>NW_025999998.1:8119401-8134130 GCF_001458135.2 Marmota marmota marmota | reverse complement strand
CGTGGGGCAGCTCTGCCCCTCCGCGGGATGCTGGGCCTGTTCTGCCGGTGGGTCAAAGTTCCGCCTATCTTTCAGGTGCGGGGGGAGGGGGCGGCTCTGCCCCTCAGCAGGCCGCTGGGCCTGTTCTGCCGGTGGTCACAGTTCCGCCTACCTTGCAGGCGCCGGGGGAGGGGGCGGCTCTGCCCCTCAGCAGGCCGCTGCGCCTGTTCTGCCTGTGTGTCGCAGGCCCGCCTACCATGCAGGCGTGGTTGGCAGCTCTGCCCCTCCGCGGGCCACTGGGCCTGTTCTGTCGGTGGTCACAGTTCCGCCTACCTTGCAGTCGCGGGGGGAGGGGGCGGCTCTGGTGCTTTTCTTTTAAAGGTGAATTTTCTAAAACTCTCCAAATAGTCTTATTCTTTTAAAAAATCCAAATGATTATATTTGGAATGAACAACAAATCATCATCTATTTACCTTACTGAGTGAGTTGGAAAGCAGAGAACAGGAAGAAAGGGAGAAAGAAAGGAAATTAGCATTTTTTTTGCACACCAGTTACATGAACTGTTAAGTACCTGTACATGTTATGTAAATTCTCACAATATTCCAGCAACATATGTGTTTTCATCCCACTTTACAGATGAGAACACTGAGGCTTAGACAGGTTAAATAATTTGTCTCATGGGTCAGCATGCTAAAGAATAATCAGCCTGTTTTCTCTTAACCCCAAACCTGTGCCCCTGGCTTTCTTTGGCAACATTCTGTTAACAAGGATGGGAGCAAGGACTCCTGTCTTTCTTCAGAACTAGAGATCCATACCTCTCATGGCTTTCAGAGTCATATCATGGGTGACAACTTGCACACAACTATTAGCATTGTAGCTTTACCTGTTTTTTTTTTCTTCCTTGTATGAAGTCAAAAACACCTTCAAGATCAAAATACTGTTTTCCCATCTCTGCCAAAGAATTCTTGGTTTGGTTTCCTGAGTTTTCTCTTCTCTTCAAACTTTTCAATACTATCAAGACCTAAAGCCTTGAGGAGACATTATAATATGAGGGAAAAGTCTCGTTTTAGTAAGCAAATCAAGAGTAGCAAATATAATAGTTTTATTTGTGTAGTTGATTTCATATGTGGATTTTCGATTGGCTTATATTGGGAGGTATAAAAAAAGGAGTTTTTTTTTTCCCCCCAGAAACATTTGCTGGGCCATCTCATTATGGCAAGCTCTTTGTATTGTACAAAATTCTGCATAGCTCCTAATGAGAGGTGTGCCTTCACTTACATGACCTCCATGTCAGATAAGCCTCAAGAATGTAAAGTAAATGGGCTCATGATTTAGGTTTATTGGAATAAGTCATTCCTTAGTGAATGAAAGTCGAAAGGGATCATCTTTAAATTCCATGATTGGCAATTGAGAATAGAGTGCCAGAGAAAGAGAGTGACTTAGCCTGAGGTCATACAGCTCATTATAGCTCAGCTGGGATGGGAATTTACTTCACAGGACCCTCTAAGATTCTTTAGGCATCAGTTTGGGATGTACTGCATTGTTAGATGGGTCATAAAACATCCAAATCCACATCAGAGCCCAAGTCTCCTTAGAGAGGAAGCACTAGCAACACTTTTCTTAGGAAAGATGGAATTATTCTGAATTTCTTTACCTTGTTGTAGGGGCAATTCAGATTTTATACACATGAAATGAATGGGAGCATTTCTTACCTAAAGAATGGATTCTTCAAAACGAGCATATTCCCAGATTTGAAGCCTGTTTGGTTCACCAGTGGTATGATCTGAATGTCATAGCTCTTTCTTCACAAAGAAAAACATGTTCTCTCACCAGGCACTTAGCTATTCACATACAGAGATAGCATCTTTTAAGTACATTTAAAAGTACATTTATCTTCATAAGAATGTGTGTGGCATCTTATATATGTCCATGTTTGTTTACTTGATGTTATTAATGTTGATAGAGGCAATCAAAAGCTTTCTTTATTCATTAGAAGAGTTTGATAGTTATAATTTCTTGATTTAAAATTTACAAAGGTAATGGTACTTCTGTTTGATCAAAGCACTTTTGTATGTGTGTGGGGGAGTGAGCTTTACTAACATCAATGACAGAAAATGGCTTTAAGCAACAGAGATGCTTTATGGGTCTTCATTGAAGTACCAAAATGATCCTAATCATGGAAGGATTGGCTGAGCTATATCTCACACTGATGCAAAACAGCTAACAGATGTGATTGATTTTAAGAGGCCCCAGAAGAAGGCTCATGTAATTACAGTGAGAGGAACAGGCTGATAAGAATAAGTAATGAGACATATCCTTGATGACTGATCAGAACAATTCATGTTTGTAGGAGTTTTATTAGTCATTCTTAATAGTACATATATTTCTCCTGATTATAAAAGTATTACATATTCAGTGTAGAAAAGCTGAAAAAGAGGAGAAAATATAAAGAAAATATTCCATAATGCCACTAGACCAAGATTCTCACAACTAACATAATAGACTATATCCCTTCGTTTTTTTCTATGTATTTATAAATGTAAGTATTTATCAAAATGATGTTTAAGTATTGTTTGATTCCTTCTATTTAACATAAGAAAGAATTTATCCTATATAATAAAATAATTCTTGAAAAATTTTCAGTGACATTGAATGGATATAAGCACTGTTTATTTAATAATTACCCATTGTTGGATATTCATATTTTATAATAACATATTATTTCTTATAAAAATAAAATTCTAAATTTTTCAAATGAAATGCTGTAAAGGATATTCTGGTAATGCATCTTTACATTTATCTACAATTATTTCCTTGGAATAAAATCTTAGAGGTGGTCTTACCAGGTTAAATTATATAAACATATTTAAGTCTCCTAATAGTTGGAGTTCAAATGTGTTCCATAGTGTCTACAAAATTACAAAATTCTTCATCTAAAAAGTATTAAAGTGTTAATTTCATTACCTCTTTTCTCATCCTTAATATTTAAATCTTTGTTGTGAAAATATTAGAAATTATTTTTATACAAATTTCCTTTATTACTAGTCTTCTTTTTAAATTTCAGAAATTAGCAAGTAACAAAGTCCTCCATTCCCATTCTCATCCAATCATTGCCAATAGTCAGATCCTATGAAACCATTAATGCAAGTTCTAGATTTTACTGGGGCCAAACCAGAAAAAGCGGAAAATACAGTCACACTTTTAAAAAACAATCAATTAAGATTATGTCCTTGGATTCTATGCAACTCATTTAATTGCTTACTGTTCAAAAATCGAACTTTTTTTTTTTGTTTTAAAATTTTTCTTCTAAGATACTTATACCCGGTAGTTCACTGCTTTTGTGATACTTGAAGATAGAGTGGAGGGGAATTAGGCATAGGGACAATGTGCTCTTTAGAATAGGCTCAAATCTTATTGGACTCACAGAAAGGGTAAGAGATGAGGTCATACTGGATTAGGATGGGCCCCAAACCCATGACTGGTGTCCTTACAAGAAGAGGAGAAGACACAGAGAAGCACAGAAAAGAAAGCCCTGTGAAGACAGAGGTAGAGACGGGAGTGATGTAACTCCAAGAAACACCAAGAATTGCCAGACATGGTAAGAAGCTGAGGGACACGAGATAGCTTCCTGTCTTGAGCTTGCAGAAACGTGGCCCCACTGACACCTTGGTTTCAGACACTGGCCTCTGGAACTGTGAGAGAAAAAAATTTCTATTGCTTTAAGGCACCTACTTTGTGGCATCTTGCTGTGGAAGCTCTAGAAAACTAAGATAGTTGTTTATCAAATGCATATTAAACAGTAATAGATTCACCAGGTAAATGCTAGATTCTAATCCCCAACTAAAAGTTTGGCTATTTGTTATATTTACCTACGAGTAAAATTAATTGTTTAGGTTTTACAAAGATGGGAGAGAAAGCTCATTAAGACTCTAATTCCATCCTAAATAATGTGGTACAATATCAGTGAGTAAATGCCAACCACGTGATGGACACACAGGTATGAGCTAGAAGAATCTAACATGAACAAAGAAATGTCATTTGGAGATGTACCACCACAACTTATGACTTCACTGTGCACAAAACTTCCTCCCACAATTCCTCTTGATACAGCTGATGAAACACAGAGCTGTTGAGAGATTCGATTTGATATGAAGTCCACAGTGAAGCAGTTTAATGATGACCATTAGGAGTAGCACTTGAAGTTTCCGAAGCTTCAATTCTTTGATCAGCACTTCTTACAGTTTTATAAACCACAAAGCTCATCAAACTTTCTTTAAATTCAATCCCCTGCCAAACCTGGGTACAGCAGGCCTTCATAGGGATCCAAAAATTTTAAATAATGTTTCAAAATATTTTGGCACAGGATAAGTAGCTGAGCTAGATCCAACAATCGCTCTATTTTTTCATGCATCCTTTTTATTTCTATTTTTTTGTATATCTTACAAAATACATAATACATGAATTTCTGCATAATACACACAGGTCTGTCTATGCATGCATATGTATATGTGTATATGTGTGTATAGATAGCATTTATATATATGAAAATTATTAAGGTCTGTTATTATTATTGGAGTACATGCACACAATTTAAAAGACAAATTTGATACACTGAGGGAGACATAAACTGCTTTTACTCATAGGTGCACATGATTAAAAAAATACCATGAATACCACATCCATGAACTTTAGGGATATAAATTTAATAAAGTTCATAAAAAAATATAGGTTCTATTTTATTGCCAGAGCAATAAAATGAATGATACTCCAGAATGATGAGAGGCTGTCAAAAATAAAATGCTAACAATACAATCATAAATGGTCCTGGAGGGGAAGAAAAGGGCAGTCATTGTCACATCATGTGGTTGCATAGGGACTTCTCCCAGGAGTTCAGAGTTTAAAAGAATATTTGACAATAAAAGAGGAGGAGATTCTATCCAAGGCATTACAAAGGGACAACAACCTTCTGCAAAAAAAAAAAAAAAAAAAAAAAAAAATAGCAGCAAAATACTGACATTCAGGAATCACTGAGGCTTGTAGAAAATATCAGGAATACAAGAATTTTAAAACAAAAATATGTTCTTTCAGAGTTTGAAAGAAAAAAGGGATGAAGAAATAGAGCTAAGATTTACTGTGGACTTTGTCGGTGCTAATTATTATACGATGTTTTCTCTTTTAGTATTTATAAGGTCCTGGTGAGATGATGATTATAAATGCTACTTTATAGATGATGAACTGAGGAAACTGAGACTCTACACAGATTCTTTAACTTGCCCAGAGTCACTGATGAGCCAACCTGAGTGTAAAATAGACATGATTAGAACCAGGATACAGCAGATTCCAAAGCTTGATCTTCTTTTCACTATACAAGATTGCTGTTCTAATAAAGTTCTCTAGTCCTTCCTTTCTTCCTCCCACAAAATATTGCATGTCCATAATATCTTAGCTGCTTTCTTTCCCCCCAATTTTTTTATTGGTACATTATGGTTGTACATAATGGGATTTGTTGTTACATATTTGTACATGCACAAAATATAACAACATAATTTGGCCAATATACTCCCCAGCATTTCCCCTCCCACCTCCTGGTCCTCTTCCTCTATTCCACTGATCTCCCTTTGATTTATCTGCTTCTTTGAATTGTGTCAGACTAAGTTCTTACTGAGAGAGGAATCATCAGCTCATGACTCTTTCCCTTGGTTAGTCATTGCACAACATCACTCTGTTTCTGAAATACACTAAGTGAGGAAAGATACAGGATAGAATAAGACTGAGTCTTCTTGGGAAGTTCACAGATATGCAAATAATAGTTACATAACATCAGAACTACAATGAAGGTGTGAAGGGCTGCAGGAGCCCCAGGAGCCTGAAGCAAGTGTATGAGGTGTGCTGCTTCTTCTTCTTTTTTGGTAATTGTGATTAAACCCAGGGGTGCTCAACCATTGAACCACATCCCCAGCCCTTCTTTTTCTTTTCTTTTTTTTTTTAATTTTTTTGAGAAAGGGTCTTGCTAAGTTGCTCAGAGCCTTGCTAAGTTTCTGAAGCTGGCTTTGAACTTGAGATCCTCCTTTCTTAATTTCCTGAGCTACTGGGATTACAGGCAAGCACCACTGCACCTGGCTCCTTCTTGCCTATTAGAGGCAATGAAGAAGAAAGGGTAGAAAAATATGACTGATGAGGATGAAACTCAATATATTTCAGAAAAATAATGAGAGAATGAGATGATTTAAATTCACTCACCTAGGTATACCCTATTTTAAAAATGTAAATATTTGAAGGCAAAAGACTATTATCCTGGTTTGTAAAGCAAAAAAAAAGGGCAAAGTCCAAAACTCCAGGCAGATGTTGGCTACTGCTCCTTAGCACTTTTTTGTTTTCTTAGAACTGATCATTAAACAGATGGTTTATGAGGATTTAGAAAGAAAGTGGTAACTTCCAGGATGAACATGGCATAAGTCAGCATTTTCCACTTTTGGTTCTGGAAGCCATCCAAAAATATGGCAAATAGAAAGATACTGCAGACCACAGATCTCATTTTCTTTAAAATCAGGAGAAATATATAATGTGCAGTCTCCAGCTCATGTGTGAGGGCTATAAAGGCAGTTGAGACTAGTTGTAAACCATATGGGAAAAGGGTCCAAAAGAAGTGATAAGGGAGTTAAGGGGAAGCACACCTTAGAAAGGGCTCACAAAAATACATTCCCTGCCCCAATGAGGAGCATTTTCTGAAATGCAAAAGATACATTTCTTTATTTGCAACACCTTGGTGCAAGCAGGGATTTAGGCAAAAATGCTCCTGGAACCAGAACACAGTGGAACAACTCAAAGCACACAAGAAGAGCCATTCTTGTGAGACAGTATGAATCTGTGGCAGCACATAAAGAGAGAAAGTATGAATTGAGGAAAACAGGTAGCACAAAGACTGTCAAATCTCTCCTTCCCACAGGAATTTCTTACTGCAAACAGCTGTCTAGAAAAGTCTCCAATTTTATGATGAACCACCATAACTTCAAGACAATAGGGAGATGGATATTTGTTTTTAGAAAAAGGTAAAGGGTGGGGCAGTAAAATTTACAAACTGGTAAAAAACACATATCAGCTAAATGATCCCATGCACAGATAAAACAAGTGAGTGAAATATACCTTTCCATGGTCTTTTAAAGCCATGACAAAGCCCTTTCCTCTACAGAGGATTCAATGACCTTGATGAAAGATCATAATTCAGAAATAACAGTAATTCAAGGAAGGGAACAAGAGGGCTCCCCATATGCTGAAATGGAAAAGTTTTTGAGATGTATGGTCCAGTGAAAGAACTGAGATATTGAAAACAGATACCGGATGTTACTAGTTATTTACTGTCTAGGGTTCCTACTTAGGTTGGTTGTCTCTGTTCAGCAAAGAATTGAAGAACAGGACATAGAGATAGCAAGCAAGAGTAGGTTTATTGCAAAAGTGACAGAGATAGAGTTCTCTGGATATAAGGGGTCCCAGAGCTGGGAATCCAGTGGGGGAGTTTTGGCCTGTTCTTTATGTGGTCTCTGGAATGTCCTCATTTTCTTATCTCCTTCCCTGTCCATCTGCTCCTCACTAATATTGATTGGTGCCCCCCTCTGTCTATGTGTCTGTTTTAGTTTTTCTATTGGATCCCCTGCTTAGGAGCACAAGTACAAAAGTGTCTGTCTAATTGGGTCCCCTGCTTGTGTTCATGAGAGCTTTTATCAAGAAAGAAGTTGACCTCATCTGAAGACCCTCTCCATGTTCTTTTGTTCTGGCCCTGCCCCTGACCTTCTCACTTGCCATCTTGCTCTGGCTGCCTAAGCCCTTCTACATCTTCCTCAGGTATAAAAGCAGGAGCAAAATAAATAACAAATAATTAATTTCTACCATTACAGCACTTTCTAATTGCATATCCTTAATAAAACTGTGAGGAAATGCAAGAAACAATGAACTATAAGGTGATAAGTGGCTGTATAATGGGGCAGATGGAAGGACAGGAATGGGATTCACACTGGGAGGAGACTTTTCATTGTATTTTTTAAAATATAGTTTTATTATGAATGGTGTAACTGTATTATGAATGGTGTAACTGTATTATAATTTTTTTATGGAGATAGAAAGCCATGACAACTAGAGATCTAACACAGTTTCATTAAGAGATTAACTGACAAGACCGTGTCCAGTTAGTTTCACTGCCTTTTCTTTTTAGGTGGGGTATTGGACTAAACTACGAGAGTAAAACCTGAAATTCAGCTCACCTGGACATCACACTTAACAAATACTGTACTGTATTTCCTATGGCCCAGATGGAGAAATGTGGGCTGCATTCATGTATTCATAGAATGCAGTGGGTGGATTTTGAGCTACTTCCATGACAGATCCAAAGGGTGTGGATTAGTTTAGGTATATTTTGAGGGATGATTATATTCCTTGCCTTTTCCTACTTAATATTTTCAAATAAAAATTTGCCTGTTAAATTTACCAATGTACAAAATTCTAAGACTCATTAATAGGCTATACAAAAGAATTTTTTAAATAAAGAAAATATCCATTGCCTCTGGTAAAGATTGAGATACCACATATGAATGCATGAGTGGACCAAACACAAAGACTTGTATGAAAGCTGACAAAAATCAACTGCCTATTGGGAAAAGGGAGAAATCTGACTTAAAAATAGGTCAGGTGAAAATGTGCTTTTTGGTTTTAATTGACTATCCCAAACTTTTAAACTTAAATTACATTATTACAATTCAAAATGGCAGTGGTTACTGTCTATCTATACGCAGCACTTAACACATATGCTGTCCTCTATTCTATTTTGGAGAAATGTCTTAAAAGTGGACATTGATAACTGGAGTATTTCACAAGGAGAACTTAGAATTTCAAACTGTTCCAAAATCACTCTTAGAGGAGGGAAGAGTTGAGGAAGTTAGCCTACAGTTCAGGGGAATGGAAGAGCATCTGGCAGAGTTCTCCAAATATTTGAACAATTTCCCTTTAGAGGTTGGAACTGGCCTGTTTAGTTTGAGTTCAGAAACACGAGTAAGATCAATGAAAGGAGTTTACAGGAAGTAAGATACAGGATCAATAACATAAATAATTTTTTAATAAGATGGTGAAGATTAGAGATGTTGATAGCCAATGATTGTATAATATATGATAGGTTACTTTACCAATCATTGAAGAAATACAGACCAAAATGATCAAAGCCTACTTAAAAAAATTATTTTTGGGTATATCAGATTGACAGAAATTAGAGAGACCAATAATATCGTTTAGGGGAAAATGTGGAGAAATGTGTTTGCTATTATATTACTAATATGAGAGTAAATTGTGCAACCATAGATCGTAGAACTTTGACCCAGCATTTCCATTACTAGGCATCTCATTTGAAAATGCCTGCCACTATGCATACTATATGTTCAAAGATGTTTGCTGCAGAATTTATTTCAATGGCAAAAAGAAAAGACAATTGAAAAGAATCTAAGTATCAATGAACTGGGGTTTAAATAAAGACATCATGGATTATCCATGCTCTGGAATAGTGTAGATCTATTAAAAAAGAACGTAGCAACTCTGCTGGTACAGATCCAGAACTTATTACAAAGTGAAATATTAAGTTGCCTGCTAGGGTAATTTTGTAAAAACTACAATGATATTATTTCTTATTTGTTCTATTTAGTTGTACATGACAGCAGAATGCATTTCAATTCATTATACACAAATGAAGCACAACATTTCAATTCTCTGGTTATACTCGGTGTAGAGATGCACCATTTGTGTAATCATACGTTTACCTAGGGTAATGATGTCCATCTAATTCTGCCATCTTTCCTACCCTCATAACCTCTCCCCATTCTCCCCTTTGCCCAATCCAAAGTTCCTCCATTCTTCCTATGCCCCGCCATCCCACAATCACAAATCAGCATCCATTAATCAGAGAAAACATTTGACCTTTAGTTTTTTGGGGATTGGCTTACTTCACTAAGCATGATATTCTCCAACTCTATCCATTTACCTGCAAATGCCATAATTTTATTCTCTTTTAATGCTGAGTAATATTCCATTGTGTATATATATACCACAGTTTATTTATCCTTTCATCTATTGATGGGCATCCAGGTTGGTTCCACAGTTTAGCTATACAATGGTATTTTTTTTTTGGTTGATATTTTCACAAAAAATCACAGGAAAGTATACTTTTATTGCTTTCAATTTATATGCTAGCATGTCAGTTTTTGTAATTAAGAAAATGACTTTTAAAATGAAGGTCAATTTGTGAGGTGGGGAGACCTCTATCACTGGAGTGTTTAGCACAGAACCAAGGAACAGCGAGAGGTAGGGACGAAAGAAAGCTGAATGTGATGACCTGAGCAAATGTTCTTCTACCCTTCCCTCTTGTGACTCACACAGCAGAACCTCCACTGAGGTGAAAGAAAACAGGACATTTCAAAACTGAGATCAATCCAGGAGATCACTGCACAGACCTTGTGAAATCCATTACCGTGGAGAAGAGGCCGTCCTTCCCAACACACCACACACTGCCTCTGCAGTGCCTTTCCTCTGCAGCACCCATCAGTTTTATTGTAATAAATTTGGCAGTGTGTGGCTAGACAGATAAGTACAGCCAGGAAGCTTTCATGGGGTTCAATACTTGATAATTCAAGCCTTTGGCGAGTGTTCCCATGAGCTGCTGGATTTCCCTCCTTCCTTAGTGGTCAGCTGGAGGGTGCTGCCCTTGAGTTATCCCCAGCTCCTCTTCCTAGTCACTCAATGCAAGGATGGAATTGGCCCTGCAATTGTTATAACTGAGGACACCTGTGCAAACCCAGCTAGGCCTTTGGAAAGCTCTGTGTCCATCTGAGGGTGATGCTGGCCTCCTCCAGCTCCACCCTCTTAATGTCCAGTAAGCGGAGGTGAAATGGCCACTTTCCTTTCCTGCTTACTGTTTATTGGCTACAAACAACATTGTCTCTGAGAGAGTCTCCCTTTCTTTTGCAAAGAGAGGGGCCTGAAGGAGGCACTGTACCTGATGCCAGTGAGTATCAGGGACTACTGACAACCAGATCATCACCATGTTTGGCAAGAAAAAAGTTAAAAGCCAATTATCTGCCAGACCCACATTAATGGGTGGGACTGATAAGTGGTTTTATTCTTTTTGACTCATGGAACCCTTTTAGGATAAGGATAACTCAATTTATTGGGCAATTACTATGTGCTGTGTACTGAATGAAGAGCTGATGTTTATTATCCCATTAAATCTATACAACAATTCTATGAAGGAAGCCCAGGGAGACAAAATGACACTTCCAAGATCATACAGAAGGGGACTGAAGAACTAGGCTCCAAATTCATACTCAGCCACCATGTCAACTTGTATTTCTGAATCAAAGCTCAGCGGAAGCCCAGTAACAGGGTTTTATTAGAAATTGACTTGTTTGAAAAATGTGGCAACGTGAGAAGCCTGGGCTCTGGACTTTTCCTGTCTTGTATCAATATGTTCAGGGGCCCTAAAAGGTTTTTGGAAGCAAGATAAATTGAAGCAGAGGTCTCTACTGTCCTCCCAGCTTGGACACCATGTGCATGTTTAAATGAAGGTTCCTCACTTTTCAGGAAGAAGCAAGAGCATCTTGCTGTGCTGCTAACACCCCTCACGGTCACCTGTCTGGGGCTAGGCATTGATTGCTGATTATGGCAAGCCAGGGACACATTAAATAAGCACAAGGCAAAATCCTGGAGAGTCAATTTTTATTTGAAGATTTGTAGGGAAACTTTTATATAACTGATAAGTAATACAAACCTTTTTATATCAAAATATGGTCAGATATAATATAGACAAAAATGCAATTTTTTTACCTTTTTTGATAAAGATAAAACATTTAGCTTCAAAGAAACTTCCCCCTTGAAGAAGATCACTTCAAGTTTATCTCTTAGCTTTTAGGAACAAATTCTCTGTGGGATATTACTGGAGAACACAAATGTATAGATTCCTTGAACAAACGTGCTTATATGGAGTAGGAATGATTGGTGCATCATTTTCTTACTTTCTGATTTCAGCCTGGATATACTTTCTGTGGGTCACCTCCTCCCTGGATCCACCTCATTCCCCTCTCCCCAGCTTTGTCACAGCCCCAGGGACATTTCTATCTAAGGGGGCACAATGATGAGTCTGGAAGTTCTTGCAAGGAGTGGAGGGGATACATTGGAAAACATTTTCCTTTGCCTAGGAAGCACATGACCCAGATCAAATATATTTAGTAAATGCAACACACAGGGAATCCTGGGAAGAGAGCTGGGAAGTCAGGAAGAGAACAGATACTTTGGGGTCATGGGAGAGGTGCAGCCCACAAAGGAAACCAAGCATTGACAACTACCTTGTAGGCAGCCTTTCTCCTCTTTTCCCTGCAACTTAAAGATCAGTAGGGGAAAGGAAGTGCAGAGATGGAGATGTTACCTAATGTTGCAATTAGCATTAACCAAGCAGCCTGCCTGCTCAGGAAAGGACTCTGGACTGTTACCCACAGTGGGAGACAGAATAATTCAGGCCATTACTAAGACTTAAGAGGTTGTATGTTGGGGATGTATTCTACCCCATCTATTCTAGAAAAGACCAAGAAGGTTTACAAAACACAGATCATCTCTCAGTCTTCCATGGCTCAATCTGATTTGCTTAAGCAATTTTAACTATTTTAGCTAGTTTAGATATGACACTATGGAAACCATACTATTTTCATTGCATCCAGAAATATGAAAGTGGCATTAATATCAGTACTTATTTCCTTGAAAACTGAAGAAACAAGTACTTTTGTTATTGAAATTAATTCTTAAAAGCTGAAATTTTGATGACAAATAGTTGTAAGTGGTGGCACTAGGTTAGGAAAGGGGACGATACATACAGAGACCTAACAAAGGTCAAATCAGAATGCTAGACCATGGACAAGGCCAGTGGCACCATATGGAACAAAAGGGGATTTCCACTCTGCAAGGTAATTTTAAAAAAGAGACAAACAGAAAAAGGAAAGTTCTTGGAATTATTATAGATTTGTGAGATCAAGTGGAGCATTCACAGAATAATTTCTTTTTTCTTAAGAACTTTTTTCCCTTGGCAGTGAGACTGTCTCAGTCTCTGATTAATGCTTGGGTGATACTGCACATTTGAGCAGCTTATTTTTCTGACAAAACCCTGCAAGGACCACACCACTGTGCTGTAGGGGCCCAGAACCACACAGGCTAAGTGCAGCATCCTGAGTGGGGTTTGACTCTTCAAAAGGAGGATGACTCAAAGCACAGGTGTGGACCATGCCTCCAGAAGCCAAACCATGAGCAGTGACAATTCCCATGCACAGATGTTCAGCAGGAAAAAGCTGTTCAGACCTCGAAAAGTAGAGAGAATTAAAAGGGGAACATTGAGCTCAGAAGGTCATGGTCATAGTTCATTTACTTTTCAAGGAGGCAATTTAACTTCCCACAAGGCTCTAGCAAGAGTCACACTGTAGCAGTCTTAGTTTGACAAATGCAGAATAAGCAAGAATAGAAAGGATATTGGAAAAAATATAACAAAATCTAGATGCTGGGTCTGTTTTATCTGTGGAAACTTGAAATGCCACTTAAATTCCTGAAGCTCAGTCTCCTCATTTACTGAAGGATGACAAAATCTATCTTCACAAGATTCTTCATATCAAATGGGGAAAAATGTCTATGGGAATGCTTTGCCAGCTTTAAATCATCTCACAATTAAAAGATGACATTATTGTTCATCATGACAATAGGTTCACTCCAAAGAGATTACTTTAGTGAGTGTTCCAGAGGTTTTCAAGAGATGTAGTTGCTATTTGCCTTCACAGTGCACCCAAAGGCTTAAAACCTCTTTTATCCTGCAGCAATTAGAGTATCTCTACGTTTTCCATTGTATTTGTCACATTAAATTTATTGGTCTTGGACTGTAATTATTTCTTTTACTTTTTATTTTATTTTTCAGCCCCTGAAGTAGACTACGAGCTCCTTATAAAACTACTTTTTGTATCTCTGTAAGCATCAACATAGTACTTAGAAGATAGGACCTTTTTTCTTTTTTCCATTTTATTTATTTATTTATTTTAGAAGATAGGATCTTGATAAACACTTGCTGAATTAATGCACCAGTGAATGAAGAACTTCTCTGGAAAGCCAACATAGACATCATCTCAAGTCATCTTGAGGTTCACTTACAGGATGATTTTCAAAAAATTCCATAGGAATCAGGAAATAGGCTAGAGCAGTAAGGGAAGTCAATTTCACCAGGGGGCTTTGGTAATTATTATTGTCCCTAACTGCAGTTGTCTTGCCCTAAGTTTATGGTAGTTCTTTATCATTCCACTGACTTGAGCCCTGAGTTTATGGTAGGTCTGTATCATTCCACCCACTTGAGCCCACGTACTACTGCATGATTTGCTCTGACCAATTAAATACAAGCAGAAGTGACTGGTACCAGACCCAGGCAGAAGCTTTTTTTAGGTATGCTTGTTCTTTCTCCTCTGAGACCAGCATTGTTACAGACAGAAGCTGCTGTGTCAGCTCAGTTACTGGGAGGCATGATACAAAGTTGAGCTAAAAAAAAAACTCAATGAATAAACCAGACCAGGGTAGAAAGACACCCATGTTGTCAGGAGCCACTAAGTCATCAACAAGGATGTCCTCCTCTTCCTCCTCCTCCTCCTCCTCCTCTTCTTCTTCCTTCCTCCTCCTCCTCCTCCTCCTCCTCCTCCTTTTTTTTT
>NW_025999998.1:8116771-8118033 GCF_001458135.2 Marmota marmota marmota | reverse complement strand
CCCCTCCTTCCTCCTTCCTCCTCCTCTCCTCCTCCTCCTCCTCCTCCTCCTCCTCCTCTCCTTCCTTCCTTCCTCCTCCTCCTCCTCCTCCTCCTCCTCCTTCTTCTTCTTCTTCCACCTTTATTTTATTTACTTTTATGTGTGCTGAGGATCAAACCCAGTGCCTCACACGTTAGGCAAGCTCTCTACTGCTGAGCCACAACCCCATCCCCAAGGCTTCATTATTATTACTTTGGCATGTTCTAGCCAATCCTAACTGATAAAGAATAATCTATCATTGTGATTTCAAGATGGCTGAATTTTGTTTTTAAGCCAGCTGTAACTACTAATGTGTGATCCTTGCTTCCTCAGAAGCTCCAGGCAAATTACATCCTAGTTGGATCATAACTTGCTTATCCAGGGGGAATATATATATTCCCCCCCAAGGGAGAAAAGGGCAAAATACTAGTGAAAGGTTACCAAAAAGACATTCATATCACCGTCTGAGGAAATGGAAACAAATCAAGGCATGAGTCCTCATTAACATTTATTGAGTGTCATCTTTGAAAATGATCCATTGATTACAAGGCATGACACCTGCTATGTAGCAGGCACTCAAATTTTAGCTCTTCTACCTGTCATTATTACATATATGCACTAGTTTGGGTCTCTTCACAGATACCCTCTTACTTGAGAGGAATGAACTAGAGTGGCTAAAAAAGTGTAGATTCAGGAGCTTTCTGAAAAGGTCAAAACCTAAAACTAACACACATTAATTCTGTGACCTTCTGCAATTTATCATTTCCCTTAGCCTTACTTTTTTCATCTGTAAAATAGGGATAACAATATATTATTTATTGTTGTGATAATTAAATAAGTTGTTATATATAAAGGGCTCAGAACAGTATCTGGTTATGTAAGTACAAACTATGTTATTATCATTTAATTTTTGTCATTCAATTCCTTTTTATCTCCTATGATATTATTTATCAGTGTACAATTCTTACTTCATTTTTTTTTAAGTGTCTGAATTAGGTTTTATTTATTTATTTATTTTTTTAATTTTTTATTGTGGGTTGTTCAAAACATTACAAATTTCTTGACATATCATATTCCACACTTTGATTCAAGTGGGTTATGAACTCCCACCTTCACCCCATACACAGATTGCAGAATCACATCAGTTACACATCCATTGATTTACATATTGCCATACTAGTGTCTGTTGTGCTCCGCTGCCTTTCCCATCCTCCACCCTCCCCCCTCCCCACCTCTCCCCTCCC
>NW_025999998.1:8103971-8112270 GCF_001458135.2 Marmota marmota marmota | reverse complement strand
GTGTAAGCTCCTATAAGTGTAGGCTCCAAGAAGCAGTCCCCGCGGGCTCAGTTCCGGGAGCCGGAATTCGGCCGCTTAGTGCTTGGTGTATGCTCTGATAGGAGCAGGGTCCAAGAAGCAGCCTCCGCAGGCTCCGCGGCCCTGGGCCAGGGCGGTTCCGGGACGGTTCCGGGAGCCGGAACTCGGCCACCCCGCGCTCAGTGTTCGCTCTGATAAGATCAGGTTCTAAGAAGCACCCAGGCACTGAACCCTAGCAATCTGTCTGCAAGCCGCAGGCGAATTGCAGCCTGAAATTACCTGTTCTATGGCTGAATGAGCTGCGGTCAGTCCCTTACTTCATTTTTTTATTTTCAAATTTAGACAAATTCCTGATGCCAAAATTCAAAATCATACAACAATGACCATGTGGCAAAATGAAACCCATTATTCTGTAGAGATCTATTTAGTATCTAATTTCTACCTTTACTCTCCAAAATCCTCCTTTGGTGACAAAATTGTTGATGCAGTCTTTTTTCATAAAATTATTCCAATTCCCTTTTTAAATATCTTGGTCTAGTCAAATAAATATGCTGCAGTACAAACTGTGTTCATAGCAGCGTGAAATAATCCTTGAGGTGTGTCCCCAAAAGTCATCCCACTGTTTATAGGGTTCAGAAATTCTAGTGCAATTTACCTGGATCCTGCTAGTGCAGAATCTCTCAGAAAGCTGCATCTGAGGTTTTAACCAAGGCCTTAGTCATCTTGAGGTTGACTTACAGGATAATCCACTTACAGGAAAATTAATTTTTTTTAGCAGTGAGCACAGTTTTCTATTAAGTATGAATACCTCTACACAAGAGAGAGACACAAAAACAAATAAATTTAATGAGCTCAGTATGTAATATGATAGTGATAAGTGCTACAGGAAAAATAAAGCAAGGAAGACAGAGAATAGATTTGTCTTTTTTCTCCCTCCATTCAATTTTTGATATGATGTGGCAAGGAAATGTTTACTGCAAAGACCTAAAGGAAAAGAGGTAGCAAGTTACTCAGATTTTCTGGGAAGAGCTCTCTATGAGGAGAGAACAAAAGTGCAAAGCCCTGACAAAGGTCAATCCATACCTAGCTATGTCTGACAAACAGAGGAGCAGAACAAGTAGATGACAAGTGAGGAGAATTAATTTCTGTGTTAGCTAGCCTTTTGTCACTGTGACCAAAATGCCTGACAAGAAAAAGGTTTCAGAGTTTCAGTTCATGGTTGGCTGGCTCCACTGCTCTGGGCCTAAGGCGAGGCAGAACATCTTGGCTGAAGTGTGGGTTGGGGGAAGGCTGCTCAGCTCATGGCAAGAGGAAGGTGGCAGTGGTGGGGAGAGAACTGTCATTCAATTCTTAAAGCAATCTTATGGAGGAGCCATCATCATCCTTATTTTGCAACAACAAATCTGGTATTGCTGCACCATTCCTGTATGTGACTCACATTTATAAATCTTTCCCCTGTGTGAGCAGCAAATATTAGCATTGAAGTGTTGGGGATGGGAGATGTGAAGAGGACGTTTTGAAAATCAAGAGCAATAATGAGTTGAACAAACCTATGTAGAGCTTTATCTTTGGTGTATATAACGATTTCTGCATATTCAGCTGTCCAAGCCACCAAAATCCTAATGTCAAATGTCTCTTAAGGGGAATAAAAATCAAAGATGTTATCTTTCTGTAAAGATAAAGTGACCTCAAGCAATTGAGCTGCTTCAACAAGTTCCTGAAGAACACTTTATCTCCAGGCTTTGCAATTTTTGAGGAAAAGTCATTCCATTTTAGTTGAAGACAGTTTAGGATGGGTTTCCTTCCACTTACAACTGAAAGAATTTCTGATGATGCAAACAAAGTTGCCCAAGGTTGCACAACTAAATGAGGTCACAATTGAAACCCAAATCTAATTAACAGCAATGCTCCTGTTCTAGGCTATTACACAGTGTTTCCTCTTCTATTATGCTTTGGGCCACTAGGATGAATGGGAAAATGCAAATTAGTGAACAATTCTGAAGGTTGAGTATGTGTATGGGGTAAGGCAGGGTAGTGGGAGAGTTAGAAATTACCTACTAAAAGGTAGCTAGAAAATCTCCTTGATTTCAACTCTTAATTGAGAGATTAGAACTAGAAGACTTGAAAATCTGATGTTCTAAGGAGCTCATTCTCCTCTTCTGTGATGGCATATCTCAGAGTCTGCAGCATGGTTCATGTGAGGTGAAAGAATGAGTGAGTGAATGAGTCGATACATAACAGATGGAAGAAAGTCTGAGAAAAGCCTACTTACTACTATTGGTGTCTGAAATGTTCATCTACTACTGCATCCCCCCAAAATGGACAGGTTGATCTCATAGAAGTACTGCTGATACCTAAAAATAGGTAGCACAAAAAATCACTATGCATCTTTTCCCTCACCTGAGACCATAGTCATTTGTAGTTATGATGTGCAATGAGGCTGCCTCAGAGGTCTTCTAAGTTAATCCTGGTGTGGGTGTTAGAAGGGGATGTTAGAACATGCCCAAGGCATCTGGTCTGTAGGAAATTTCCTCTAGAAAGTCTGTAGACTTGAACTTGATCTGGAGTGGGGAGAAAGAAGAGGGAAGTCTTTAAGTTGAAGGCAATTACCTGTGGGAGATTACTGAAAATGATATTTGTGGGTAGTGGCCTCTGTGGTCTCATGCCCAGCAAACGTTCTCTTTCTCTGTAGCATGCTGTCCAAGTACCAAAATGCAGTTTCTTTGGCTCTCTCACTATCTCAACCCAGAACATGACTGCGGATCTCCAAAGACTCTCCACACTCCTTCTCTTAGGAAATAAATTTACCTTTTCTATTTTCCCATAGCCACTGGTCTGCAAGTTCATGATGGCATTTGCTGTGTTGTTACCAGGCAGCAAGTCACAAGTGAGCAAAGGCTGTCTCTGCTATTGAATCAGAGTCCGCTCATATCAGCTCATCAGAGCCCATTGTACACATCTCTTTCTAATCCTATAGTCAGTGACACTGAACCACTGAATTGGTGATCACCATAAATAATGTCTTCACAAACTTCCTGCCAACACAAAGGCACAGATGTAAAGCATTTACCAGCACACCACCGGCTCTGACTTACCTTTATGTGCTTACTGCAACTCAGACCATGACTAGAACATGATCAGTATGTAGGTTCAGCTTGGCTAAAGTTCTTGGGCTGTGGGAGGAAAAGTGGGCCCAATGTCACTACATTGAGAGTCCTCAATATGCAAGAGTACACAACCCACTGAACCACTGACAAATCATTATTATTATTTTTTTCTTTTTGTGGTACTGGGGATTGAACCTAAGTTTCCTCTACCACTGAGCTATACCCCCAGCCCTTTCCGTTTTGAGACAGGGTCTCTCTAAGTGCCCAATTTGGCCTTGAATTGGGATTCTCCTGCCTTAGGCTTCCCAGTCACTGATATTGTAGGCATGCATCACTGCACCCTGCTATCACTGAAACAGAGGGCCTGGTACCCTACATGGCCCTGTATATGGGCACAGGCACCTGTGAGGATGATGGGGAAACAGAAAATCATCTGTCCATATTTCTCCAGCCTCATTACTCATTTCCTAGCCTTCCTCCTCCAGTAAGGGCTGGTGGCAAGCTGGCCCACAGGTAAAGCCAAACTGTTGCATATCACTTTATAAAAGCATATATTTGAAAACAAACTTTCTATAATTCTAGGAAAAGTGGTCAAAACCAGAATATTATAGGCTTAACATTCTTTTTTGTATGTAGAAGGAGAATGGGAATGTTCTTGGGGAAACAGACATTGTCACAAAAAGTCTAGTTTTGGAAGAAGCAAGAAAGAAGAAGGTAGAGGGAGAGGAGGAGGAGGAGGAAAAGGGGGGAGAGAGAAAGAAAGAGTTTTCTAGAGAGGATCTCAACCTTATTTGTCCTTTAGAATCCCCAGGAAGCTTCTAAAAGTGCAAGTGACTGTACTATGCCTCCAATTGTGACTTATTTGATCTGGTGATAATTCTAGTGCCTGTTTGTTTCCCAAGGTCAATGGGTGATTCTATTGCGCATTCAGGGTTAGAGTACTACCTAAGTTAGCTGTTCTAGATTCCTGGCCAAGTAAGTGAAAGAGAAAAACTGCAAGGGCAGCTAGTATAGCCCTCCACCTGGCAGTGACTGAGTTGAAAACTTCTCAATTGCTGAATACAACCTGAGCTCTCAGAGGGGAAGCATCTGTACCATTTGCTTTGTTTGTTCAGTACCAATTAAAACCCAGCAGCCACAATCAGTGTAATGCAAATGGGCATCATTCCTGGGGTAGACTGGAGAGCTGTGGGCAAAGATCCCACTGCCTGGGTTTTAAAGAATTTCTGGCTGGACCATATTTCATATTTCTAATGCTTAGAAATTTCAAACATCCTTCTGTACTGCATCATAAAATAATGAAAGCAGATGGGAGCTGGCATCTCTCTGGGTCTCTTAAGATACACTGTGGGTGGGGGATGGATCAGAAAATTAATCTGTTGACTTGGGAGCTAGGAATATTTTCCATTATATGTGGGTATTATTTTCCAAGTTAACTTGTGGCCTTTTTATGAGCACACAAGGGAAAAAATATGTGTTTTTTTCTCCTGAGTTCCTATTTCCAATTCTCACGTTTTTCATGTGGGAATTTCTTCTCATTTACTACCACCACCATCACCAGCACCAACACATGCATGCAACATCTGGAAAGACCTGAAAACACAGTGTAGCAAATAAGCAGTTTTACTACAGATTAAGTTACCCTTATCCAAAACACTTGGGACCAGAAATATTTCAGATTTTGTTTTTAAAGACTTTGTTTGCAAAATACATAATAAGCACAAAGAAAATACAAACACAAAATCAATTTATGTTTCATGCACACTTTATACACAGAGCTAGGAGGTAATTTTATGCAATATTTTTAGTGCATTTGCATTTTGACTGTGACCCCTCACAACACATAGGTATGGAATTTTCCTCTAGTGGCATCATATCTGTACTCAGAACATTTTGCATTTTGGATTAGGGATGTTCAATCTGTATTAGCTGGTCTCTATGTATCCAGAATATAGAGAATGAAGCAATCCATGTCCCATCACAGTAATTGTCACATCCTGCACACAGCCTGGCTTGGAGAAGTACCTCCAAGACCAGAGAAGACCCCCTTACCGCTGGCCTCTCCTGTGTTCTTACTGTCTCTTCTCTTTTTCCCTTGGTCTCTTGCCTGTCCTCCTCCTCTCACCTCCTTCCTTCAGTTCAGGTCTAGGATCTTTGCTAGAAAGATTGTGGTGCAGCCTCAACTGTCCTTGTCAGAGTTAGAATAGGTCTCTCAGATTCCATGAGCAAGCTTTTCTAGCACACACACCTATTCCCTTGCTACTATGGATACTAGCACACAGTATAACATAGATGTTTTGCTTTGATAAAAGTCTTTGCAACTTCCTTCTACCCTAACAAAAACTACTTATCTTCATGAAATATGCCTCCCTTAAAAAAAAGACAAGAAAGGGGAAAAAAGGAAGCAAAGAGGAAAGAAAGATAGATGAGGGACAGAGAGAGAGGAAGAGAGGAGGGAAGTTGAAGGGAGAGGAGGGGAACCGCTGTTGTGCTGTTCAGTGCTTCAGCTTTGTATCTTAACATACCGTGCTCTACCAGAATGAACCATCAAGGCTATGCCAATTGATGAGAGCAATATGTAACTCTAAGAACTGGAGACACAAGGATCCAAGAAAGTCACACAAGACACAAATGGTACCAAAAATTTAGCATGAGAACGTGATTGGAATAATAATAATAATAATAGTAATAATATTCTTATTGGAATAATAAAGTGTGTGTATAGTAACATTTTGGTAAAAGGGATTGAACTCAGGGGCACTTGACTACCGAGCAACATCCCCAGCCCTATTTTGTATTTTATTTAGGGATAGGGTCTCATTGAATTGCTTAGGACCTCAATTTTGCTGAGGCTGGCTCCTCCTGCCTCAGCCTCCTGAACCACTGGGATTATCAGGGTGCAACACTGCGCCTAGCTAACAATTTTCTTAATTTCTTAAATTAAATAAAATTTTACAGAAGTGACTAAGAACACTTAGTGTGAGATCTACCCTTAACAAATTTTAAGTGTATACTAGAAATTACTTTTAATTTTAGGTAGACAGTCACAGATTATTCAGTTTGCATGGTTGAATCTTTATGCCGGTTGTTTAAGTAACTCCTATTTCTCCTTCTCGTTAGTCCCTGGTGACTATCATTCATGTTTTTTTTTTTTAATTTACTTTTTATTTATTTGTTCTGTGGTACCAGGGATTGAACCCAGAGGTACTTAGCCATATCTCCAGATCTTTTTATTTATTTTTTATTTTAAGACAGGTTCTTACCAAGTTGCTTTGGGCCTTGCTAAGTTGCTGAGTCTTGCTTTGAACTTTTGATCCTCCTGCCACAGCTCCTGAGTTGGTGGAATTACAGGCGTGTGAACTGAAACCTCCCCCCACTTTTAATAAAGTCTATGAATTTGACTATTTTTACTTTATAGGTGTGGAATCGTGCAGTATTTGTCCTTCTGTAACTGTATTATTCAATTTAGCATTATGTCCTTCAGGTTTATTTATGTTGGTATGAATTGCAGGATTTACTTTTTTTTAAAATTTTAAGACAGAATATAATCTATTATATGTACAAACAATATTTAATTTTCACATTCACCTGTTGATGGACAGTTAGGTTGTTTTCACATCTTGCCTACTGTGAACAGAGCTGCAATGAACATAGCAATGTTAATATTTTTCAATATTATTTTTAGTATTTTCTGAAAATTCTAATATTTCTAATCTATTCCAAGATCTTGGTTTCAGTTCTTTTCGATAACTACTCAGAGATGGGATCATATGATAGTTCTATTTTCATTCTATTTTGAGAAGACTCCATATTGTTTTCCAGAGTAGCTGCATCCTTTTTCATTTCTACTAACAGTGTGTAAGGGTTCCATTTCTCTATATTCTCAAACAACATTTGTGTTCTTCTTTTTTTGATGTTAGTCATCCTAAAGGTGTGAGGTGGTATCTCACTGTGATTTTGATTTGATACAATTTTCTGCAACAGCATGCAGGCATACCACTGTAGAAAGTCATATTTGTGTGAAGATGTTTAGTCATTATAACTCTGGTTTTACTAGTTTAAACCAGAAAAGTAATGTGGATTATGCTTTCCATGTACTATGGATATATATATATATATATACACACACATATATATTTTTTTAGTTGCAAAACTATAGGGGTTTTGTTTGATTGTTTTGTTTGTTTGTTTGTTTTATAGAAGATGGGGGAAAAGGGTGCACAATCCTTTAAAAGAAACCAACTTCAGATAGTGCCTCTTTTGGAAGAAGTAAGGTGGTAAAATCTATAATTCTGTTAAGGAATTTGTGGAGAATTCTCCTTTGGTTGGCTTAAGAATTGGACCTATTGAGAGCAGAGCCACAGCCCGCGCCCAGAACAGGCCCAGCGGCCCGCCGGCAGGGTAGACACGTCACCCCAATTGGAGTAGGGGCAGAGCAGAGCCACCGCCCGCGCCTGCAATGTAGGCAGACCTGTGACCGACAAGAACAGGCCCAGTGGCCCGCTGGTGTGGTAGACACACCACCGCAACTGGAGGAGGGACAGAGTGGCTGCCCAGGCCGGCAAGGTAGGCAGACCTGCGACCTACTGGGAGAACAGGCCCAGCGGCCCGCCAGCGTGGGAGACACATCACCCCAATTGGAGGAAGGGACCAGCTGCCGCCCGCAAGGTAGGCAAACCGTGAGTCCCAGAGAAGGGGCCCAGCGGCCTGCCGGCCTAGTTGAAAGATCACCCCAACTGGAGGAGGGGCACAGCCGCCGCACGCGCCTGCAAGGTAGGCAAGCCTGCAACTTGGAGAACAGACCCAGTGGCCTGCCAGTGTGGTAGACAGATCACCCCTATTGGAGGAGGGGCCCAGCCGTTGCCCGCAAGGTAGGCAGACCATGCGACCTGGAGAAGGGGCCCAGTGGCCCACCGGTGTGATAGACAGATCACTCCAATTGGAGGAGGAGCACAGCCACTGCCCGCCTCTGCAGGGAAGACTTTGCAAATATACAAGAGCAATATAAATATATAGGGGGAAAATTCAATAACACAACAGTTTCACCAAGCAGAAAGAAACGCAAGCAGTATGAAAAGACAAGGAAAGAAAGGACCACAAGCAATGCAGGTCAACTCAACTTTAGAAGAGGTAATAGCTGCAGCAGATGGAATGTCAGATAAAGAATTCAGGAT
>NW_025999998.1:8067040-8098654 GCF_001458135.2 Marmota marmota marmota | reverse complement strand
AGGGGAGGGGAGGGGAGGGGGGATAGTAGAGGATAGGAAAGGCAGCAGAATACAACAGACACTAGTATGGCAATAGGTAAATCAATGGATATGTAACCTATGTGATTCTGCAATCTGTATACAGGGTAAAAATGGGAGTTCATAACCCACTTGAATCAAAGTGTGAAATATGATATATCAAGAACTATGTAATATTTTGAATAACCAACAATAAAATTTTTTTTAAAAATGAATTGGACCTATTGAAGCCACATCATTGGGAAGAAGTAGATCAATCAGACAAGAATGGTAGATATCTCTCATTTGTTCTATCCAGTGGATAGTTGCACTTTTATTGGTGGTGGGGTGAGGGTGTGTACCAGGGATTGAACTATTGTTGTTCTTCTGATTGTAACAATTCAAGAGTTTATTCTGGGAATCATATTTTACTTCTTGAAATTTTGTGGCTTGTTTGGTCTTGATACTGTCCTTGGCATGTGGCTCAGTCTCAGCCAGTCAGAGCATCTTATCACCCTATCCTCAGGGGAAAGACTTGGTTAAGTATCTGATCAAATGAGAGACAAGTTTAAAACTTTTTTTCAGACTATGGCAAAACACAAGTGAACACCGAGATAAAGATCATAAATCTAGATCTTCTGAAAAGCACATCACTGCCGGGAGAGAAAAGTCTACTGAAGAATAGAACTGAGACAGTAGGCCCGGCTCCATCCTGCCATAGGCAGACACCTTGTGGAGCCTACCCTCTGGCAAAGGACCACTTCTTCCAGCCAGCAGACTACTGTGGGAGGACAGGACTTGCCTGGATCTGTCCACACGGACCTGCACGGGACCCAGGCTCACAGTTGGCCCGGGTCCATCCTGCTATCAGCAGACATCAGCTGGAGCCCAGCCTGTGGCACAGGATCAACACTTCTGACCAACAGACTACATCGGGAGGTCAGGCCTGGATCAGATCTGCCCTCATCAACTTTCTCAGGACCCAGTCCCAGGGTAGGTCCAAGTTTGCCCACCCCCCCCCCGCCCGCTTCCCCCATCTGGGAGCCCAAGCCTAACTTACAGCTATCTTGGGACATTGCAGTCATTGCCATAGCCTTCCCCATGCAGTAGCCCCTACCTTTTCAACAACAGACAGGGCCTAGAAGCAGCTACATCTCAGAGCAGGCATCCCAAAGACAGTGTAAAGACCACCTTTTCAGCCCCAACTCTGTAAGATATTGCATCCATCTTGGGGCACCTCCACTATTATCTCGAGTTACCTCTGCTATTGCCATCACCACCTTTAGTTCCAGTAGCATACAATGAGGGACACCAGCAGGGTCTGGAAGCCCAACACCAAGGTGAGGTACAGACAATCTGCATGGGTACTACAAGAATATAGGGTAGAAACTGTAATATCTCAGAACCACATGCAAGAAAGGAAGACACATAGACAACACAAAAAAAAAACAAGGGAGAAAAGTGCCCCAAACAAACCAGGACACTACAATTAACAGAACACATGGACAGCAAAGTTGATGAAATGTCAGAGAAGGAGTTCAGAAGGTTCATAATTAAAATGATCTGTGAATTAAAGAATGACCTAAATGAGCAAAAACAGGCAAAAATTGATCATTCCAACAAAGTGATAAGAAAGCAAATACAGGATGCAAAAGATTACTTCAAGAAAGAGATAGAGACTCTGAAAAAAAACCAGTCAGAAATCTTTTAATTGAAGGAAACAATAAACCAAATAAAAACTCAATAGAAAGCATAACCAACGAACTAGATCACTTGGAAGAAAGAACATCAGATAATGAAGACAAAGTATACAAACTGGAAAATAAAATTGATCACACAGTGAAGAAAATAAGAAACCATGAACAGAACATCCAAGAATTATGGACAGCATCAAAAGACCAAATATAAGAGTTATTGGGATAGAGGAAGGCTCAGAGTTTTAAACCAAAGGAATGCACAATCTCTTCAATGAGATAATATCAGAAAATTTCCCAAGCATAAAGAACGAATTGGAAAAC
Source organism: Marmota marmota marmota (assembly GCF_001458135.2). Lineage (NCBI taxonomy): Eukaryota > Metazoa > Chordata > Mammalia > Rodentia > Sciuridae > Marmota > Marmota marmota. The sequence goes on along the minus strand of NW_025999998.1, from coordinate 8,096,639 downwards.
CAAATACAAGAGGCTTACAGGACATCAAATGTACAAAATTACAACAGATCTACACCAAGTCACATTATAATGAAAATGCTAGCATACAGAATAAGGATAGAATCTTAAAAGCCACAAGAAAGAGAAATCAGATATAGGGGGAGACCAATTCGTATCTCAGCAGATTTTTCAACCCAGACATTCAAAGCCAGGAGATCATGGAACAACATATGCCAAGCTCTGAAAGAAAATGAATGCCAACCAAGAATCTTATATCCAGCAAAACCAAGTTTTAGATTTGATGATGAAATAAAAATCTTCCATAATAAACAAAAGTTAAAAGAATTTACAACTAGAAAGCCTATACTACAGAACACCCTCAGAAAAATATTCCATGAAGAGGAACTAAAAAGCAATGGTGAAACTCAGCAGAGGGAGGTATTACACTAAAAGAAAATCTAATCAGAGGAGAAACCAAGTCATGTTAAATACCAAAAATAAGCAAAAATGACTGGGAATAAAAATCATGTCTCAATAATAACCTTGAATGTTAATGCCCAAACTCACTAATCAAAAGACATAGATTGGCAGATTGGATCAAAAACAAAACAAAACTTAACTAAAACTAAAACAAAAAAGATCCAAAAATATGCTGCCTCCAAAAGACTCATCTCATAGGAAGACATCCACAGACTGACAGACTGAAGGTGAAGGGTTGGGAAAAATCATACCACTCACATAGACTGTGGAAGCAAACAAGGGTTTCCATCCTCATATCAAATAAAGTAGACTTTAAGCTAAAGTTAATCAAAAGGTATAAAGAAGGACACTACATTCTGTTCAAGGAAATCATACACCAACAAGACTTAACAATTATAAATATATATGCCCCAAATAATTGAGTGTCTATGTTCATCAAGCAAACTCTTCTCAAGTTGAAGAGTCAAATAGACAAGAACACAATAATTCTGGGTGATTTAACATACCTCTTTCATCACTGGATAGATCTTCCAAACAAAAGCTGAACAAACAAAGTATAGAACTCAATAATATAATCAATAGCTTAGACTTAACTGACACATATAGAATATTTCATCCTTCAATGAGCAAATTCACTTTCTTCTCAGCAGTACATGGATTCTTCTCTAAAGCAGACCATATATTATGCCACAAAGCAACTGTAAGCAAATAAAAAAAAGTAGAGATACTAACATGCATTTTATCAGATCCTAATGGAATGAAATTGGAAATCAACGACAAAATAAAAAATAAAAATTTCTCCATCACTTGGAGACTAAACAATATGCTCCTGAGAATGAACAATGGGTCACAGAAGACATCAAGGAGGCGATTAAAAATTATTAGAGGTGAATGAGAACACAGATACAACATATCAAAGTCTCTGGGACACTATGAAGGCAGTTGGAAGAGGACAGTTCATTGGATGGAGTTCATTCCTTAAAAGAAGAAAAAGTCAACAAATAAATGACTTAACATTACATCTCAAAGCCCTAGAAAAAGAAGAATAAATCTACATCAAAAGCAGTAGAAGACAAGAAATAATTAAAGTCAGAGCTGGAATCAATACAATTGAAACAAAAGAAACAAAAAAATTGACAGTACAAAAAGTTGATTCTTTGAAAAAATAAATAAAATTGACAAACCCTTAGCCATGCTAATGAAGAGAAGGAAAGAGAAAACTCAAATTACTAACATATGGGATAAAAAAGGAAATATCAAAACAGACACTACAGAAATACAGAAGATAATTAGAAATTATTTGAAAACTTGTACTCCAATAAAATAGAAAATATCAAAGGCATTGACAAATTTCTAGAGTCATATGATTTGCCCAAATTGAATCAGGATGATATACACAATTTAAACAGATCGATTTCAAGCTACAAAATAGAAGATGCCATCAAAAGTCTGCCAACCAGGGCTGGGGATGTGACTCAACTGGTAGCATGCTGCCTGGCATGCGCGGGGCGCTGGGTTCCATCCTCAGCACTACATAAAAATGAAATAAAGATGTTGTGTCCGCTGAGAACTAAAAAATAAATATTGAAAAATTCTCTCTCTCTCTCTCTCTCTCTCTCTCTCTCTCTTTCTCTCTCTCTCTCTTTGAATAAAGTCTATCTTTTTAAAACAAAAAAAGTCTGCCAACCAGTTCTTTTTTCGCTTGGTCTCGGCAGCAAGGAAGTGGTAGTGAAGATGAGGCAGAAGCACTATTTGGAGGCTGTTGTGCGAAGCCTAGTCGAGAGCTGCCCGGGCCAGGCCCGCTATCTCCTCTGGGCCTATAGTTTGTCACACGATGACAAGAGCACTTTTGAAGAACTGTGTCCATACTGTTTCCAGCTGTTGGTTCTGGATGACTCTAGAGTGCATCTCAAACACAAGGCCAAATTGACATGCAGAATACAGAAACTTCTTAATCAAGAAGCAAGAAATAATACACTCAGTTTTAAAGAAGCAAAAATAGTCAAAAAGTATAAAGACTCCAAAAGTGTATTTTTATTACTTGTAAAACATGCAACAGAACGGTTAAACATCTTGGTAAAAGCAGAAGCTTTTTGAAGAGCAGTCATACCACTCCTACCAGCAAATTCAGCCCCAAGAGACCAGAGAGACAGTCTCCAAGTTCTGCAAGCTTCCCCCCTAATATACCTGGCTCCAAAGGCAAGGTCCCAGCATTGATTGTCAGAACACCTATATCTGGAGAATCAACACCCCTTTGTTCCTCAAAGAGTGTGAAAAAATGAAAGAAACACTTCTCTCAACTAAAAATGTTGCTTAAGTCAGAATGAATCCCCCCAAAATTCAAAGATTGACTTCAGAAATTTCTTATCCTCTCTATGAAGTCTTTTGGACTTTGAGAATAAGAAATTTTTCCAATACAAATTCTAAAACTAAGTTAATAATATAAAAAGTTTTTTTAAAACTTATTTATTCTTTGAATACATGGAAATTAGGCAGACTTTTCTTGGCATTCTTCAGTGTAATAGGGAAAACATCTCATTAGTGTGAGTAACTAAAACATCACAGGTGGCCACTGAGGATCAAAAAATATATGAAAGTTTCTTGTAAATACTAAGGATATATGTGGATATTGAAAGATAGTATTTTTTCCTCCTTTAGTTTTAACAGTTTTCATTAAGCCATTTTCTTTCAAAATAACATTGAGAGCTTAAAAAAAAGTCTACCAACCAAGAAAAGCATAGGTCCGGATGGATACACAACTGAGTTCTACAAGACCTTAAAAGAAGAACTAATACCAATAATCTTCAGGAAATAGAAAAAGAGGCAGCACTTCCAAACTCATTCTATGAAGCCAGTATCACCCTGATTCCAAAACCAGGCAAAGACACATCAAAAAAAGAAAACTTCAGACCAATATCTTTAATGAATATAGATGCAAAACATCCTCAATAAAATTCTGGCAAATTGAATACAAAAACAAATCAAAAAAATTGTGCACCACGATCAAGTGGGATTCATCCCAGGGATGCAAGGTTGGTTCAACATATGTAAATCAATAAATGTAATTCATCACATCAATAGACTTAAAGATAACAATCATGTGATCATCTCAATAGAAGCAGAAAAATCATTTGACAAAATACAGCATCCCTTTATGTTCAAAACAGTAGAAAAACTAGGGATAACAGGAACATATCTCAGCATCTTAAAGGCTATCTTTGCTAAGCCCCAGGTCAATATCATTCTAAATGGAGAAAAATTGAAGGCATTCCCTCTAAAAAGTGATACAAGACAGGGATGCCCTCTTTCACCACTTCTATTTAACAGTTCTCAAAACACTGGCCAGAGCAATTAGACAGATGAAAGAAATTAAAAGGATACACATAGGAAAAGAAGAACTCAAATTGGTACTATCTGCTGATGATATAATTCTATACCTAGAAGACCCAAAAAGTTCCACCAGAAAACTTCTATAATTAGTAAATGAATTCAGCAATGTAGCAGGATATAAAATCAACACACATTAATCAAATGCATTTCTGTATATCAGACAAATCCTCAGAATGGAAAACTATCTTATTTACAATAGCCTTAAAATAAAATATTTGGGAATCAACTTAACAAAAGAGGTGAAATATCTATATAATGAAAACTACATAACCCCAAAGAAAGAAATAAAAGAAGATCTTAGAAGATAGAAAGATCTACCTTGCTCTTGGATAGGCAGAATATTATCAAAATGACCATACTACCAAAAGCACTATACAGATTTAATGCAATTCTGATAAAAATCCCAATGGCATTCCTCATAAAAATAGAAAAAGCAATCATGAAATTCATCTGTAAAAATAAGAGACCCAGAATAGTTAAACAGTCCTTAGCACAAAGAGTGAAACAGGTGGCAGACCTTAAGCTATACTACAGAGCAATAGTAACAAAAACAGCATGGTATTGGCACCAAAACAGACTGGTAATGAATAGAGGACACAGAGACTAACCCACAAAATTACAATTATCTTATATTAGACAAAGGTCCCAATAATATGCATTGGAGATAAGACAGCCTCTTCAACAAATGATGATGGGAAAACTGGAAATCCATATGCAACAAAAATGAAATTAAACCCCCATCTCTCACCATGCACAAAATTCAACTCAAAGTGAATGAAGGCCCTAGGAATTAAATCAGAGACTCTGCATCTAATAGAAGAAAAAGTAGGCCCTAATCTCCATCATGTCAGATTAGGCCCCTACTTCTTTAATAAGACTCCCATAGCACAAGAATTAAAATCAAGAATCAATAAATGGGATGGATTCAAACTAAAAAGTTTCTCCTCAGCAAAAGAAACAATCTGTGTGGTGAATAGAGAGCCTACATCTTGGGAGCAAATTTTTATCCTCAACATATCAGATAGAGTACTAATCTCTAGGGTATATAAAGAACACAATAAGCTAAGCACCCCAAAAACCAAATAATCCAATCAATAAATGGGCCAAGGACCTGAACAGACACTTCTCAGAAGACAATACACTATCAGTCATCAAATATATGAAAAAATGTTCAACATCTCTAGCAATTAGAGAAATGAAAATCAAAACTACTTTAGGATTTCATCTTACTCCAGTTAGAATGGCAGCTATCATGAAGACAAACAACAATAATTGTTGGTGAAAATGTGTGGGGAAAGGTATCCTCATGCACTGCTGGTGGAACTGCAAATTGGTGCAGCCAATATGGAAAGCTGTATAGAGATTCCTTGGAAAATTGGGAATAGAACCACCATTTGACCCACCTATCCCTCTCCTCAATCTATATCCAAAGGAATTAACAGCATACTACAGGGACACAGACACATCATTGTTTATGGCAGCACAATTCACAATAGCTAAACTGTGGAACCAACCTGGATGCCCATGAATAAATGAATGAATAAAGAAACTGTGATTTTATATATATATATACACACACACACATACACAATGAAATATTATTCAGCATTAAAATAGAATAAAATCATGGCATTTGCAGGTAAATGGATGGAGTTAGAGAAAATAATGCTAATTGAAGTTAGCCAATCCCTAAAAAGCCAAATGCTGGATGTTTTCTCTGATATAAGAAGGCTGATTCATAGTGGGATAGGGAGGGGGAGCATGGGAGGAATAGATGAACTCTAGATACAGCAGAGGGTTGGGTGGGGATGGGAGGGGTGTGGGGTTAGAAATGATGGTGAAAGGTAATGGGCATCATTATCCAAAGTACATGTATGAAGACACAAATTGGTGTGAATATACTTTGTATACAACCAGAGATATAAAAATTTGTGCTCTATTTGTGTAATATGAATTGTAATACATTCTGCTGTCATATAAAAATTGAAAAAAATTAATAAAAATTAAAAAGAATAGAACTGAGCTGAATAATAGAGAAGAGACCAGGACCAAAAATGAGTTTGTGTCTGAGAAGCTGAATCTACCCTCGTAACTTTCAGATACATTAGTTAAAATGTTTTTCTTAAACAATCTTTTATTGGGTATTTGATCACTTATAACCAAAGTGTTTTAAATGAAATCAATCAATAAAACAAGAGTCTGCATGTATATGTACTATGAACAGAATTCTGAAAAAATAGCTTTGTCTAGTTGATTAAGTCCTAATTCTATGAGAACTGAACTATACTTTATAGCCAAGAGTTTATAGAAGGAGGTCAGGTGACGGGGAGGTACATGTCTGCAGGATTTGGCCATTCTGTCTGGACATGGAGAGCTCTGGCATCTGTGGATCAGCAAACTGAAATATTGCATACTTGGCCATACAGATCTGTATGTGTATGGGCCCAGATGCATAATGGTATGGAAGGGCCAGGGGTTTGACATAGGTCCTAAATGTTTTTAAATGTCAGTCTAGGAATCAGGCTTATTCTGAGAGTAAAAGCCTGATGGAATTCCTGAGCAGTAGATACAAACAGAAATGCAAAGGAAATATCAAGAATGAAAAATAGACAGTTGAAGGGTGATTCTAGTCTGAAGTATCATGAAAAAATAAACAATGATAGGGGCACATGAGGGTCCAAATATGATTGCTTCCGTCTTAGTAGTATCCTTGCAAAAGTTCTTTCTCTGTGACACTTTGTCCTGTACTCTTCACTTTTGATAAAAATTTGGTTTTATCACATTCTAATTTGAGATGTTTTACTTGATCTGCACAGTATTTCTCTGACCCAGTGATTATCAGAACAAAATATGTTCTGGGAAAAGACTAAAAGGCTAAGATTTGATCTCTATAAAAGAAATTTTAGCAGAGAATTCAGAGTTAGGGCAGAATTAGCCTACGAACAAACTATCCATAATTTTCACAAAATTCAGTAACTTGTCCCTTCAGTTCAATACTTTTTCTTTAAAGAAATATTTCTCAACAGTACCATGGTCAACAAGGCATTCTGGAGACTTAGAGTAGAAAGGAATAAGGCTTTTATTGCCTGTGGCAAAACTCTGCCTATATTTATTTACCTTCCCTTATCCTTTACAAGCACAGACTTCTGGTTTCTGTAAAGAACAATTGACCACAGGCCATTCTCCACTGGCATCCCTGATAGCATTCAATTGGCTCTGCCCTTGTCATGGATGATGGATGCATACCACCCTACTCATAACACTTTGAATGGATTTGTTTGGTGTCACCTCAGATGGCCCAGGTCTTATCTGTCTAGAACCCTCAGTCATATGTTCTGTTCCATTGGTGACAAGGTGCAGGCTTATCTGGCCTTTTATGGGTACAACTAAATAATACCTCTCTGTTCTTGCCCTGGGGCATCCCTGTTAACTCTGGGCATCAGACATGACATCCATTTGATCTCTACACACGCAAAACTCAGAAGTGCAGGCTAATTCATTCCTGAGGTATTAACATTGATCATCGGGGAGATAAGAGTCAGCATTTTTTCTCCCAAGCTCTATGCATACTGTCCTGAGATGAAGTTCATTTAACCTCTTTACAATGGTCCTGTGATATCAAGTAATCTCTTTTTACCTGATACCATGTGGAGGTCAGCTTGGTAACATACTTACACTAGCTTTTCTTTCTTCCCTGCCTCACTCTTGTCATTATTCTTGTTTTACTGGGATTGTGTTCCTTAGTAAGGTGATAGCTTATAAGTTTTGCCTAATACCCTGCTTCCTGGAAAACTCAAGCTAAGACTATCGATACTAGCCATGGTCCTAGAATGCAGATCCTCAAGATGGCATTGCTTATCAGTTTAATGACATTGCCTCATTTTAGATGGTAAATGGTCAGTGATAATCATCCACTAGATTCATCACCATTTCTAATGGTCTTGCTGATGGTTAATTAGGATGTTGGAAAGGTGAAAAGCGAAACTTTATGTGGTGAGCCATTCTAATTAGACCGTGGCCGCCATTAGAAGATGGCGCCGGCTTCCACTGTGGCCTGTGATAAACAACTCCTAATATGGAGAATTGGCACGCAATCCCTTACCACCCTATGAGAAATGTCCACGTGGCAGCTTAAGATTGGTATGCTGGAGGCTTTATTAGGCTGTGCTTGGGCGCTCGGCGACGGGTCACTAGAAGATGATACTTGAATCAAGGCCTGAATAAACTGCTGAAAGAAGAATCCTGTGTCGTGTTTTCCCTTGCTGGCGAGGGGTCGCGACAACTTTAGGTAATGTGGTAGCTTTGCTTGAAGTTTGGGGCAATGATAATTTCATGGACTGAGGAGTAGGCAAGCCTTTCTAACAGCATCGGAAATGTCACAAAAAGACAATTATAATCTCAGAGCATCCAACCCTCAATTTAAGACACACAAATTCAGAGCACCTCTCTAGCAGAATTTAACGAAATTTCTATCTCCTTAATGCTTCAAGACCTACTGTGCTGAAAGTTAGGTAATTTGACAGTCAAAAGTCACATCCTTGGCAATGAAACTGACCCATCCTGAACTCCAAAGAAGACAGGAAAACAGAAACAGTAGAAGCCCCACAAAGGAACTTAAATGTACAACCTTGAGAGGTCTTTTGTATCAAAGGTGAAGACCTGACAGGGAAAGAAAAACGTCCTGAGACCTGGAGTGGGATAGTTGGGGGGACAAGACCAGAGAATCTTGGAAATCACTTTCCCATTCTCCTGAATCCTGTAGGTTAAAAGAAGTAGAATTCTCTACCTTCTTGCTAGAGAAGAACTTGCCTGGACACTGTATAACTTCTCCTCAAGCTTATGCCTAGAGAGATGATTTTGTTCCCCTCCAGTTCTGCTTCGCTGTTACCCATTGCCTCTAGGCTTAGCTCCTCCCTATTGTTGAGCTGATAACACAAGCATAGTCTGAACAATAAATATGATTCTTATTCCAGGAGAAGGCAATTTGTGTGCCTAAAAATTACAGAAGCTAGATAATAGTTTCCACAAAGAATCAGGGAAGATTTTATGAGAGTGGATTGTAAAAATGCAAGACTAGGAAGGTAGACTATAAGGAAGGACAAGATTCATTGACATGGGCCTCTCATAGGATTCAATGTTTCAGGGATTGACCAGGAATTGGTCTTTATAGTCTGCTGGGATGTTGCTTTGAAGCTTGGTCATCATGATGGCCTGTAGTCAGTGAGATGATGACTCTGCTTCTGCAGTACAATATTGAGGAAGGGATCAGAAGGCTCAGAGAGGTGGAAGTGCTAGGTAGTTTGACTATGGGAGACCTAAGAATATTCCACCTGGCAATCTTCACAGTTTATATAAAGCCCAGGAAACCTTCCTTTCCCAAAGGTAAGAGTGAATGGACAAGTGAGAGAAGAGTGGCATCTTTGAGAAGCTTAGGATGGCTGCTCTTAAAGAACAAAGATGGCAGAAGGTTGTGCTGCCATTAAATTATGCTCCTAATGATCACAATTGGAAGGAATTTTAGAATGTCAAAAACAGCAAAGCAGTAATTAACTGTCACAGGCAAGAATGGCAATAATTACTGTGTTGAGCAGTATGAGTAGAGTAGCAATCAGGGCACCTTGATCCACAGGGATCTGTGGTAGTTAACAATAGATCTTAGTGTTACCAGAGAGGTGAAGCAGATTAACAGTCAACTAAGATAGTGCTCAATTTGCATAACAACAAAAATTAATAGCTGGTTAGCAGAAGGATGACATCATATTTCACAGTGGAAAGGTTAGGTTTCTCAACCCATTCCCAGATACAAGTGCTTTATGAACCCAGAGACCACTGGCCTATGACTGAAGTAGAGACCCGGTCCCTTGAGGAAGGACTTACTGTGCCACCACAAGCACATCCTTCTCCAGAAAGACCTGGGTTTCTATTTCAGGGCAACTGTGATGGGGGACAGGAGAAAATGTAGATTTTTTGAGGAAAGTTATATAATAAGTCTGAGCTGATAGTGATATTGGAAAACTAGAATGCCTCTAGTAAGTGAAGGCTCATGGAGAACAGGTAATAAATGGAGGTTTGAACAAAATCCATGTCAGTATCCAATGGTCTCATATCAACCCTATGGTTATGTTCCCAGTCCCTGAATATATAATTCAGACTAATATATTCAGTATCTGATATAAGCCTTATTATGGTAACCTGGCCCGGGAAGAAAGGACTATTAAGGTAGGAAAGCACAAATAGAGAGCCCATCCCTAAAACTGGAACTTCCCCATCTTCAGGTAGGGGAGATTATCATCTTCAATTTATGGATAAGGAAATCATGTCTCAGAGAGATTAAATTAACTTGGCTAAGGTTTTACAGTTGGAATGACAAAACCAAGAATTGAACATTGTTCAGTCTGGCTTTATAGACTAATTTATCCAGTTCTTAAGTTTTTCCTATTTTTTTGGGGGGTGGGGGAGGGAGAGGCAATTTGTGTGCCTAAAAATTACAGGGAGGGTATTAAACTCAGAGCACTCAATCACTGAGCTATATCCCCAGCCCTATTTTGTATTTTATTTAGAGAAAGGGCCTCACTGAGTTGCTTAGCATCTTGCTTTTGCTGAGGCTGACTTTGAACTCTCAATCCTCCTGCCTCAGCCTCCTGAGTCCCTAGGATTATAGGCATGTGCCACTGCACCCAGCAAGTCTTGCTATTTTGTTGGTGCTTTTCTGTTCTTAAACTGGAATATATAAGACAATCTCGTTCAATTTCAGATTTCCTGATAACATTTGGTTACTTCTTTTAATTGATCCTATGTCTGTGGTTTTCTTGATATGGGAATCCTTTTAAAATTTTATTTATTAAAAAATTGTATTTGTACAAAACCCTTGAGCCAATTCCTTTCAATAATGCTGATGGTGCCCATCATATACAGAAGGTTTGGAGGTAGGAATGATGATTCTTCACAACTGAGCCTTACTCTCAGGAGGTACTTTCCAGAATTTTACTTGAAGAGAGCCAATGAATTAGTAGCACATAAGGAAAGAAAATTACTAATTTTGTAGGCAACTGCTATTAGCATCAGAATGTAGTAACCTGGTCTACCAGGATTTGTTATTTGGAAGAAATAAAGTTAAATACTTATCACACACTGTATACTAAGATGAATTCTAGAGTTGGATGCACATTTAAAAAAAATTAAGTGAAAATATAAAAGTAGTAGAGGAAGTTAACACCAGATGTCGAGTGGAAAAACCCTTTTCAAAATAAAGGACAAGAAAGAAACAATAAATGAAAATACTGGTGGATCTATTTACATGAAAAAGTTAAAGTCCCTGTTGTGAAAGCCATCAGAAAGAAAATTACCAGAAAAACTGGAAATTCTGAAGAAAATCTTAATAGATAGAAATTATTACAATCAATCTATCTATTTATCTTCTAGTCAACAAAATGTATTGACTAACTATCATTAGCTAGATTAGATAATGGAGATGTGACAGCAAACAAAATAGCCATTCTTGGAGACAGACATAATACGGAAGGTAGCAGTAAGTTCCAGAGGGAACAATGAAGTGAGAAATATGATTAAGGGCTTCCAGGAGGGAAGACATTTCAGTTTTTAATTGATGGAAGGTTTGGAGCCAAACCCAAAAAGACTTGGGAAAAAAGGATCTGGGAAAACTCCAAAGGACACTGGTTCCCCTCATTTATACTGAGTTGTACTTGATGGATATAATCCCAGTAAAAGGCATATTTTAACAGAAGCCACAGCCTGAGTCAAAGGAATAGATGATGAAAAGTGGACCAAGTGGACTGGGGAGGATGCCATCACTTTGGTACAGGGAGGGTTTTGAATGTTTGATGTTGTATAAGCAGTTCCTGGATTTGTCATTTCTGATTTGTGGGTAGTGGTTCTCAACTAGCAGTGATTTTGCCCTCGAAGGGGACCATTTGGCAATGTCTGGAGACGCTGTCAGAATTCTGGAGAAAAGATGCTACTGTCATCTAAGAGCTAAAAGCCAGGTGTGCTGCTAAATGTCATGCAACGTACAGGAAAACCCTTCCTTCAAGTCATCTAACCCAAAATATCAGTCATTTTAGTAACTCTGATTTACTCAAAAGTAAAGAAAGGAAAGGGAAGATAACCTTACCAAAGTTGGCTCTGGAGTATTCCATGTAGAGAATTTCTTATTAGAAAAAGGGACCAAGTAGATGTCACTGAATGTCAGGAATATCCTCCCTAATGAGCAAAAGACAAAAGACCCAGAATTCAACTTCTATTGTCTTCTGACTAAAGGGTACACTCACCTGCTTTCTGTAACTCATTATGTTCTTTAATTTTATTTCAGTTGTTACACAACAGAATAAAATATAATTTTGCCTTAAAGCAAGGATAAAAAAAACCTAGGGGGCTGGGAATGTAGCTCAGTGGTAGGGTGTTTGCCTAGCATGTGTGAGGTTCTAGGATCAATCCCTAGCACTGCCAAAAGAATTCATATATATATATATATATATATATATATATATATATATATATATGAATTTTAAAGCTATATGATATTAAAAGCTTTTTATCATTGGTAAGATGTTTATCCTGGCATTCCTAACCTAACCTGCCTTCTCAGCTATTGACTGTTTTCTTTCCTAATAGGTCCTAAGCTTGGAATTCTGGGAGCTTCATTTTACTTATTTATTAATTGCCTTACTTGTTGTAAAAACAACTTTGAAAAAAATCAAAATCCCACCCTCCTATTACACTTATTCCCACTCTGAGACTGTGACCCACCACGATCTTCTTGAGTGTTGTTAGAATTCATGCTTACATGGATGTTTGCCATCCTCCACTCTGGGAAGCTCTCATCTGTGCTTTGTTCTTGGCATCTACAGGCACTACAGGAAAAGGAAGTTCTTAGAAGATAAATGAGCATCTAGACTGGCAAGCCTGAAGTCAGTCCTTTCTGAGCAGGTACACCTCATGATGACATTACTATTCTTGTAATTTTATGGAGAATATTTTTCATGGACACTTCCTGAGTTGCACATGAAAGAATAATTAGTAGTTACCTCTATTTCAGAAATGAGGATAGCCTAGGAAAACCAGAGATGAAGCCATAAGTAACAACAATATTACCTGAATTTCTGCCATACCCTTCTCTATAGACATTCCAAGCATTCATTCATTTAATCTTCACAAGAATATAGGTAGGTTCTATTAATGTATCTATTCTATAAATGAGGAAATGAAGAAACAGTGAAACTCAAGTGTTCAGCCAAGTTCACAGAGCTAATAAGTGGAAGAATAAAACTCAAGGAGTGTCACCTTACAGTCAGTATGGTATACTTTAACTGTGCTTCCCTCTATGTCCGCTAAAATAGAACAGATCATCTTATTTAGGGCATTTTCAGAGGTGGTATAAGCCAAAGCATGATTGTAACATCATTCCCCATCCAAATATCACACACTGGTGTCAAAACACTAACAAATGCTTAGTGGTTTTTCAATTTTAAGATAGGAGGATGTTACCCTGGAAAGTGACATGTGTCACTGCTTATGTCAGTAGGTAGCTTTAGTGAAGGACATTGTGAACCCCAACACTAACAGGAATTCTAAGAATATCAGAATAAATGGATAGGAGAAAATCACCAAAAGTAAAACTTAAAAAAAAAAACTTCCAAAAGCTGAAAAACAATGAGTCTTTTGATTAAGCATGTTCACTGTGAATGCTCAGCACAGGAATCTAAAACAAGATTCATACCAAGAACACTAGAAACACAGAGAAGTTACCAAAATCATCCAGATAAAATCAGGGAACGTGAAAGTGTTAGGAGCTGGAATGGTGTTGGACTTCTCAAACCACAATATTAGAAGTTAGAAACAAGCAAGCAAACAGACAAAAGTCTTGAAAATACTGAATAAAAATTGTCTTCAAGTGAGATTTTCAACCTAGTCTAATGATATAAAGGCTTGATACAAAGCAAGTTCTCAAGCACCCTTTCCCAGAAGCTGCTAGAGAACATTCTTTGCTGAAGAGAGGTTGTAAAACAAGAAAGGAAGACGAAAGATTGATGATGGAGAGTCACAGCACAGCAGCCCAGTGACAGGGCTGGGGAGCAATCAGTGCATGTGTTCTAGAGGACAGAGGTCTGCTAGAGGAAGGCATTCACAGAACAAATACCATTGAGCACCTGTCAGGTCCACTGGAGCATGGAAATATCCAAGAGTACCTGAAAACTCCAAAAAATCAAAATTATATGAGAAATTAAATAAAATCCTAGGGCATCTTCTTTCTATACCACCTAACTCAGCACAGAATAACTTTTTCATTATATTAAATCAATATAATGTAAACACTGGTTATTGACTTAACTAAATAATGATCTAGTTCTATCTTCCATTCTTCTAAATTCTGAAATCTAGAAGAGCTATAGAAAAGGAATAGATTTTTTAAGATTAAAGCTACATCATTCGATGGCAAAATGTGATCTGAATTGACATGAGTCTATTTACAGTCTTTATTTATCCCACTTGCTATCAATATTCATATGTTTTGTTGCAGAAATATAACGTGTTTCATTATGGAGTGTTGCCTCAGATCCCTCTGGGGGTGTTAAGTAATACATCTTAATATGGTCTACGAACATATTAACTTTTTGATGTCCTCCAGATTTTGGATTCTGAAATGCATCTGGCCCCAAGGGTTTGGAGAAGGGATTGAGGACCAGTATAAATATATTGAGAGAATGAAGGCAGGGAGGGTACATCAAGAAGGGAAGGAGCTGCTATGTATGACAGCTAAATTCTCAAGCACAGAGTGTAAAGAATAACAAAATATAATTTTATACAGGAAAATTTAGGCACACAATAGAATAAACAGCAAATAGAATTGGAAGTAGTTCCCATGGGGAACAGTCCAAGGACAGAAAAAAAGTGCAACAGAGGGCTACTATTTTCATTATAAGCCTTTTTATTATTATTTGATGTTTTAAACTATGTCTTATTTTGAGAGAAAATAAAAAATAATTTTAAAAAATCAATCACCCTTCCCTCAGGATCATACAGGTTAGAATGCCAATAAAATCAGTATTCATTTCCACTTTTAAAGATACATAACCCAGTATGAAACTTCATATCCATTTCAAGTATCTGAGGGGAAAGGATACCCAGATACTATTCAGCTTAAGAGAGGCTCAATAGCTACACATTCATTAATTATATTTAAAAATTTCATCATAACACAAGCACCTAACCATCTAAAAATATATAGGAAAAAAACATAAATATTTTTCCTGGGGACATCGAAGAGGGAACCTAAGCTTCTTTGTTCCTTACTTTCATCTCCCACAGTTCCATTTAATCACATGAACACAAGACTTCCAAGATCATCCCAGGCTGCTTTACAGCAGCATTGCCAATGCAGTTCTTGACATTAGGGATTTTTTGCCTGAGCTTATTGATCTATTTTCACATTGTTTTTTTTTTTCATTGCCTATTTCTGAACTCCTAACATTTGTTTCTGAATATGTAAGAAATTACAGATGCGTTTCAAATTTTACTCATGTCACTTATTGGCATATCCTGTTACTTGGTGTGTATTAGTTGCATTATTGTTTACTATTTTTTCTTCATTGAATATCAAGATAGAGAGACAATCCTGGTAATTTAAAGTATGTAAAACTATAGTAAAGACTCAAAACACTCCTCAGAGAAGCCACTTTTAAAATTGGGTGGTTTTCTTCTATGCATGAGTTAAAAAATACACTGTTGGAACATGTCCACTTTCTTGGTGAAAAGTAGAAAGTGTTCAGAGAAGTCTGAGGTGTGGAATTCGGTACTAGCCTGGGTTCAGATCCCTTATGTCACTTATTATGTATCTGTTTTTGACAAGTTACCTTCCCTCTTTGAATCTCAGTTTTCCTTTTTTAAAATATTGCCTCCTACTAATCCAGGTCTCAATTGTGCACTGTTGACATTTGGGGCTGGGTATTTCTACATGTAAAGGTCTGTTCTGTTCATTGAAGGGATTCTATTCACTAGATGCCAGTACTCCAATCCCTGCTGCCATTGTAACAACTGAAAATATTTCTAGACATTGAAATGTCCCCTGGAGAAGAAAGCACAATTACTGAGAACCACACTGATAACCACTTATGTTAATTGAAACCATCCATCATTCAGACTTTGCAAAAGATATTGTTATTCAGAATCTTAGCATATGCAATCACTCAGTTAAGCACAAACAGAATACTAGATTTACAGTGGTGCACCCTTATCCTCATGGATATGTTGCAAGACCCTCAGCAGATGCCTGAAACCATTGAAAGTACAAAACCCTACAATTGCTATGATTTTTCCTATAATTAAAGTTTAGTTTATAAATTAGGCACAGTTAAGAAATTAACAATAACTATAAAACAGAACAATTATAACAATAAATGTAAACAAGTTATATGACTGTTTTTTCTCTGCCATTCTATCTCAAAACATCTTATTAGACTGTACTCATCCTTCTTCTTATGTTGATGTGAGATGACACAATGTCTACCAGATGAGATGAAATGAGGTTAATGACATGGCATTATGATATACCATTAGGCTACCATACAAGGATCATTTGGTCCCAAGCACTGCAATACTGCAACAATTGATTGGTTATACAAGACAACTAGTAAATTTAGTAATTGACTAATGGGTGGGTGCTGCAGTCTGGCTGGGCACAAATCACGAGCCACTGAAGCAGGAATAAACTTTATTTCTGAACTCCAACAGCACACTCCACACACGCTCCCTGGGAACTATCCCGAACCCCACGCGGCTAGACCAGGAACCAGCCACCGGAAATATATCCTCTGGAAATCCCTCCTCCTGCACTTCCCCAACCAATAGGAACCCTCGGGGAATCCCTGGGAATCCCCACGAGAACTCCAAAGTAGCACGAGAACTCCAAAGTGGCGCGAGAACTGCAAAGTAGCGGCAGAAGCGGATAGTAATGCCTTGCCTGTCAATCAATACTATTGGCAAAATGCCAGGGGCCATTCCGACTCAGCTGTGGCTCTCAGCAAGTGGGCAGTGTATATAGGGTAGTTACACTAGACAAAGGGGTGGTTCACATCTTGGGCAGGATGGGGGGGGTAGCACAAGACTTCATCATGATACTCAGAATTATGCACAATTTAAAACTTGTGAATTATCTATTTTTGGAATTTTCTACTAAGTATTTTCAGACCCTAGCTGACCATGAGTATCTAAAGCCTTGGAAAATTAAACCATGAATAATGAAGACTACTATAATATTATCTTAATTATTTTCAGTGATCACAGGGAAGATGAAAAATACAGTAGGGAAAGCTTATGTCTAAAAGAACAAACAGACCCTAAAGAGTTTCTTACCTTCCAGAAGGCCAATAATTGAAAGAACTTTAGAGATTGTATATAATAAAACATCATTATATGGAAGAGGAAAGCAAAGGCAAAAGTACAAGGGTTATCCTGGGGTATCCAGGATTAAAAATGCAATGCTGAACCTGCCATCTGCACCATATTGAATAATATGAAGCACTCCTGTGTCCTTATAACTAGAGACTAGCTAATGTGTTATGAAAGAGTTGAGAAAGTAAAATAATTGAGTGTAATAAAAAGTATTTTTTATTTTCCTGTATAGAAGCAAATTTAAGGAAGAAGAGCAGAAAATTTTTCTGCGGGTGTTAGCCCCTAACTCAGGAATCAGCCACCAAGCCATTTGATTTTAACCTTTTCTGGAGTGATAGTAACTCTCCGGCCTCCTTTCTTTGCACAGCTTGATTCCCATTGGTTCAAAGACAATCACATCCACTGCCTCAGGAAGTGAGACTTCTTCAATTCTTCCTGGCAAAACAATGAGCTTGTCTGAAAGGTGATTATTTTTCACTAGCTTCTGAGAAAGATAATAGGGTACCAATGCTGTTGCTATTCAGAACTTTATGAAAAATAAGTTCAACAAATTAGAGGTCATGATAGAAGGGACAAAGGAG
This sequence comes from Marmota marmota marmota, assembly GCF_001458135.2. Lineage (NCBI taxonomy): Eukaryota > Metazoa > Chordata > Mammalia > Rodentia > Sciuridae > Marmota > Marmota marmota. The sequence goes on along the minus strand of NW_025999998.1, from coordinate 8,078,802 downwards.
CAACATCTTAATTTCTTGAAATGTTTCTAAAGAAAAATAACTTGTTTTTCTTACTGCACAAATATTTAATTGTTTATTATAGATAATTAGAAGAAGATGCAGATAAGAAACAAAAATATGTACAATCCTACCACATAGAAATAATAACTATTATGTTCTTTTGCATGCTCTTCAGACAAATACATGTGTGTATGTGGGATCTCAAGGCCTGTGTGAGCATGGATACACATGCAAATATATTTTTAGTGGGGTTTTCATTAGTGGCTTCAAATTATTTCCTATCATTCTAATTGCAATAAATATTAAAAAATCTGTATAACAATCTTCCATAAATTATAATCCTGATCATTGTTAAATTATCCCTGGTCTTTTGAATTCAAAAGTAAATAATATTATTCACTAGCCTTTCCTCAGAAGTACATTTTTATAGTCATGTACTCTTTTTCTTTGATGTATTCTTTCTATTTAGTAACTTTGAACTCTTTTAAAAGAGAAACCCTGAGGAGAAATACATTATTACATTTTAATATATTTCTTATTAATGCCAAATATGAAAGGTGATTTCATTATTACACATATGCCTTTCTACTGCCAAAAAAAAAAGAAAATACTTTTCTAAAAAAATATTTTGTATGTGCCAGCAGAAACACATACAGCACATTCCTTTTCAAGTTGTTGCTCCCTGAGACTTTTAGATCTTTGCTTAAAGTATTTGTAACTGGGCAGAAGCCTTTTGTTTTTTCGTAGCTTGATCCCTCTCCACATCCTAAACACAATGTACTACTATACATTGTCATGATTCAGTTGCACCTTATCGATTTCTCATCACATCTTTAAGTAGTTAGGGCATCTTTCACATCTTATCTTGTCTTCTAGGGCCCTGCTCACTGACATATGCCCTAGAGGTTTACTCTATTTAACTTTTCTTTTGTGGTGCTGGGGGTTTAACCCAGGATCTTATGCATGCTAGGCAAACACTCTACCGCTGAACAACACCCCAAGCCCTTAACTTTGTTTTTAAACTCAGTAATCTCTAATCTAAGAAAGAACACTAAAGAGAACTGTTTGAACATGTCATCCATTGAGGACATTCATCCACACACAGGATTCTTGGAATTTCATTCTATCATCATTCCATGTACAGAAGTCAGGTCCGTGGGAGTTCTGTTAAGTAAGAGCTTTTCTCTCTCCACATTTTCTTCCCAGGACAGTCAATTCACCTACTCAGCTATATCTATAGTTTTATTGCATTTGCTTGTCCTGCTACACCTGTAGGTTTCCCCTCTTGCCTGAGTTCCAGCAATCATTTGGATATTTCTAGCAACATGTCTGGTCATCTCCTTGAAACAGGGACTGGGGATGTAGCTCAGTGACAGAGTATTTGCCTGGTATTATAGAGGCTCTGGTTTAATCCCAAGTACCAAGGGAAAAATCAAAAAGAGCCAAACTCAGCTTCTTCTTAAAAATTAATCATTCCTCTAAATTTATCCTAAAGATCCTTGCCAGTTCTTGTACTTCCATGATTCTGTTTTGGGGCATTGTCCTGATGGTGTCATTCCTACAGACAATTAGTTATTACATTTTCTTATTTGTATCTTTCAGATACATCTCATTTCCACCTTTTCTGTTCTGCCTGCATCAACTTGTCTAGTCCCTACTAGCTTCAATTTTAGAATTTAAAAATAACATTTACACAGTGGAAATAATAATTGCAGTGACTACTTCATGAGTTTTTCTGAGAATCAAACAAAGCATATTAAGACCAATAGGAGCATTAAAATTATTACTATTATATTATTAAAGGATACTTTTCATTACAAAAGAGAAACAAAGATGAAAAAAATATGAAAATAAAAAAATCACTTATAATCCCATTCTTCAAATATAGGCAGAGAATATTTCCTAGACATTTGAGTGTATGTCAAAACTCAATGCAATAGTACTTCACAATCTTTTTTTCATGCAATATGTTTTAGAGTTTTCTGAACACTTTTTTTTTTAATTCATGGCTTACATTTTGCAAATTAGAAATTTGTTATTCTTGGGTTAGGAGAAGAGATAGCTTTCAGTTTGAGATATTTGTGCTGGTGACACCTGCTGCCACACTAGGGCCTGAAGGACTACAAAGAGGGCAAAGTGCATCAATATTTCAGTACCTGGCACATTTATTGTGAAACCTGTCATCTTTCCATGAATTGTTTTATAACATGTTTTTATTGGCTATGTAGCATTTCATAGATGTGTATTGATTCATTTAATCAATACCCTATTATTGAACATTGAGGTTATTTCAAATTTCTCATTATCATAATAGTGTATTGACAAATAATACTATAATTAAATTTGGGGAGATATTTTCACCATTTCCTTCAAAGTTACAGGAGGTGGAACTTTTAGGGTTTCCTGATACACAGTACCCCAATGCCTGCCACACCAGTGTTTCACTTTCTAAATTCTGTTTGTTCATGGCCTTTGAATTTGTCCATATAACACAACATCAGTGTGCAAAACTGCTTCTTTTTACAACACTGTTAACTTAAGACAGGATGTTAGAAGGGTAATTTTTCTGAGTTTGGCTGGAGAAACCAATATGATAGAATATTCAAGAGAGCATGAGGTGGACCATACATGCAGAATTTACAGTAAATAACCTGAGACATGGGAAAGTTCAGGGGGAATCGGACATGTAATGAGGTTTTGGAGAGAGGATGCTTTGAATAATTAAAAGGATCATTTTGCACCCACAGGGAGAAAAAAATGTGAGTCTAATTGTTGTCACTGATGAACAAGAGTGTACTGTGTGCCTGAAAGTGCTAACACAGACCTGCATGAGTAGGTTGATGTATCTTCTGACTTCATCAGTTTGTAACCACAGATGAAGAATCTTAAGATATAGATTCTCAATGTTCCTTTACTACTAATAATTATTTTTCAAAATTATTCTGTATTGGGGATCAAACTCACACATCTGAGACAACTGCTCTATTACTTAGCTATACCCTAGGACTTAAACTGGAGCTGTTTAAAGTCTCCTTTGGTCCTAGCATAGTATGATCGAAAGAAAGAAAAATTTCCTAAAGTATATTCCAGGAGCCCATGAATATAAGAGCTTCATGATCAAATAATTTTGGAACTTCTTTGTAATATATATTCCTCTTACAAATTCAGAGTCATTAGCATATTAATGGCTTTGAGAAATTCTGCAGAAAAGGAAACTGTTGGCTCAGTTAAATCAAAGACATCCAACTTATTTGAATCGTTTGCAAGTTTTTTTTCACTGAATATATATTTATCTCCCACAGATAAATCCTTAGGAAACAAAGAAAACAGTTATTTGATAATCCTAGGATTCACTACAATTGCTTGACAAAGACATTTGAAAATAGGATATACACTCAACCAACAATAGCTTTGACTAATACACAAGAGCAGTCAATTCCAGATGTAAGATACTAGGTTTTGAATCAGTTTTGCCATCTCCCTTCATCTTTGGTTTACAACATTGTCAGTACATATAATTTTTTGCTACCCTGTCATTTCATGTGCCATTCTTCCAAAACTGCAACCCAGTAGGGAGATTGTCCAGGAATAAATGAACTTGTGTTCCTCCAACTGCTACACAGTTTTCCCTGTGTGACCCAGTCCTTTTTCTAAGAGTTTGGGATGAAGGAGATGCCAAATGAAGGATCTTCTCCCCAGATACCATTGAGGCACAAGCAAATTCACATCATATCCCTGTTTTGATCCTGCTTTCTTTTTATTAAATTGGGTTTCAAAAATCTGTGTTAATAGTACTATTAGTGGTATCAGCTGTTTAAAATACAGTCTCTTTCTCTCCACCCCCATATGTCTGTCTGTCTGTCTGTCTGTCTCTCTCTCTCTCTCTCTCTCTCTCTCTCTCTCTCGGCAGCAGTAGAATCTATGCTTTCAAGTCTACTGATAGACAGTAATTTTACCTGGTATGCTATTGTTCTTTTCTCATTTGGGAGGTTTTAAATTGAACTACATATGTTAAAAATATGCTATAAATTTATACCTTTTGGAAGTCAAATTAGTCTTAGTATGCTATACCATATAGCACTTAATTTTCTTCTGTCTCAAAGTAGTGGAAAGAGCAAGAGTTTGGAAAGTGAAAGGGTTGGGTGCTAGTTCTGAATATCATACTCATTAGCTGTGATTATGGCCAAGAAACACAGGTTCTTGGAAATCCATTTCTTTACCTATAATGTGGAATAATAATAATGCCTATTCTTCAGAGTTATTTCAAGACTCAAATTAAATGAGACAGTGCAAAGTAATACATGTCAAAGAAAATACAGATTAAGGAAAACAAGAATTTAAAGAATAGATGATAAAACCATAGAACTGAGACTTAAAGGGAGATTTCAGACCCAAAGAAACAAATCAAGAAGCAAAGTAACATAATTACAGAATAATACATAACCATTATCCAGGCAGACAATAAATTACATTCAAATCATACATAGCTGTTTTAGAAAAACATTTGGCATTATTCAGTGAAGCTGAAGATGCATTTATTTTATGACTAAGAAATATTATCCTTATTCCCTATAAATATACATGTACACTAGAGAACATGTACTAATACATGCTTACAATAATATTGATGCTAACAAAACAGTTTATTTAGAATAAACTAGAAGTAACTATTGACAAGGAAATGAATGAGTAACTGGTCGTATATCTATTTACTATGAATACTGTACAATATAGTATGAATACTACTTGACAGTGACAAAAAAGAACTAAAGGAGCATGTTTTAACATAACTAAATTTCACAAGAATAATTGTAAGGGGAAAAAGGCAAGCTACTAAAAAACGTATACTGTTCCTTTTTATTAAAAGTTTGCATATATCAAGTAAATTGCATTATTTAGGATGTACTAATTTATTTTTTTTCAATTTGTGTTAAATTCAAGATGGCAATTTGTGGGAGTGAAAGAAGGAGCATGGAATCTGGAAGAGGCATATGAGAATTGCAATATATAGTTATATTATTATAGTTCTTGAGCTGGATTTGGGGGATATGGTTGTTTATTTAGTTATTTTTTTTGTACCTTATATTTACCCTCACTTTTTCTATTTCCACCAAGAGTTTTTATTCAGATAATTTTTTATTGGTGCCTTATAATTATACATAATAGTGGGTTTCATTGTTACATTTTCATACATGCACATAGCCTTATTTGGTCAATTTCATTTCCTAGTACCTCGCCTTTCTCTTACTTGCTCCGTTTTTTTTTTTTATTTCTTACACATATGACAATAATGGAATGCATTACATTTATAATTATCAATTCACAGCTTTTTAGTCACTGTGACCCAAAGACCTGACAACAACAATATGGAGAAGGAAAAGTTTATTTGGGGCTCATGGTGGTTTCAGAGGTCTCAGTCTATTGATGGCCAAATCCATTGCTCTGGGCCTGAGATGAGGCAGAACATCATTAGGGAGGGAATGGCAAAGGGAAGAAGCTCAAACTGTGAAAGTCTGGAGGCAGAGAGAGCTACTCTTGCCAGGAAAAATAGAATAACTCCCCAAATCATGGTGTCAGTGACCTGCTTCCTCCAGTCACACTCTACCTGACCACAGTTACCACCTTGTTAATCCGTATTGATGGATTGATCCACTAATTAGGTTAAATCTCCCATCATTTAATTATTTCACCCCTGAAACTTCTTGCATTCCTTTGCACATGAGCTTTTGGGGGACACCTCATATTTAAATCATAACATCCTCCATCTGCGTCCCCTTTGTTACTCTATGGGCCTCCCTTCTATTTTCATGATTGCCCCTTCCCTTTTTCCTCTCTAGCTTCTGTATATGAAAGAAAACATGATATGTGACTTTCTGAATCTAGCTTATTTACTTAATATAATGTTTCCTTTAAGTTCCACACATTTCCCTGCAAATCACATCATTTTGTTGTTCTTTACGGTTGAACAAAACTCCCCTAGACTGGTTCCATTTTGGCTATTGTGAATTGAACTGCTATACACATAGGTATGTATGTATTGCTATAGCATGCTGATTTGAGTTCTTTAGGTTAAATACTGAGGAGTGGTATAGCTGAGCCATATGGTGATTCCACTTCTAGCTTTTTGAGGAACCTCCTATTTCTACAATAGGTGTATTAATTTATAATCCTACTGATATATACTCACATTTTTGCTAATATATATATATAGACACAATACCTTTAATTACTTATTTTTATGGGGTTCTGAGGATTGAACCCAGTGCCTCATATGTGCTAAGCAAGCATTCTACCACTGAGCTACAACTCCAGTCTTTGTTAGTATATTTTATACTAGAAAATGTTAAATTGTGTTACTAATAGAAAGTTTAAGCTAATCATAATGAATGCCAATAAAAAATGAAAAACTTATACAAGCCAACAGAAAAAAAATCTACTAGATATAGAATACAAGTTAAAAGAAAGTAGCATAATGTTAGTTAAAATCTCATAAGTCTAGAAAACTGGAATAGAAAAATCACTCAAAGATATATTAAAGGAAAATTTCCCTAAAATGAAAAACAATATGCTGATAGAAAGAAAATATATAAATGGGATCATAGGAAAATTTTATATTGTAATTATCATCTGAAAATATTTTCTATCAACAATTTTTTATGTATGAAATAAGGAATGAATTCCTTGGGCATCCAGATAGAAATTATCTGAAAGAAATGTGAAAGAAAATCAGGTAGGCACTAGATTCCTCTATAGTTATATTTATGTTAGGAAGGCAACAAGACAATGCCTATGATATTTAGAAGAAAAACATATAGCTGAAGAAAAATTAAATTCAGAAAGATGCTATTCCTGCATAAGAATAATAACTGGATTTTGTTTTCTATTGTGCAGAGATGAAACCCAGAGCTTTATGCAAACTAGGTGAGTGCTCTACCATTGAACTATACTCCATATTACAAGGACATTTTCAACATAAAAGAACTCAGAGCATATAACACACATAAGTCCTTCTTCAAAAAATGCTGCACTGGAAAAGTGGGGGGGAACATAATTAAAAGACGAATCAAAGGAAATTGGTAATAAGGAAGCTATAATAAAAAGACAGATGGTTGGAAATGAATCCATTTAATTATAGAACAAATACTAAACTATTTCATGACTTTTTATTATATTTGGTCAATTTAAGTGAGAATTACATTCTACCTTCACAATATAAAAATGCATGAGTTAGCAAAAAGGGGAAGGAGGAGATTTGAGAGTGCTAATGTCTTTATTTCTTTGAAAAGAGAGAATGCAGTTTTATAACATGGAAAAAATATAATGATTCCAATTTCTTAATGTTTCCAAAAACTTTAGAGGAGTCCTTTAGGAAGTGATTAGTCTGTTGGCAAAGAAATATTTATTTTTAAAGTTTATCAATTTATCTTATCCTCATTTATTTTCCTTCTGTTAAATTCAATTAAATTTGATTCAATGCTTTTATTTAAAATGCCATAATCTCATTTTCCTAAAAATATTTTTTCTCTACCCACTCTTTTTTAAAATTTATTTATTTTTTATTTATATATGATAGCAGAATGCATTACAATTCTTATTAAACATATAGAGTGCTATTTTTCATATCTCTGGTTGTATACATAGTATATTCACACCAATTCATGTCTTCATACATGTACTTTGATAATAATGGTCATCACATTCCACCATCATTAATAATCCCATGCCCCTCCCATACCCTCCAACCTCTCTGCCCTATCTAGAGTTCATCTATTCCTCCCATGTTTCTTCTCCCTATCCCACTATGAATCAGCCTCCTTATATCAAAGAAAACATTCAGCATTTGTTTTTTGGGGGATTGGCTAACTTCACTTAGCATTATCTTCTCTAACTCCATCCATTTATCTGCAAATGCCATGATTTTATTCTCTTTTATTGTTGAGAATATTCCTTGTGTATATATGCCACATTTTATTTCATCCATTCATCTACTGAAGGGCATCTAGGTTGGTTCCACAGTTTGGCTATTGTGAATTGTACTGCTATAAACATTGATGTGGCTGTGTTCCTAGAGTATGCTGTGTTTAATTCCTTTGGGTATAGACGGAGGAGAGGGATAGCTGGGTCAAATGGTGGTTCCATTCCCAATTTTCCCAGAAATCTCCATACTGCTTTCCATATTGACTGCACCAATTTGCAGTGCCACCAGCAATGTATGAGTGTACCTCTTTCCCCATATCCTCACCAACACTTATTGTTGTTTGTTTTCATAATAGCTGTCATTCTTATGAAGTGAGATGAAATCTTAGAGTAGTTTTGATTTGCATTTCTCTAATTGCTAGAGATGTTGAACATTTTCTCATATATTTATTGATTGATTGTATATCATCTTCTGAGAAGGGTCTGTACAGGTCCTTGGCCCATTTATTGATTGGGTTTTTTTTTTTACTAAAATTTAAGTATTTTATTTTAACTTTATTTAAATTAATATAAAATTAATTAAAGTATTAATCAGTATATAGAAATCACTTGCTGTCTTTATAACAATGTTAGAAAGAGATGAAGTATGTATTTTATTATATGGCAATTATATTCTAAAAGAGATTAATATACAGAAGAGGTTGTGATATGTTCTTCAAATATCTTTACAAGACTCTTTTTTGTTTCTCCAAACATTTATTTTTTTCCAGCTACTATTACTGATAATCTTTATTTTTTTAAATTTTTTTATTATTAGTTGTTCAAAACATTACAAAGCTCTTGACATATCATATTTCATACATTTGATAAGGCAGCAGAATACAACATACACTAGTATGGCAGTATGTAAAAAAGTGGATGTGTAACCGATGTGAATCTGCAATATGTATACGGGGTAAAAATGGGAGTTCAATTGTTTTTGTTTTTTGCCTTCTACCTTTTTGAGTTCTTTATATACCCTAGAGATTGTGCTCTATCTGATGTGTGAGGGGTAAAAATTTGTTCCCAAGATGTTGCTTCTCTATTCACCTCACATATTGTTTCTTTTGCTAAGAAGAAACTTTTTAGTTTGAGTCCATCCCATTTATTGATTCTTGATTTTAATTCTTGCACCACAGGAGTCTTATTCAGGAAGTAGGGGCCTAATCCCACATAATGGAGGGCCTACTTTTCTTCTATTAGACACAGGGTCTCTGGTTTTATTCCTAAGTCCTTGATCCATTTTGAGTTGATGAGAGATAGCGGTTTCATTTCATTTTGTTGAATATGGATTTCCAGCTTTTCCAGCACCATTTGTTGAACAGACAATCTTTTCTCCAATGCATGTTTTTTGTGCCTTTGTCTAATATAAGATAATTATAATTTTGTGGGTTAGTCTTTGTGTCCTCTATTCTGTACCATTGGTCTACCAGTCTGTTTTGGTGCCAATACCATGATGTTTTTGTTACTATTGCTCTGTAGTATAGTTTAAGATCTGATATAGTGATGCCACCTGCTTCACTCTTCTTGCTAAGGATTGCTTTAGCTTTTCTGGGTCTCTTATTTTTCCAGATGAATTTCACGATTGCTTTTTCTATTTCTATGAGGAATGTCATTGGAATTTTGATCAGAATTGCATTAAATCTGTATAGTGCTTTTGGAAGTACAGTCATTTTGATAATATTAATCCTGCCTATCCAAGAACAAGATAGATCTTTCCATCTTCTAAGGTCTTCTTTGACTTCTTTTTTTTTTTTTTTTTAAGAAATCCCTTTAATTTCTTTCATCTGTCTAATTGCTCTGGCCAGTATTTAAAGAATTATGTTAAATAGAAGTGGTGAAAGAGGGCATTCTTGTCTTGTTCCTGTTTTTAGAGGGAATGACTTTAATTTTTCTCCATTTAGATTGATGTTGGCCTGGGGCTTAGCATAGATAACCTTCATGATGTTGAGATCTGTTCCTGTTATCCCTAATTTTTCTAGTGGCTTGAATATAAAGGGGTTCTGTATTTTGTCAAATGCTTTTTCTGCATCTATTGAGATGATCACATGATTGTTATCTTTAAGTCTATTGTTGTCATGAATTAAGTTTATTGATTTCTGTATGTTGAACTAACCTTGTATCCCTGGGATGAATCCCACTTGATCATGGTGCACGATCTTTTTGATATGTTTTTGTATCTGATTTGCCAGAATTTTATTGAAGATTTTTGCATCTATGTTCATTAGAGATATTGGTCTGAAGTTTTCTTTTTTTGATGTGTCTTTGCCTGGTTTTGGAATCAGGGTGATACTGGCCTCATAGAATGAGTTTGGAAGTGCTGCCTCTTTTCCTATTTCCTGAAATATATTGAAGAGTATTGGTATTAGTTTTTTTTTAAAGGTCCTGTAGAACTTGGCTGTGTGTCCATCCAGTCCTGGGCTTTTCTTGGTTGGTAGATTTCTGATGGTGTCTTCTATTTCATCGCTTGAAATTGATCTGTTTAAATTGTGTATATCATCCTCATTCCACTTGGGCAAATTATGTAACTCTAGAAATTTGTCAATGCCTTTGATATTTTCTATTTATTGGAGTAAAAGTTTTCAAAATAATTTCTAATTATTCTCTATATTTCTGTCTGTTCTGATATTTCCTTTTTCATCATGTAAGTTAGTAATTTGAGTTTTCTCTTACCTTCTTTTCATTAGCATGGCTAAGGGTCTGTCTGTCAATTTTATTTATTTTTTCAAACAACCAACTTTTTGTTCTGTCAATTTTTTCAGTTGTTTCTTTTGTTTCAATTTTATTGATCTCAGCTCTGATTTTAATTATTTTCTGCCTTCTCCTGCTTTTGGTGTTGATTTGTTCTTTTTCTAGGGCTTTGAGATGCAATATTAAGTCATTTATTTGTTGACTGTTTCTTCTTTTAAGGAATGAACTCCATACAATGAACTTTCCTCTTAGTACTGCCTTCATAGTGTCCCAGAGATTTTGATACATTGTATCTGTGTTCTCATTCTCCTCTAAGAATTTTTTAATGTCCTCCTTGGTGTCTTCTGAAACCCCTGTTCATTCAGTAGCATATTATGTAGTCTCCAGGCATTGGAGTGGGTTTTATTTCTTATTTTATCATTGATTTCTAATTTCATTTCATTATGATCTGATAGAATGCAGGATAGTATCTCTACTTTTTTATATTTGCTAAGAGTTGCTTTGTGGCATAATATATGGTTTCTTTTAGAGAAGAATTCATGTGCTGCTGAAAAGAAAGTGTATTCTCTCATTGAAGGATGAAACATTTATATATCTCAGTTAAGTCTAAGTTATTGATTGTATTATTGAGTTCTTTTTTTTAATTGTTGGTTGTTCAAAACATTACATAGTTCTTGATATATCATATTTCACACTTTGATTCAAGTGGGTTATGAGCTCCCATTTTTACCCCATATACAGATTGCAGAATCACATCAGTTACACATCCATTGATTTACATATTGCCATACTAGTGTCTGTTGTGTTCTGCTGCCTTTCCTATCCTCTACTATCCCCCCTCCCCTCCCCTCTTCTCTCTCTACCCCATCTACTGTCATTCATTTCTCCCCCCTTGTATTATTTTTCCCTTTCCCCTCACTTCCTCTTGTAGGTACTTTTGTATAACTCTGAGGGTCTCCTTCCATTTCCATGCAATTTCCCTTCTCTCTCCCTTTCCCTCCCACCTCTCATCCCTGTTTAATGTTAATCTTCTTCTCATGCTCTTCAACCCTACTCTGTTCTTAGTTACTCTCCTTATATCAAAGAAGACATTTGGCATTTGTTTTTTAGGGATT
>NW_025999998.1:8025147-8062778 GCF_001458135.2 Marmota marmota marmota | reverse complement strand
GCTCTACCCTTCCTCAGGCCACTGGGCCTGTTCTGTCTGTTGGTTGCAGGTCTGGCCTGTTCTGTTGGTGGTCACAGTTACGCCTACCTTGCAGGCGCGGGCGGAGGGGGCGGCTCTGCCTCTCAGCAGGCCGCTGCGCCTGTTCTGCCGGTGGGTTGCAGGCCCGCCTACCTTGCAGGAGTGATTGGCAGCTCTGCCCCTCCGCGGGCCACTGGGCCTTTTCTGTCGGTGGTCACAGTTCCGCCTACCTGGCAGGCGCGGGGGGTGGGGGGCGGCTCTGCCCCTCAGCAGGCCGCTGGGCCTGTTCTGTGGGTGGTCACAGTTCCGTCTATATTATTGAGTTCTATAGTTTCTTTGTTCAGCTTTTGTTTGGAAGGGGTGTGTTAAAGTCACCCAAAATTATTGTGTTGTGGTCTATTTGACTCTTCAACTTGAGAAGAGTTTGTTTAATGAACGTAGACACTCCATCGTTTGGGGAATATATATTTATAATTGTTAATTATTGTTGGTGTATGGTTCCCTTGAGCAGAATGTAGTGTCTTCTTTATCCATTTTGATTTACTTTAGTTTGAAGTCTACTTTATTTGATATGAGGATGGAAATCCCTGCTTGCTTCTGCAGTCCATATGAATGGTATGATTTTTCCTGGCCCTTCATCTTCAGTCTATGGATGTCTTTTCCTATGAGATGAGTCTCTTGGAGGAAGCATATTGTTGGGTCTTTTTTTTTTTTTTTTTGGATCCAATCTGCCTGTCTGTCTTTTGATTGGTGACTTTAGGCCATTAACATTCAGGGTTATTATTGAGACATGATTTGCATTCCCTGTCATTCTTAAAGATTTTTTTTGTTATTTAATTTAACTTGGTTTCTCCTCTGGTTAGATTTTCCTTTAGTGTAGTACCTCCTCTGCTGACTTTCTTCATTATTTTTCATTTCCTATTCATGTTATATTTTGCTGAGGATGTTCTGTGGTACAGGCTTTCTAGATGTAAGTTCTTTTAACTTCTGTTTATCATGGAAGGTTTTTATTTCATCATCAAATCTAAAGCTTAGTTTTGCTAGATATAAGATTCTTGGTTGGCATCAATTTTCTTTCAGAGCTTGGTATATGTTGTTCCTTGATCTCCTGGCTTTGAGGGTCTGGGTTGAAAAATGTGCTGAGATACAAATTGGTCTCCCCCTATATATGATCTGATTCCTCTCTCTTGTGGCTTTTAAAATTCTATCCTTATTCTATTGGAAAACAAAATACAAGAGACTTACAGGACACCAAATGTACAAAATTACAACAGATCTACATTAAGACAAATAATAATGAAAATGCCTAGCATACAGAATAAGGATATAATCTTAAAAGCCTCCAGAGAGAGAAATTATCTGTGAATTAAGGAATGACCTAAGTGAGCAAATACAGGCAAAAATTGATCACTCCAACAAAAAGATAAGAGAGCAAATACAGGTAGCAAAAGATTACTTTAAGAAAGAGATAGAGACTATGAAAAAAATCAGTCAGAAACCCTTGAAATGAAGGATGCAATAAATCAAATTAAAAACTCAATAGAGGGACCAGGGGTGTGGCTCAGTGGTAGAGTGCTTGCCTAGCATGTATAAGGCATTGGGTTCAATCCCCAGATCCACATTAAAAAAAAAACTCAATAGAAAGCATAACCACAGACTATATCATGGGAAGAAAGAACACCAGATAATGAAGACAAAGTGTACAATCTGGAAAATAAAGTGGATCATACAGTGAAGATAGTAAGAAACCATGAACAGAACATCCAAGAATTATGGGACAGCATCAAAAGATCAAATCTAAAAGTTATTGGGATAGAGGAAGGCACAGAGTTTCAAACCAAAGGAATGCACAATATCTTCAATGAGATAATATCAGAAAATCTCCCAAGCATAAAGAACAAGAAAAATATTAGTAGAATGTTAGTAGAAGCAGGATCTGAGCAAATATATTTGCCTCTATATTCTGAGATTTCACAGATACATAGGAAGTGATGCAAATGAGAAAGAAACCTTGACCTGCACATACATTAGAAAGAGGTAGGAAGGGAGGAGAAGGTTTGGGAGAACTCTAAAAAACAGGAAGCAGATTGGATCGGATAAATTGAGAAAATAAAGCACAATGTGCTGGACCTCTACATATCAAATATAAGGAAGATTTACTGTATGAAAGCAGTTTGAGGGGAAAAGCCAAATTTTGAGTTATCAAATGCCAAGATTAGAAGCAGTCCCAGGAAACACTCAACTGGTTATTGAGCTGGTTATTCCATGTCCCCTTCCTCAGGAATATGGAATCTGTGAGGGTGGCATACTAGGCTTGCCCCAGGGTTTGGATTCTTAGCACTGTTCCTGGTGCTGTGCCTTGGGAGAAATCCTAGTGTGGATATTAAAGCTAAAGAGATAAACTGAGATGAGCTTTGGAAATTTGGGGGATTCAATTTTAGACTCTGAGGGTAAAAAACTATGAGGCACCACCACCCAAAGTTTCATTCCTGAGAATTAAATCTGATGTGGGCAGTAGTGAAGGTCCCTGGAGTACCACTGAGTTACTTATATCCATGCATTTCACAGGGAAAGTTCCCTGTTAACATATCTTTCCCCATTTAGGCAAAGGCTTTGGCCATTTCTTTTAAGAATGAAGTATGTTAGGAGCAGAGGTGCCCACTAACTATCTGGACTAAGCAATCCAGTTCTTCATTTATCAACTAAGAACCAGCCACCAAGTATCTGTAGACATTCCTGGAAAACAAACAGCATGATAAAACAGAGTTGGGATGAACAAATAGAACAAATGGCTCCAAGGGAAACAGAAAATAACTTAAAAAAAATTACGAACCTTAAAAACCTAGGACACATTTTATAGTCATAGACTTGACTTTCATGAAGTGAAGAATAAGGGAGAAATCCAAGATAGCAGAATAGAGGAGGTTGTGTTCCTGGCTGATCTGTGGTGAAAAACCAAGAAAGCAGACAGGCAGCTTCTCTGCAAGGTGGGTGAACACACAGGGGGAGGGGGGCTTTACTGGAACCTAAAACTGGACATTCAAAGCATACTGGGGACACAGTAGATTGGATATAATAAAATACAGAAAAAAAATACGCAGCAGCTGCACAGCTGCTGCCACAGCCAGACCGGAAGCTCCAGCCAGAGTGGTTCCTCCATGAGCACAGTAGAGAGAAAAGAGAATTAAAGGAACCCGCAGTCTGGGGAGGCCCAATGTGTGTCTGGGTACAGAGCATTTAGAGACCAAGAACAACAAATCTGAAAGATGAGCTTCGTGATAGCTGTGTGGGGGGAATGAAGTCACCATCTTTCAAGATGGCGTGTGGAAGGAACCATTTTGCTGCTATAGCACAGGAGTCAGCAACTAAGAAAGCTGATTCTTGGAAAACCCAAGTTAGACCTGAAATACAGGCCAGGTGAACACATGCTGAACAACACAGAGTATGCTTAAGTGACAAGAAGAAAATCAACTGTGAAGAGAGGTTCACTCAGAGGACAACCAGTCTCAAAAATCCAGCTGGCTCTACTCCTCCCCTTCCAATCTGATTGTTTGCAGGAACTTCTGGGAGAGATGCATCTGGCCAGGAACTCAGAAGGGAAGAGGTAGGAGAAATTGTTTGGAAACTCAACATATATATCTATAGTGAAGTAGGGAACTAAGAATTGGCTCCCCACCACATGAGTAGAACCCAGGGGAAATCACTAGGGTTAAGTTTTCCAGTGTGGACCAGCAAGTACCTGGTGCTAGAGGTGCACTGATTTAAAATCTCTAGACCAAATAACAGAGGAGATCTTGGAACCCGTTCTAAGCCTAAACTGTTCCTCCAGGAACTCTGCCTATGGGATTACCTCTCTCACTCCAGCAATCCAGATGGTGGAGCATCACACTGCCGATGACCCCACCTAAAACTGCTGAGAAGAGAAGCTGAGACTATTTTTAACTTCAATGGAAAGAATTCTTTAACTTTTCATCAAGATTTCTTTTCTTTTTAATTTTTTTTCACTCTTTAATTATGACTTTCATAGTATATGGACATTTATACAGTTTCCTATTTTTTAAAATCATCACTAGCATTTTTGAAGCCAGTTATTTTACATGGATTTTTTTTTTTTTTGGTGAATTAGGGTGTTCGATTAGTATATTTTTGTTTTGTAGTCTCTTAATTTTATTATTAATTTTAAAGAAGTTTTTCCTTTATATATATTTTTTCTCCTACCAATCTGTTTCCTTTGATTCTCTCTTTTCTTCTTCTAACAGCCAATCTCTATTGTTCTCTCTTTCACTCATACTTTAATCTTTTACTTCTGTCTTCTCTCCTTTTCCCTCATAACCATCATATCCTATATCACTCTGTTCTCTCCCTATACACCATTTAAAAATGTGAATCCTTTTGCAAGCTTGCTTTTTTAATTGTAGGCAATAACTGATTATATAATTTCTGTTTATTATAATAATTAACATTGTAGATGTCATCATAGGAACTATTTGGTTTAATGCTGTAAATGGTTTGCATTGTTTGTTATTATTTGCCTCCTCGTAAACAGTAAAGTACTAGAAAGCTTCAAGGATACTATAGGTCCACAGGGTAGAAATTCTACTGCCTCAGTTTCTTACTGTTTGATGGGTAGACACACAAACAACATGATAAAGCAAGGGAAAAAATCACCCCAAGCAAACCAAGATACTACAATAATAGAATCCATCCACACTACAGAGGAAGAAATATGAGAGAACAAGTTTAGAATGTACATATTCAAACTGATATGCAAAGTAAAAGATGATGTAAGACAGCAAATACAGGTAGCAAACCGATCACTTCAATAAAGAGATAGAGATTCTGAAAAAAAAAAAAAACAGAAATCCTTGAAAAGAAGGAAATAATAAACCAAATTAAAAATTCAATACAAAGCATCACCAACAGACTAGACCACTTGGAAGACAGAATCTCAGGCAATGAACACAAAATATATAATCTTGAAAATAAAGTTGACTGCACAGAGATGGTAAGAAAGCATGAATTGAACTTCCAAGAATTATGGGGTAACATGAAAGAGCAAATATAAGATATTTCAGGATAGATGAAGTCTGGAGATAGAAACCAAAGGAATGAATAATCTTTTCAATGACATAATATCAGAAAATTTCTCAAATCTAAAGAATGAAATGGAAAATCAAATACAAGAGGCTTATAGGACACCAAATGTGCAAAAGTACAACAGATCCATATCAAGTCACATTACAATGAAAATGCTTGCATACAGAATAAAGGTTACAGGAGAAATATACGTCAGATTACATATAGGGGGAAAACATTACAGATATCATCTGATTTTTCAACCCAGATCTTCAAAACTAGGAGGTCCTGGAATAACATATATCAATCTCTGAAAGAAAATAGATACCAACCAAAAATTTTATATCCAGCAAAATTAAGCCTCAGATTTAAAGATGAAATAAAAACCTTCTATGATAAGTGAAAGTTAAAATAATTCACAACTAGAAAGTCTACCCTTCATAACATTCTCAGCAAAATATTCCATGAGGAGGAAATGAAAAAAAAAAGTGAAAACCAGTGAAGGGAGGAACTACAGTAAGGGAATAGTTAAAGAAGAAACTAATTCAAACAAACAAAAAAAACCTAGGAATAAACCAAAATAGCCAGGAACACAAATCATATCTCCATAATAACTTGAATATTAATGGCCTAAAGTCATTAATCAAAAGATATAGAATGGCAGATTGGATTAAAAAACAAGAACCAACAATATGCTGTCTCCAAGAGACTCATCTCCACAGACTGAAGGTGAGAGGATGGGAAAAAATATATCACTCCCATGTATCAGGTAAACAAGCAGGAGTTTCTACCCTCATAACAGAAAAAGTAGACTTCAAGCCAAAGTTAATCAGAAGGGACAAGGAAGGACGTTTCATACTTAAGGGAATTCCTTTTATGATTAAGGGAATTATATATCAGTAAGTTATAATAATTGTAAATATTTATGCCACAAGCAATGGAGCATCTATGTTCATCAAACAAGCCCTTCTCAATCTCAAGAATCAAATAGACCACAACACAATAATCCTGGGTGACTTTAACACACTTCTCTCACTACTGGACATATCTTCTAGACAAAAACTAAATAAAAAAAACTATAGAACTAAACAATACAATCAATAATTTAAACTTAACAGAAATACACAGAATATTTCATTCATCAATACACTTTCTTCTCAGTAGCACATGGATCATTCTCTAAAATAGACCATATCTTATCCCACAAAGTAACTCTTAGCAAATACAAAAAAAAATAGAGGTAATACCCTACATCCTAAGAGATCATAATGGAATAAAATTAGAAATCAACTATAAAATAAAAATAGAAACACTCTAACAATAGGAAACTAAATAATATGCTATTAAGTGACAAATGAATACCATAAGAAATCAGAAATGAAATAAAAAAATACTTAGAGGTAAATGAGACGAGTGATACCACATATCAAAATCTTTGGGACACCATGAAGACAATGCTTAGAGGAAAATTCATTGCATTGAGCTTATACATTAAAAACATAGAAAGTCAATGAAAAAAGACCTAAGATTACATCTCAAAGTCCTAGACAAAGAAGAACAAATCAAAACCCAAAGTAGTAGAAGGCAGGAAATAGTTAAAACCAGAGCTGAAATCAATGAAACTGAAACAAAAGAAACAATTTAAAAAATTTACAAAACAAAAAGTTGGCTCTTGAAAAAAATAAATAAAATGATAAACACTTAGCCACTCTAATGAAGAGAGAGAGAAAACACAAATTACTAAAACTTGTGATAAAAAAGGAACTATCACAATGGACACTACTGAAATACAGAAGATAATCACAAATATTTTGAAAATTTATACTCCAATAAAATAGAAAAAAATCTTGATAACATCAACAAATTTCTAGAGATACATGACCTACCCCAACTGAACCAGAAGGACATACCCAGTTTGAACAGATCAATCTCAAGTAATGAAATGGAAGACACCATCCAAAGCCTACCAACCAAGGAAAAACCCAGGTGTGTTCAAAAAGACACACCAGACAGATTCTCATCCAAGTTCTATAACACCTTCAAAAATATTATAATCAGCATACTAGAGTGATGCAGCCATATCAATGTCTATAGCAGCTCAATTCACAATAGATAAACTATGAAACCACTCTAGGTGCCCTTCAACAGACGAATGAATAAAGAAACTGTAGTATATACACAGAATGGAATATTACTCAGCCTTGAAGAAGAACAAAATATGGCATTTGCAGGTAAATGGATGGAACTGGAGAATATTATGCTAAGTGAAATAAGCCAATCCCAAAGAACCAAAGGCCAAACGTTTCCCCTGATATGTGGATGTTAATTCACAATAACGTATGGGGGAGAATAGAGGTACTTTGGACTAAACTGAGGGGTGTAAAGGGCAGGAAGGGAACATGGGGGCAGAAATAATAGTATAATTAATAGGACATTATGATCCTATGTGCATATATGATTATATGAACTGTGTAACTCTACATCATGTATAACCAGATGAATGAGAAGTTATACTCTATTTATATATAATGTCTAAAAATTCATTCTTCTGTCATGTATAACTAATTAGAACAAGTTAAAAAATAAATAAATAAAAAGAAGAATAGGATTACCAGGTCCTGGGAATGTAGCTCAATGGTAGAGCATTTGAGTAGCATGTATGATGCCTTGGACTTGATTATCCAAAACATGTTACATATATATCATAAATCATAAAAATTCTATATATATGTCATAAAATCACATATATCATGTATAAATCATATAGATTGCAAATTGAAAGAGATAGAAATGATGAAATAACAGCTTAAGATGAATGTAATCATTAAATACAAAGTGGAAAAAATGATTCACTGAACCTAAGGAAGATATTAGTGTTCAGATTATAAGGGTCTACTAAGTATGATGCAGATGAATAGTTTAAAAAGTCCTCATTTAGGTACATCATGGTAAAATTGGACAACTATAAGGATAAAGAGAAAAATCTCAATTTTTTAAAAATTGAAAAGATCACATTAACCTCAAATGTACTAGAATTATACTGATACCAGAAATCTCACCAGCAAGGAGCATAGAATTAAACAAATTCTAAAGGAAATTATTTTGAGACTAGCATTATATATCCAGACAAAAATTCATAAATTATGAAGAAATATAAAGCATTTTTGGAAAAGACTGTCTCAAGGTTTTTCAATTATTTATGACAAATAAAAAAAAATAAAAGGAATCAACATACAAGGAAAAAATGTAAGAAAAATGGAAAACAGAATTTGTGGCAACTTGAATATGAAGTAAAAGTGAAGAAATCTGAAAAGAAATGAAAAAAATCATCCATTTTTGACAGGACGTTCTTCTTAGTATGACATCGGACTGAATTTCCTTTCCTATGAGTCCAATGAAACTAACAGGTTCCATAGTGAAAGACACATTTAGCATTATGATATTTAATATGCTTCACAGGGGGAGTTAAATATTCAGAAGCAGCCCACAGACTAAGCATTAAAGACTTGGCAAGTATTGCAAATCTTGACAATCTAGAAATAATATAACCAAACAAAACTGGGAGTTGTATCCCAAGAAAGAAATTCCTGTTATACTTGGAGTCAATGCATCATTCAAAGGTGATAATTATGGGGAAAAATATGGTCATTGTGACAAAGTTATCATGGCAATCAGCTGAAAAAAATAAAAAGATGTAAGCTCAGAATGGTTAACATTGGCAAGTATGGTTAGGAGGAGTAGAGGTGTGGGGGGAGATTACTTTTTATTTTAGACCTTCTTTATGGTTTGATTCCCCCCTCACACACACATATGGCATTTAAAAGAAAGAAAAGAAAGGGGGAGTAAAGTCAGAATGCCTAAACATATCATTTTATTCCCTCCTTAATGGTCAACTTTTAGGATTTATGTAAACATTTGTAAAAAGCAACATTAACGTTATTGTTTTAAAATATCCAGTGGCTTCAGTTTACTTAAGCAGAATGCTTAAGCTACATTTGTTTGCTAACTACCTGTTTGGACGCCATCCCTTCATAAACCAGAAAACTGAGTCCTCAAGAGGCCAGTGTCTAACTGAAGGACATGCCGCAGGCAGGGACAGACTTGGGGGAACATGACTCTATTTATCAATGTGGTTGAGCTAGTTTGACTCAAAATTGTTACTGGAGACCATCACATTATGGGTTTTCTCCTTTCTGAGAAGGGCCTGAAGAGAAAGTCCACATGCTCTCTGACTCCATCCCTCTTTCTTTTCCTCCCCAACAGCACACCTGCTTCCTGTCTGTAACCCCAGTGAATTCTTAGCATTGCATAGGGCCCCCCTCTGGACCCAGTGGTGCTCAGTTATCAGTGTGCAGAAAAGAGGGCTCTCTGAAATCGGATTTACTCAAAAAATAAATAGGTCCAAGAGGAATAAGCCAGAGATTTGAGTGCAAAAAACCTTTGCAAAAAACAAGAAGGCAGGGCCAGGAGGACAGAGAACAAGTAGAGTGACAAAGAGAATGACAGATGAGAGAGGTGCAAGTGGAAGCTAGGGAAAGAGAGAGGAAGAGAGATATTTCTTCCTCCCTGTTTGTTTTTGAGATGATTCAAAGGAAGAAGAGTTCAAGAAGTCCAGAAAGCTTCCCTGTGCGGAGCAACGATATGCCCCTTTATCATTGCAGAAGCTCCAAAGGTTGTCGACAGAAGGAAGTCACATGAAGGTTTTATGAGGGAAATGCTGCCAAACTCAGAGTCTGGCCACTGGCAAAATACCACACTGGCAACTTGAAAACACAGAGGGCTTTTTCTCTGATGATGTTCCAAACTGCTCAACAACTAGGGAAGAAGAAAATCAAGGAGGCAGACAAGCTGTCTAGGGTTGGAAAGGATGCTATGACCGACTTACAAAGTGAGCACTAAGAAATCTGTAATGTCCAGAGAAGAAATTCCCTAATGTGTACATGTGTGTGCATGCACATGCGTGTACATGCATGCAAACACACACAGACACACACACACATCATTGAACATAGTCTTGGCCAGTTTATTTTTCCTTTATTGGAAAGTTTCTCCCTGTTTAAGTATCTGACAGCAGGTGCCATGTCTACTTTGCCCATCTGGCACATTGAAGGTATCCGATCAGTATTTGCTAATTACTTTGCCAAAGGAGACATGGTAGCCACTGGAATTCAGTTTTCCATCTTAGTTTGGGAAGTTGTTTCCAACACGCTGCAGAGTTCAAAGAGAAAACATCAATCTTTGCTCTTCACTCTCTCTGTGCTCTCTAGTAGCAGGTAAATGGAGGGTAAATAGATAAAAGGAATTACTGGGGCCGTCCTTATGTCTCCCTAAATGCTGCCATGTCTGGCCACAGGAAGAGGTAATTGAAGAATGTCAGGGAAAAAAATTAATTACAAACAGTCGTCGACTTTAGACTTTAAAATGGGCAAAAAAGTTACTATTCTGTCTAGCACACCCTTCTAAGTAATTCTAGCGTTTCAATGACTGCAGTCAGTATGGAATTGTGTCTGATGGAAGGGAATTGCTTACTTCCTTATTTCTAGACCAGTCTTTTATCTATTTGAAATTTATATGTATACACACATTTTAAAAATTACATATATATGTCACATATACATAAATATTATACATGTATGTCTTAAAATTCTTCTTTGAACTATATGAACTACTGAACATATTAACTAATGAGGTCAATAAAATAATTGGCATATTCATTTCATATTTGTATGAGAATCATGATTTTACCTTTTTTGTGGCATTATGGATTGAGTTGGTTTTACCATATTAAAAAACATTTTAGGGAGATCGAAGATGGCAGGCCAGAGGAAGGCAACATTCTGTGTCGCTCTGTGACCTGGGACTCAAGTAGTAAGAATACAGTTTCTCTGCGAGGGATATTCTGGCCCCCATGCAAGAAGCACTGTGCCTGTCTGGGCTCCAGGCCTCAGCGTCAGAGTAGGTCTACCACCTACTCACCCACGCAGGACTACTGGGTGCCCGAGTGACCCACAAAGAACTTCTGGCCACCCATCTGAGCAGAAATCACAGAGGCTGCTCCCACGTAGGACACCCAGCAGCTTCCCATGAGTAGAAACTCTGGCAGCCACTCCCGTGTGGACCCCCAGCTACCAACATGGGGCCCCGCGGTCACCACCATCTTGGGACTCTGCAGCATCAGAGATAGTCCTCTACATGCCACAGCCTGCCTGCACCCAGGAACTTCACACAGGCTGTGAAGACAGATGAAACTACACACTGCATGCCACAGAGTTTGTCTCTGAACTCATCATCTAACACCATTGCCCAGCTTCCCCCACCTGATCGGACACCCTGTCCTTAAAAGCAGGCACCTCCATCTTGGGCCACCTTCATCACCATCTTCAGGGGGGGCAACTCCCAGTTTGGAATTCTGGCTGGAGTTCCAGCTCCAGTCTCTAACTCCCTCCTTCCCCCAGCAGCTGCTACCCCTGCACAGTGACACCCTGGTTACCTTTACCACCCTGAGAGCAGAGATACCAGCTAACAACAGAAGACCCCACCTATTGGATGAGAAGGGAAGCAGGAAAGATACTGATCTCCAACCAAAATAATCCTGTTCCTTCCTTCAAGACTTTTTTCCCTCTCCCTCTCTATTCTCCTTCCCTCACATTCTCAACATATGTGAAACCAAGTACTTTGCATGAATTAGGATTTTCAGGACTGGAATATCTCAATAGTTTATTACAGTTGTGTTGTATATTCTTTTTTTATTTTTTTCCCACCAATTTCTACTATTTTAACATTTTAATTTTTCTTAATATATATATGTTTGTTTTATGTACTCTACTGTCTTTCCACTTACTTGTCTACCCCAAATTACTTCCTCTCCTTTCTTCTACTCCTCATCTTCCTCTTTAGATTTCTCTTTCACACTTCCTAAGATATAACAACTCTATATCCTCACCTCGTACCTCCTTAGCATATCATCCTACTCCTTACCCCAGGTTCTTTGTCCACCATCAGAAACTGTAATACTTTTACAAACCTACTGAGTATATTGTAGATAATAATTGAATTCACTATTTCTGTACATTGTGACCAAACTGTAAACATCTTAATAGCAAACATTTGTTTTTAGGGTACATATTATTTATATTGGGATCTGTTAGAATTGTTCTTCACCTCAAAGGAGAGGTATTGGATCCCTACAGGGGCACTATAAGCCTATAGGTTAAAAACAGTAATGCCTTGGATCAACAGTACTAGAAGGGAAGACACACAAGCAATATGAAAAGACAATGGAAGAAAGTGCCCCAAATAAATCAAGATACCACATTATTAGAATCCATGTCCAACATAGCAGAAGAAATTACAGAGAAGGAGTTCACATTGTACATGATTAAAATGTTCTGTGAATTAAAGGATGATACAAGAGAGCAAATACAGGCACCAAAATATAATATTGATAAAGAGCTACATAAACAAATACTGGAAGCAAAAGATTACATCAATAGGGAGATAGAGGTTCAAAAAAACCCCAGAAATCCTTGAAATGAAATAAATAATAAACCAAATTAAAAGTTCAATTGAAAGCATTACCAACAGATGACACCACTTGGAAGACAGGACCTTCGATAATGAAGACAAATATATAACCTTGAAAAGAATGTAGACCACACAGTGAAATGGTAAGAAACCATGAGCAGAACATTCAAGAAATATGGGATAGCATGAAAAGACCAAATTTAAGAGTTATTGAGATAGAGGAAGGGATAGAGTTCCAAACCAAAGAAATGAACAATCTATTCAGTGAAATAATATCAGAAAATTTTCCAAACATGAAGAGTGAATTGGAAAAACAAATTCAGGAGGCTTACATGATGCCAAATGTACAAAATCACAACAGATTCACATCAAGGGACATTATAATGAAAATGCCTAACATATAGACTAAGGAGAGAATATTAAAAGCCACGAGGAATCAGATTACATAAAGGAATTACATCTGAATAGTATATTACAGTTGTGTTGTATATTCTTTTTTTTCTTTTTTCCCACCAATTTTAAAAGGAATCAGATTACATAAAGAGGGAAACCAATTAGATTGTGTGCAGATTTTTCACCTCAGACCCTGAAAGCTAGAAGATCCTGAAACAACATATATCAAGCTCTTAATAGCAAATATTTGTTTTTAGGGTACATATTATTTATATTGGGAAAGAAAATGGAAGCCAACCAAGAATCATATATCCAGCAAGATTAAGCTTTAGATTTGATGATTTATTTCATTTTTTTACTTCAAAACTTCCACGATAAACAAATGTTAAAAGAATTTACACCTAGAAAGCCTGCACTACAGAACATACTTGGCAAAATATTCCATGAAGAGGAATTGAAAAACAACAATGAAAATCAGCAAAATCAGTATTACACTAAAGGAAAATCTAATCAAAGTAGAAACCAGGTCAAGTTAAATAAAAAAATAAACAAAAGTGGCTGGGAATACAAATTATGTCTCAATAATAACCCTGAGTGTTAATGGCCTAAACTCACCAATCAAAAGCCAGAGACTGGCTTTTGGATTAAACAAAACACCCAACAATGTGCTTCCTCCAGGAGACTCATCTCATAGTAAAAGACACCCACAGACTGAAAGTGAAAGGCAGATAAAAATCATACCACTTACATGCACTGTGGAAGCAAGCAGGGTTTTCCATACTCATATCAGCTAAAGTAGACTTCAAGCCAAATTTAATCAAAAGGATAAAGAAGGATATTTCATACTGATTAAGGGAACCATTCATCAACAACACATAACAATTATAAATTTATATGTCCCAAACAATGGAGCATCTATGTTCATCAAACAAACTCTTCTCAAGTTCAAGAGTCAAATAGACCACAACACAATAATTCTGGGTGACATTAACACACCTCTTTCAACACTGTATAGATCATCCAAGCAAAAACTGAACAAAGAAACTATATAACTCAATAATAAAATCAATAACTTAGACTGAACTGAAATATAAAGAATATTTCATCCTTCAAGGAGAGAATACACTTTCTTCTCAGCAGCACATGGATCCTTCACTAAAATAGACCATACATTTTGCCACAAAGCAACTCCTAGCAAGTATAAAAAAGTAGAGATACTACTATGCATTCTATCATATCATAATGGAATGAAATTAGAAATCAATGATACAATAAGAAATAAAAGCTACTCCAATACTTGGAGACTATTTAGACTTTTAGACTATTTAAATGCTACTGTATGAACAATGGATTGCAAAAGACATCAAGGAAATTAAAAAATTCTTAGAGGTGAATGAGAACACAGATACAATGTATCAAAATCTCTGGGACACTATGAAGGCAGTACTAAGAGGAAAGTTCATTGCATGGAGTTCATTCCTTAAAAGAAGAAAAAGTCAACAAATAAATGACTTAACATTATATCTCAAAGCCCTAGAAAAAGAACAAATCAACACCAAGAGCAATAGAAGACAGAAAATAATTAAAAATAAGAACTAAAATCAATGAAATTGAAATAAAAGAAACAATTGAAAAAACTGATAAAACAAAAAGTTGGTTCTTTGAAAAAATAAATAAAATTGATAAACTTTAGCCATGCTAATGAAGAGAAGAGAGAAAACTCAAATTACTAAAATCCGTGATGAAATATCATGACAGACACTACAGAAATACAGAAGATAATTAGAAATTATTTTGAAAGCTTGTATTCCAATGAAATAAAAAATGTTTAAAGTATTGATAAATTTCTAGGGTCATATGATTTGCCCAGATTGAATCAGGATGATATGCACAATTTAAACAGACCAATATCAAGTGACGAAATTGAAGACACCATCAGAAGTCTACCAACCAAGAAAAGTCCATGACTGAATGAATACACAGCCAAGTTCTACAAGATCTTTAAAGAAGAACTAATACCAATTCTCTTCAATTTATTTCAGAAAATAAAAAAAGAGGCAGCACTTCCAAACTCATTCTATGAGGCCAATATCACCCTGATTCCAAAACTAGGCAAAGACACATCAAAGAAAGAAAACTTTAGACTAATATCTCTAATGAACATAGATGCAAAAATTCTTAATAATATAAATTCTGGGAAATCAAAAACAAAAACATATCAAAAAGATAGTGCACCATGATCAAGTGGGGTTTATCCCAGGGATGCAAGGTTAGTTCAACATATAGAAATCAAAAAATGTAATTCATCACATCAATAGACTCAAAGATAAGAAGCATATGATCATCTCAATAGATGCAGAAAAAGCATTTGACAAAATACAGCACCCCTTCACATTCAAAACACTAGAAAAACTAGGGATAACATGAACATATCTCAACATCATAAAGGCTATCTATGCTAAGCTCCAGGTCAACATCAGTATAAATGGAGGAAAAATTGAAAGCATTCTCTCTAAAACCTAGAACAAGAAAGGGATGCTCTCTTTCACCACTTCTATTTAACAGTTCTCAAAACACTGGCCAGAACAATTAGACAGATCAAAGAAATTACAGGAATAAAGATAGGAAAAAAAAGAACTCAAATTAGCACTATTTGACAATGATATGATTCTGTACCTAGAAGACCCAAAAAATTCCACCAGAAAACTTCTAGAACTAGTAAATAAATTCAGCAAAGAAGCAGGATACAAAATCAACACCCATAAATCAAAGGCATTTTTGTATATCATAGACAAATCCTCCAAAAGGGAAACAAGGGAAACTACCCCATTTACAGTAGCCTCAAAAAAAAGGAAAGAAAGAAAACCCTTGGGAATCAACCTAACAAAAGAGGCAAAAGACCTCTATAACAAAAACTATAGAACACTAAAGAAAGAAATTTAAAAAGACTTTAGAAGATGAAAATGTCTACCTTTTTCTTAGATAGGCAGAATTAATATTGTCAAATAGACCATACTGCCAAAAGCACTATACAGATTTAATGCAATTTTGATCCAAATTCCAATGACATTCCTCATAGAAATAGAAAAGGCAGTCATGAAATTCATCTAGAAAAGTAAGAGACCCAGAATAGCTAAAGCAATCCTTAGCAAGAAGAGTGAAGCAGGTGGCATCACTATACCAGACCTTAAACTATACTACAGAATAATAGTAACAAAAACAACATGGTATTGGCACCAAAACAGACTGGTAGACCAATGGTACAGAATAGAGGACACAGAGACTAACCCACATAATTACAGTTACCTTATATTAGACAAAGTTGGCAAAAACATACATATGAGAAAAGATAGCCTCTTCAACAAATGGTGCTGGGAAAACTGGAAATCCATATGCAACAAAAAATGAAATTAAACCCCTACCTCTCACCATGCACAAAACTCAACTCAAAGTAGATCAAGGACCTAGGAATTAAACCAGAGACCCTGTTTCTAATAGAAGAAAAAGTAGGCCCTAATCTCTCTCTCCTATTGGATTAGGCCCCTACTTCCATAATAAGACTCCTATAGAGCAATAATTACAATTAAAATTTAATAAATGGATGGATTCAAACTAAAAAGTTTCTTTTCAGCAAAAGAAACAATCAGTGAGGTGAATAGAGAGCCTACATCTTGGGAGCAAATATTTACCACTTGCACATCAGATAGAGCACTCTCTAGGGTATATAAAGAACTCAACAAGCTAATCAAAAATCAAATAACCCAATCAATAAATGGGCCAAGGACATGAACAGACACTTCTCAGAAGATGATATACAAACAATCAACAAATATATAAAAAAATTCAACATCTCTAGAAATTAGTGAAATGCAAATCAAAACTACTCGAAGATTTCATCTCACTCCAGTCAGAATGGCAGCTATTATGAAGACAAACAACAATAACTGTTGGCGAGGATGTGGGAAAAAAGGTACACTCATACATTGATGGTGGGACTGCAAATTGGTGCAGCCAATATGGAAAGCAGTATGGAGATTCCTCGGAAAACTTGGCATGGACTACCACCATCTGACCCAACTATCCTGCTCCTTGGTCTATATCCAAAGAACTTAAAAACAGCATACTACAGGGACACAGGCACATCAATGTTTATTGCAGCACAATTCGCAATAGCTAAACTGTGGAACAAAACTAGATGCCCTTCAGTAGATGAATGGATTAAAAATATGTGGTATTTTTAATGAAATATTACTCAGTAATTAAAGAGAATAAAATCATGGCATTTGCAGGTAAATGGATGGAGCAGGAGTGAAGTTAGCCAATCCCCCCCAAAAACCAAATGCTGAATGTTTTCTCTAAAATAAGGAAGCTGATTCATAATGGGGTTGAGAGGGGAAGCAAGGGAGGATTAGATGAACTCTAGATAGGGTAAAGGGTGAGAGTGGAAAGGAGGGGGAAGAGGGTAGAAAGGACGATGAAATGAGATGGACATCATTATCCTAAGTACATGTATGAAGACACAAATGAATATACTTTGCCTACAACCAAAGATATGAAAAATTGTGCTCTATATGTGTAATATGAACTATAATGCATTATGCAGTCATATATAACAGATTAGAATAAAAAATATATATAAACTAAAAAAACATTTTATAGTATTTTAGTAAAAGATTTTCAAGTTTTGGTTTGGGGATTTAATTTCTTGCCCCATTCCCCTTCTGTGTGTGTGTGTGTCAGGGGTAGTGTAATGGTTAAGAGTATTTGCATATGAGACTGAAAAGACACTTCCCCATGCTTGGTAAAGATAATCTTGCAGCCTTAGTTACCCCTCTATATAAAAGAGGAATAACCTTAGCACCTACTTCATGGGTTGCTCTGAGAATTAGTGACATGATGCATTCAAGTGATTACCCAGATGCTAGCTATTATTCCTTCATTCATTCCATTTTCCTAGGGTATGTAAGTGGGACTATAGTAATAAATTTCCAGCAGGACATGGGGTGTGGATATAGACATTTGGTCAGATTGTCTTGCAGTGATTCTCCTTGACCCTAAGTCCTCCTTTCTACTCTTACCCCAGAAAACCCAAAATATTTATTCCTTGTATAGAAGTTCATACATGCTGATCCAACATCCCTTACTGCCTTTTATCTTACTAATAAAATTCTTATATTACTGGGAGCAATAATGTTTCAACTAAAATACATTTTATAGGGTATCTTGCAGCTAAGTGTAGCTAAGTTCTAGCCTATGAAATGTAAGCATAACTGTTAGGAGGGACTTCTAAGACTGTATCTTTGAAATATTTCTTAATAGGGAAAGAATAAGCTAGGAAAAAGCATTTTTGAGTCCTCCCCTTAAAATTCCTATTGCTACAATATGGATTTGTTGACTAGAGTTACAACAGCCATTTAGACTTTGGGGTCACCTTGGGGTGATGGGGAGACTCAAGGAGGAGCCTGGGGCTCAATGAATTTTATGGAGTAACTACACTGCCTTAGGTGACACCCTTCAGATTTATTTTATGAGAGATAAAAAAAGCTCTTGTGTGTTAAGAGGCAGTGTGAAATTGGGCCTTTTATTAATATTCAGTTGAACCAGTAGACAAATGTTGTGTCCTATCCAGCCCAATGAGCCTTTCAACACAGAATGGTGTGGTCTGAGAACTTAGACCAGTATCTAACCCTTTTGCTATGGATAGCTGGATTACTTGGTTACCCATGGGCTTCAAGTATTATGTGGTACCAGGGGACTTGTGTATTAAAGTGAGGAGTCTCCTCTTCTATCTATACCTCCCTTTACTGAGGGTCTTTTCTCATTCAAGGGAAATTTTCAGATTGTAAAGGACTATGAATCTCCAGAATAATCATGAGTTTTAGAGAAAGTCTAAATATTAGTATATAATAAAAATTTATTTTGGATTTGTCTCCTCTGGGCATGTAAATCAATAGTACAGTGTTATGTAATTCTATAACTATAGTTATAGCTAGGTTATATGATTACACAATTAAATGATTGTATTTTGTAGCCTTGTTTTTGATAAAGTAAATGATAACATGAGACTTTTACCTTTCAAAAAGTGTATTCCTTTATTATTTCTACCACACAAACTGTGAGGCATTATGGTCATCTTTGCTATATAGACAGGAAAACTGAAATTCATATCAACTAATTCTATCAAGGTTTCCAGTTTCTTTTTGTAATAGGTAATTAAGGGAGCTCTTGACTAATCAGGATTTTTTTTTGGTAGCCAAAGTAATTTTTAAATTCTCATTGAAGGATTTGTTGAAGTTAGAGGTTTTAATATATAAAAATTATTTTCAAATTATATTCTTGATTTCACCAGTTTCAAAGTTAAAGAAAGAATATAAGTAAAATGGTTATAGGCTGGAACAAAATAAGGAGATTTGTAGGAAAAAAACTAAAGTGGCTATGAATTAATTCTGACAAGCAATATTTTGACAATTTAAATATGAAGAAATTAGGGTTATTTGGATTTTATTTTTCACCAAATGTCGTATGAGTATAAAATCTGTCCCAGGCTTTGCCAAACATCAAATATTTCATCTTTCAAACGGTTTCTCCTCAAATGTGAGATGTTGCTCATTAGCCTATCCCTGGCTGTGCAGGCAACCAGTGACTTGATAAAATATAGAAGCCCAGTCTGCAACCAGTTTTGCAGAGCTTCCAAGAGATAGGAGCTAGTCAAATAGAATTGTTTCTCTCTCTTGAGGGCTGATATGTTGCATATGCCACAAAAATGTCACTATAGCATTCTGGTGACCAGTACAGTAGAGGAATGGGAACCTAGGGAGGGAGAAAGGGAGAGAAAGGGAACATTCTGGGAATAAAGTGGGGCAAATTGTATTCCATGCATGTGTGATTATATCAAAATGAATTCCAATATTATAGATAACTATAATGCACTAACATTTTTGAAAAGATCAGAGGGTCTTAGCATCTGGGTCAGGGTGTGTGCCTCTTCTCCATGCCACTGCCTTGAGTTGCAGTTTGTTCAGCAAGAACTTACACATTCATATTCCCTTCTGCTTCAGAGAAATATCAAGCCATGAGTTAGGCAGAATGACCCAGATCACCCCACCCTTACAAAGCATCTTTCTTCCAAGGTGATCCAAAAAACACCCATTGACTCAGTCAAGTTTGCCAAAGAAATTTTATTGCCCATCAGTGTTAGCTGACTTGTTACCTCAAACAACTGGCTGACATATTTCTGGAAGATTCTTCATCTGTCAGTTATCAATGACTCAGTCATCCAGCTGGGAAGCCCAGAGTTAAAGTTGAAATTCAGAGATACTTTTCACTATTATAGTTCCTTCTCAGAATTTTTGTTTTATTCCAAACTTCACAGACACACATGCACAATTGTGATGAACAGTCTTCAATATTAAACATAAAGATACTTCTTTTCTGGCAGACGCCATCGACACTGCTACCACCGAGGCCGCTGTAGCTGACATTGCTGCTACCACCCAGAGGTTGACTAGAGGTCTTCTCTCCGAGCAGTGCTATCACCTCACCCCTACTGCTGCCACTGTCCCACTACAGCTGCTGCTGGCCCAGCTAGCTGCCATCATCTCCCACCACTACCGCTGCCACTACTACCTTCCAGAGGTCCACTGCCAGAGAGGCCACAGGTTTGGTTGCATGTGGCCACATCCATCTTGGGATGCTGGCCAGGGCCTGGGGGGACAGGGGGCCACAGGTTTGCCACCACCGCCACCTCAGGGTACAGTCACCTCTGTCTGGGGATTCTGGCTAGGACCTAGAGGTCTAGTGTTGGGGTGCCTATGGATTTGGCTGTCCCTGAGGTCTTCCTGCCATGAGTGCAGGTGTCCCAATCTTGCTGCTGCTTCACAGGGTCACTCCTTTGTGTGAGCATATCCCTGGTGTTCTCTCTGGAAATTGCAGCAGCATTGAGATCTTAGGAATGCAATGTGGACAAGCCTGGGGTATCTGAAGGCCAAATCTGTGGGATAGTGACTGGGTCTGAGAAGTCGGAGATAGGACTGAGAAACTTTTGAATGCTGACAGAGACAGCTGTTCATTTTCCATCAAGATTCATTTTATTTTATTTTTATTCTTGAACATCTCTACCATATTTGGAACAAGGCTAGTTTTAATCTATCAGTTTGTTGAGGATAGTAATATATGAATGGTGTTTTGCAGTTTCTTGTATTCTTATATTTTTAATATTTTTTTTTCATTGCATGTATTCTTCTTCTCACTTGTCTATTTTCCTGAATTCTCTTTCTACCTTTTCTCCAACCAACAGCCACTCTCTGTCAGTTCCTCTTCCACTCTTCCCTGTGGATTTTTGCTTCTGGCTTCCCTCTTCCTCCCTCATAAACATCACATCCTTCACTACTTATGTTCTCTCATTGTCTACAATTTGAAATTGTAAACCATTTTAGCCAACTTTCAATTTATATTGTAGGCAGTGATTGAACTCATCATTTCTGTTTATTACAAGAAAGCAGTGGATGCTATTAGGTTTAAGACTATACATTGTTTACACTGGGTGCTGTTGATATTGGACTACCCCTTAAAGGCGAGGTCCTGGAAACCTTCAGGGACAATATAAGTCTATAGGGTAGAATTTGTAGTGCCTCGTATCCACAAACAACACACAAACAACATGAAAAAAAATAAGAGAACAAAGTGCCCCAAACAAACTCCAAGAAGGAGTTTAGAATGCACAGTTAAACTGATGAACATAGTTCAACTGTGAAGTAAAGAACCAAATGTACAAAATTATAACATACTCACAACAAGACATATCCTAATAAGAATGATTAAAACATAGAATAAGGATAAAGTCTTAAAGAACATGAGAGAAAAAAATTAAAAAAGGGAGAAACCAATTCAGATCTCAACTGATTTCTCAACCCAGACCTTCAAAGATCCTAAAACAAGGTCCTAGAATAACATACACCATACTCTGAAAGAAAATGGACACAAACCAAGAATTTTATATCCAGAAAAATTAAGTTTCAGATTTGAAAATGAAATAAAAGCTTTTCATTATAAACAAAAGTCAAAGAATTTAAAACTAGAAAGCATGTACTATATAGAACATTCTCAACAAAATATTCCATGAGGATAAAGTGAAAAAAAAAGTGAAAGCCAGTGAAGGGAGGAACTACACTAAAGGAACAGTCAATCAAAGGAGAAACTAAGTCAAATTAAAAACCAGAAATAAACCCTAAATGACAGGGAATACAAATCATATCTCAATAATGAACTTGAATGTTAATACCAAAAAAACTCATCAATCAAAAGACATAGACTGGCAGATTGGATGAAAAATCAAGAACCAACAATATGCTGTCTCCAAAAGACTCTCCTCTTAGGAAAAAACATCCACAGACTGAAGGTGAAAGGTTGGGGAAAAAAAAAAACTTATAACATATGGATTACGTAAACAAGTAGGGCTTTCCATCCTCATTTCAGATAAAGTGGACATCAAGTGAAAATTAATCAGAAGGGAAAAGGAAGGACATTTCATGGACTGTGTAAGGGAATTATACATCACCAAGTCATAACAATCATAAATATTTATGCCACAAACAATGGAGCATCTACGTATATTCAAACAAACCCTTCTCAATCTCAAGAATCAAAAAGACCACAACACAATTATACTTTAACACACCTCTGTCACTACTGGAAAGATCTTACAAACCAAAACTAAATAAACTGTATAATATAATATATGATCAATAACTTAGATTTAACAGACATATATAGAATATTTCATCCATCAACAAGCGAAATCACTTTCTTCTTGGCAGCACATGGATCTTTCTCTAAAATAGACCAAATCTTATGTCACAAAGCAACTCTTAGTAAGTACAAGAAAAAGAGATAATACCCTGCATTCTATCAGATCATAATGAATGAAATTAAAAATCAATAATAAAATAAAAAATGAAAGCTACTCTAACAAATGGAGACTAAATAATACTCTATTGAATGATGAATGGGTAGTAAAAGATATCAAGGATGAAATGAAAAAATTCTTAGAGGTAAATAGAATACTGAAACAATATATCAAAATCTCTGGAACATCATGAAGTTAGTGCTAAGAGGAAAGTTTATTGCATTGAGCTCACACATTAAAAGAATAGAAAGTCAGTGAAAAAATAACTAAGATTATATCTCAAAGCCCTAGAAGAACAAATAAACACCAAATGTAGTAGAAGACAGTAAATAATTAAAATAAGAGATGAAATTGAAACAAAAGAAAAAAATTTTAAAAATTGACAAAACAAAAAGTTAGTTCTTTTAAAAAATAAATAAAATAGATAAATGCCTAGCCACATTAATCAAGAGAAAACTCAAATCATTAAAATTATGTGATAAAAAAGGAAATATCACAATGGGCTGGACTAAAATACAGACGATAATTAGAAGCTATTTTGAAAATTTATACTCCAATAAAATAGAAAATATCATAGACACCGACCAACTTCTAGAGACATACGTCCTACACAAACTGAATGAGGAGGACATATGCGATTTAAACAGATAAATTTCAAGTAAAGAAATAGAAAACACCATCAAAAGCTTACCAATTAACAAAAGTCCAGGACCAGACATATTCTCAGCCAAGTTCTACAAGATCTTCAAAGAAGAATTAATATCAATACTCCTTAAAAGTATTCCATGAAATAGAAAAGAAGGGAACCCTTTCAAACTCATTTTATGAGGCTAAATCACCCTGATACTAAAATCAGACAAAGACACATCAAGGAAAAAAAAACTTCAGACCAATATCCCTGATGAACATAGATGAAAAAATACTCAATAAAATTCCGGCAAGTTGCATTTTGACCAATGGTACAGAGTAGAAGACACAGAGACTAACCCACACAAATACAGTTATCTCATACTAGACAAAGATGCCAAAAACATTCACTGGAAAAATGATACCATATTCAACAAATGGTGCTGGGAAAATTGGAAATCCACATATAATAAAATGAATTTAAACTTCTATCTCTCATCTGTACAAAACTCAATTCAAAGTGGATCAAAGACCTAGGCACTAGAACAGAGACCCTGCACCTAATAGAAGAAAAAGTAGGCCCAAATCTTCCCCACTTCAGCTTATGATCTGTCTTCCTTAATAAAACCACAAAAGCACAAGAAGTAAAATCAAAAATCAATAAGTGGGATGGATTCAAACTAAAAGGCTTCTCAGCAAAGGAAACAATAAGGTGAAGAGAGAGCCCAAAGATTGGGGTAAAATCTTTACCTCATAGATAAAGCATTAATCTCTAGGATATACAAAGAAGTCAAAAAACTTAACACCAAAAAAGCAAATAACCCAATCAGTAAATGGGCTAAGGAACCGAACAGATAACCTCACAGAAGAAGAAATACAATCGATCAATAAATATATGAAAAATGTTCAATATCTCTAGTAATTAGAGAAATGTAACTCAAAACTATGCTAAGATTTCATCTCACTCCAGTCAGAATGGCAATCATCAAGAATATAGGCAACAATAAATGTTTTGGTGAGGATGTGGGGAAAAAGGTATATTCATAACATTGCTGGTGGGACTGCAAATTCGTGCAACCACTATAGAAAACAGTATGGAGATTCCTGAGAAAACTTGGACTGGAACCACCATTTGACTCAGCTATCCCCCTTTGGATTTATACCCAAAGGACTTAAAATCAGCATACTTCAGTAATACAGACACATGTTTATAGCGGCACAATTAACAATAGCTAAACTATGGAACCAGCCTAGGTACCCTTGAACTGATAAAGAAAATGTGGTGTATATATTCGATGGAATATTATTAAGCTTTAAAGAAGAATGAAATTATGGCATTTGCTGATAAATAGATGGAGTTGGAGAAAAATCGTGCTAAGCGAAATAAGCCAATCCCCAAAAAACAAAAGCCAAATGTTTTCTTTGATATATGTATGATAATTCACAAATAATGGGGGGCACTAGGGAAAATAGAGTTACTTTAGGTAGAGGGGAGCGAAGGTAGGGGAGGGGGCATGGGGATAGGAAGGATAGTAGAATGAAACAGACATAATTACCTTATGTACCTATATGACTGAATGACAGATGTGACTCTACAATATGTACAAACAATAAAATGAGAAATTATACCCCATTTCTGTATGATACATCAAAGTGCATAAATGTATTCCTCTGTCATGTATAACCAATAAGAACAAATAAAAAATTATTATAAAAATAAATAAATAAAATTTAATTCATACGATGAATCACAGCTAAAACTGTAAACAAATCTGAATTTTTTAACATAACAATTTGGAAATTTGGAACATGAAAATAATTTATGAACCTGAACCACACTGATAATTATTTGATATTCCATTGTTTCAGTTTTATAAATCCATAGGTTTTATTTTTTAAAAAGATACTTGTTTCCTGAGCCATAAGAATCAAGATAATTTCCTTGAATTAATAGGGCTGACTTCACCCATTCCTTGTTTCAAGTGATTCACATGTAGAACAAAATCAGGGTGTCATTTCAGCCTTGAGTGCAGTTTGAGATAAGATACAGATATTGGCACTGAGCTCCAAAAGAGAAATTAAATGGTACATATCATGAACTAAAGTGAAAGGAACTATTTAGCGTAGAGATATAAGAGTCAGGGTCGATAGGTTTATGAAATGTGGTAGAGAAAGTGAAAACACAGAAAAGTCCTCAAAGACCCCAGTCATAGCTCAACAACTTCATTGTACAAAGGAGAAATTTGAGACCCAGAGAAATGATATGAATTGTGAATTTCAGGAAAGCAATGAGTTGAGCCAACTATCCCCCATGCAAGCATTTTCTCATTCCCACACTTGGACTCCTTCATGAAGATGACCTCCACACTGTTGGAACAAGAGGCTGATCCAAGTTGCTCTATCAGTCAGGACCCAGAATGTCTCATATATGTGCTGAATGAACAACTGCACATTGTTTTCTTGTCCTTGCTTTGTGCAGAATAATTCAACCACCTTTTCCATCATTGACTACTATTCAGACCAGCTGAGGAATCCTCATGCTTATTTATTAGTCTCTGCTGGGCTGTGTTCCACACGATTTTCAGGCAAAGGAGAGAAAAGATTTCCATCAGCTAGGAAGTTGCGTGAAGCGCAGAGGTTAAAACAACATCTCCCCTGAATAATACATTTAAAAAGTCACCCAAAGCATGTTATTCAATCTGGCACCCAGATTTAAAGATTGCCAGATGGCCTACCCAGGCCTCTGAGGAAGAAATATCACATTGCTCTTCCCTTCTTTTTCCTTCCTTGTGCAGATAAGATCACAACTGAAGAGAGAACTGCACATTCAATTATGCCAATAACTCAAGCTAAGATGCTCAGGCTGAATTCTCCCTGTATACCTGAAGACAAAACAGCATTTGCATCTGTAATACCAAGTTTCCCAAGCCTTTTAAAGAAATAGGAA
Source organism: Marmota marmota marmota (assembly GCF_001458135.2). Taxonomy (NCBI): domain Eukaryota; kingdom Metazoa; phylum Chordata; class Mammalia; order Rodentia; family Sciuridae; genus Marmota; species Marmota marmota. Next base: position 8,036,289 of record NW_025999998.1, on the reverse strand, counting down.
ACCTCAGGGAGAGACTAAGAAAGAGGAGGGGTTTTAAGTTCCTCCCAGGGCAAGCCTTTGGGATCTAAGTATATGAATGGCATGATAAAGCCCAATCTACTAAATACACTATCTCACAAATGCAGGCTGACTTTCAATTTCAGGCAGTCCCAGTATCACTCTGCCTTATATTTGCTTTAATCAATTCAGTTCAAAGATTACGCATCAGTCACAAAGTGCTCTGTTATATCTTGTATTGCATATGATAAAATACCATGGCAAATATGACCAAACCAGTCCTCATTAACAGTAGGTTAGTAAAGGAGAAAGACACAGGCCGTCAAAAGTAACAGCTACTGCCAGTGCAGGGCGTTCGGGTGTCCTTAATGGTTATTTCATTGCACAACAACCTTATGCAGTAAGCCAGTATTATTCTGTTTTATAAATGTGGAACTTAAAATTAGGTAACCTGCCAAGGGTCACTGTTATGGGTTGAATTGTGTCCCCTCAAAATTCATACATTGAAGTCCTTATTCCTAGGACCTCAGATGTGACCTTATTTAGAAATAGAGTTGTTGCAGATGTTATTAGTTAAGTCATATAAGAGTAAGGAGGGCCCTGATGCATATGACTAATGTTCTTATAATGGGGAGAGTTGTAGACAGGCATGCACACAGGAACACAGAATCAAGGTGATACAGCAGAAGCTGATAATGTCAAAGATGCCAGAACATTCCAGGAGTTAGGAAAGGCATGGGATATTCTCCTTCCTAACCCTCAGAAAGAATCGACCTCACCAACATCCTGATCTCAGACTTCCAGTCTCCTGAGCTGTATGACAATAAATTTCTATTTAGGACTTTCAGTTTGTGGTACTTTGTTACAGTGGGCCTAGCAAACTAAAGCAGTCAGCAAACCAATGAAAAGTGAGGCCAGAATTCGAATCCAAGCAGTGTGCACCAGAGTCTGTGTTCTTAACTGTTTCACTACAGCACTTATCCAACACCAGACACAGCTACACATCATGCTCTTCCCTACACAGAAGACAGGACAAACACAAGAATGGACATATATAGATTCTAACCTATAGAAAGACACTGACCAACCTAATTCAAATGTTCACAGAATAAGCATTTGTTGAGAACAACTCTGGGGACTGACAAAGCACAGAGATGTGTATCTCCTCTCATGGAACTTAATCCAGTTGGATCTCTGAACAGTTAAACTGAAATACACTGAGTTAGGAAGGCTTTAGAGCAGCAGTGACATGTTAGTAAAATCTGGAAGGATATGTGGGAGCTGAGCGAGTAACAATGAGGAAAATAAGGCTTCGAACAGAGAAAGCAGTGGATCTACTATTACAGAATCATGAACTAGAGGCAAGAGGCAAGATTGAGGAAATCTAGATTCTGAGTCAATGCTGTAAGGCTGGGTTGATGCCCATTTGATTTATGCTACAAACATCTAGAGAGCCGCCAGGGGCTAGAGCCTGCTAAATTTCCTGGCCCAGACTGCCCTCCTGTTGACATTTTGACTGGTCATTCCTCATTGCATCTCTATGGCTGCCAAAGCCATAGATCTAAACCTTATCTCCTGAGGACCATCTCAATCCTGCTAAGGTTTTCATCTCAGCCTGTGGAGGACTCCTTGGCTTTGTTATTGTTGTTTGAGGAATCTATTTCTTCCCTCTAGTTCAATTATCTGACAGCGAGAAACCTGAATCAATCAAGCCTGCCCTGGGTTAGGCAGGTAGGGCAGGTGAAGGGGCCAGGCTACTAGTCTGGGTAAGGGCAGGGACGCAGGCTGATATGGGTTGTTTTGTGTGCCTGTGAAATTCACGTGTTGAAGTCCTAAACCCCAGTACCCCAGAATGTGGCTGTATTCAGAGACAGAACCTTTAAAACAGTAACGAAAACAAAATGAGGGCTTTAGTGAGGGCTCTAATTAAATTTAAGTGGTTTCCTTATGAGAGACAAAGGACACAAACAGTTACAGAAGAAAGAGCTTGTGAAGACACAGGGGGATAACAGCCATCTGCAAGATAAGCAGAGAGGCCACAGAAGAATCAAGATGCTTTGATCTTGGACTTTTCCAGCCTCCAGAATTGGAGAAAAGAAATTTCTGTTGGTGAAGCCACACATAGTCCGTGGTACTGTCATGACAGGCATATCAAACTAATACACCAGGGATAAAGCAAAGCAAAGGGAGGCTTTTTATCAGGGAATCCTCTCTACTGCTGAGACAGCTCTGGTTCCTGGAATGAAGTAAAGACCAAGAGACGGGTCCTTCTAGGTGCCAGTCCTGGGACAAAGCCCCAGCTGATTGAGGCTTTTGGAAGAGGGAGGGCTCTTGAGAGATGGGTTCCATATGTGTTAGTCAGTATTTTTCCACTGTGACCAAAATACTTGGCCAGAACAACTTAGAGAAGGAAAACGTTTATTTTGAGCTCATGGTTTCAGGATTCACACCATGGTGGGCCTCCTCCACTCCTCTGGGCCCAAGGTAAGGCAGAACATCATGGAGGAAGGGCATGGTGGAGGATTGCTCCCCTGCTGGTGGTAGAAGGAAGCTGAGAGACAGGGAAGGGGCCAAAGGGAAGATGAACCCTTTTAAGGCACAACCCTGGTGACCCACCTTCTCCAGCCACACTCCACCTGCCTACAGTTACCACCCAGTCAGCCCATTCAAACTAGAATGAACTGGTTAGGTTACAGCTCTCACAATCCAACTACTTCACCTCCAAACATTCTGGCTTTAACACAGGAACTTTTGGGAGACATCTCATATCCGAACCCTGACACCATATCACTGTCCTTCCTCTCTTGTGTTTAGGACTATGTCACAAACGGGGTATGATTTCGGATCCCACCCCCAACACACGCACATACACTCTTTCCTTTTCTTAAGAGCTGTCATCTACCTCAGAGTTCAAGGTTGCAAAGTGCCTTGGTGACTGAAAAGATCAAATTAATTAGCACGAGAGTAAGTCAGTTGATCGATCACTCAGGGAAATCTTCCCATTGGAAAAGCAGGCGGCATTGGGGGCTGGAAGTAGAAGTAGGGCCCACAAGGGTGATGGATGTGGTATCTATGTGTACACACATGTGTATATTTATGTACGTGCCTGTGTGTGTGCACCTGCACATATGGCTGTGTGTGGGTAGATTACTATAAGAATGGTGCCTAAAAACACAGAAGATTTATAAAAACTGCTTAACATTGTCTTATTTACCTTCAGCAGGATCCTTTTAGAAGCATTTTAGTTGCACTCACACGTGTGAGCCACTGGACTTCCAAGGATTTATGAAGATTCCTTTTGTGACTTCATTATGAAGAAACTTCTTTCCCAAGGGGTCCTTTCATCAAGGAATCAATGTGCTTTCTGCCTTTGGCCTTGCCACAAAAGCCCTTTCAAACAAATTGTGCACAGCTGCAATACAAAGCATGCTGCCTGGAGCACACAAATTAAATTAAACATCATTCAGTAAGTATGAGAAATAGGCTGTCAAGGCATCAGAAGGAAAAGTGAAAAATTCAGGCAAATTGTCCCAATCCTTTCTTGATGTAATCTGCATATTTGGAGTTACTGGGATCGGGATGGAGTGGGACATTTCTCCAAGACAGGAGCTATACCTCATTCTTCTAGAATATTCCATAGCATCAAGCCAAGGACATAACAGCACTCAGAAAATAATGTATTGTGGAATTTTTCACATTATAGCTGTATAGTTGTTATCTTGATGATACAGCCCCATTCCTAAGTAATAAGCACCACTTCTAGGTTCAATACTAAACAGTTTCTGTCATTGCCTTACTCAATTTGCTGGTAACCTCTTGCGTATTTATTGCAACTTTACTTTCACCTAACCAAGTGTGTGGAACAATAGTTGCCCTAGTAGATAATGTGGCTTTTCATCAAACCTGAAAGGAATAATAGCAGTAATTAGTATTTGGATAATGCTTTACAGTTTACAAAAGGTTTTCAGATGCTTTATCTTATTTAGAGTGAGTCAGGCATGTGTTTGATCTCTCTGTCAATTTTGCCTGTGCAGTATCTGTTCTTCTTCTGAGAAATTCTGAAAAGTTCTTTTCCATGATTCTGATCATGTGATTCTGGTGATGCTGCCAGTGACAGCTACCTTTCCCAGTCCTGGCCATAGAAGTGGGCATGGGACCCAGTCCAGGCAATCATAGTTTTCATTCCCATTCCTCTTATAATAATGACTGGAAGCATAAGCAGATAAGCTAATCAAAATTCTCCCAAGAAGTTGTTTTTTTTTTTTTTTTTTTTTTTTCAGAATACACTGGAGGAGAAGATTGCTTTCTGAGTTATGGAGCTGAAAGGATGTTATCCAAAGATTGTCAATGACCTTCTTATAAGTAGATGGACTTTCTATAGTAAAAGAAGGAATCCAACATAGACAGAAGGAAATTGAGCCATGGTAGGGTAGGAGAGACGAGGAGGAGGAAAAGAGAAAGGGAGATGGAGAGGAAGGAACAGAGGGAGATAGAAAATGAGAGACAGAGAGAGCCTCATTTTAGTGGCTACTCACTCTTTCTCTGAAATGCCTGATTATACGATCTGATAAATTCCTTTTTTTTTCATTAAGCCAATGTGAGTTACACTTCTGTGATTTTCAACTAAGACAGACTAATAGACTTTACAAAATTGGACTGAGTTTTTGAAAATGAAGAAACCAAAACTGTTTACTCACGGCTACAATATTCTTTTCCCTTCCACCAGGTGAAATTATACTCTCTTGTCCCCCCACCCACATCATGGCTACAGGATTTACTTTGGTCAATAAAATAAGCCATAGCCATGGACACACACATCGGCTGAAAGTAAACCTTTGTTACTGTAACAGAACCTTGCCAATCTTACAATATCACCTATGTTAAGTGATATTCCAATATCCACATAGGCTGTTTGATTTAAATTCTACAATTTTTATTTACACTATGCTGGGCAGCTTCTAGCAAATCTGAACTCTCTTGAGTTTTCCAGTAAATGCTAAAAAATAAAAATCTTTTCAAAAAACAAACAAGAAAACTGGGGTCTCGTGGCAAACCAGGATGACTGATATAAACTGAAATAATTACAGTGAAAATAACTAATATCAGTGTCCTCTAAAAGGTAACCTGTAAGACCTGGGATGTCTTGTTCACTGTTTTGTCCTCAGAAGTTGGCACTATGCCTAGCACATTTAATGTTCAATAAATATTTGTTCAAGGCTACAGGGAATAATTACTACCATCCAGACAATACTTAAATGCTTTACCATATTCATTTTATTCATTTACTGAAGAGAAATGTACGATGCACTTGTTAAGAGCCATGCACAGTTGTAAACACTTGGGGACAAAACAGACCAGTTTCCTGCTCTCCTGTCACTCAATGCTACAGAAAGGTTTCTTGCCTCAACCATACTGACAGTATGGGCAAATGATCTTCTGTTATGGGGACTGTCCTGAGCATATTACGGTGTTCAGCTGTGTCCCTGTCCTCTACGCCTTCTGTCAGCATAACAAAAAATGTTTTCAGACATTGTCAACTGTCCCCCTGTCAAGGTCACCCAACTGAGAACCATAGGGCTCATGGTAGAAAATATACAAGCGGGCTATTGATTTGACATGTGTTCAGTATAAAAGTATCATTAATAAAAATAAAGTAAGATAAAGGAAAATAAAATTATCTAAAGGGAGGAGATTCTTTAGACAGAGTGATCAGGACAGACCTTCTAAGTTAATACATAAAAAGAACTGAATGGAGAGGGTGCCTGCTTTTTAGCTATCTGGGGGAAGAATTTTCCAATAAGAGAAAATTAGAGCAAGGACCATGAAGTGGAAATGTGCATTGTTTTTGAGAAGAGCAAGGACAGAAGAGCTGGAGAAAAGTGAGGTAGAGGAGGCATGATAGGAAACAGAAGCAATGAGAGGCAACAGAGAATGACCTTGCAGGCTACCGTAAGGGCTCTGAATTTTATACAGAGTGGAATGAGAATACACTGAAAAACTCCAGAAGAGAAGCATTAGGTTCTAAACTATACTTTTAAAGAATTTCCATGGCTGCTACATGGCAAACAGTGTAAGATGGATGAGTATAGAAGCAAAATGAATTCAGAGGCTGCTCTGGCATTCTGGATAAAACATGGCTTCACTTGGAGGAGAGTGGTGGAAAGCATGAAAATAACTGGATTCTACATATATTTTGAAAATAGAGTTTTTACTTGATTTGATGTGTTGGAGATGGATAAAGAGGGAAAGGAGTCAATGATAAGATGCATTATTATTGTGCTCATTGTGCACATCAGGAAGACATGTGCAGAGTTTAAGTAGCTTTTGCAAAACCACATAGTTAGTGAATGCAAAGTCAGGCTTATCCCAGACACAGATTTCAGAGCTTGTAGTCTTAATCTATACAGTCATCCTTCAATAACCACAGGTGACTGGTTCCAGGACCCCTTACAAATGCCAAAATTTGCAGTCGCTAGAGTGTCTTTTATAAAATGGTGTAGTGTGCATATAACTTGTGGACATGCTCCTGTGTATTTTAAACCATCTCTAGATTACTTACATTACCCCATACAATGTAAGAAGTTGTTATGCTGTATTTTAAAATTTATATTATTTTTACTGTATTGTTTTTGTTAATATTTTTGATCCACAATTGGTTGATTCTATGATGCAAAACCTACAGATATTGAGAGTTGATGGAATTATATTGCCAATCGCAGGCCTGGCAACCTATGTATGGATGGCCAGGCTAGTAAACTGAGGTGCCCTGGTCATCCATGTTCTTTCTACATAGCATCCTATCCATTGTTTTGGGGGCTCTAAAATACCCAGTGGTGTAGGAAAGTAGCTCTTAGTTTTATGGGGTTAACAGACATAACAGAAAAGTAGGTGTTAAAAGTAGACCCGTCTTCAAGGCTATGGAATTAAGAGAATGCACCAGGATATGGGTGGTGAAGAAGTAAGCTCAGCCTTCTGAGACTATGTGATCAACAGAAATACCAAAACCTAGAGACAGATAAGACAAAATCTAAAATCAAACAAGATAATAGTCTGCCTAATTCTGAAAATAATATTAGGAATTTTTCCAGATAAAGAGCAACTGCACATATAAGGGTCAAACACATGCATGGGATATTCACTATGGTAACCTATAGTCGGTTCACTTTATTATCATCATAAAAAGCACACTCCAGACTGAAGGCTTATGATAACGGGATATGTGTCATATAAAGGCATAACGAAAAAGAGACCAGGTGCAGCTAAAACCTGACCTCCACATGTGATGACATCAAGAGACTGGGTCTCCGTTATGTCTAGATGCCATAAAATCTGTACTCCTTTGCACTTTGAGCCAGCCTGACACTCTCAGTCACAGTTGTGTGTTCTCTTTTGCATATTTGAATCTAATAGTGTAATACCTCTAGAAATCAAATTCTCCCCCTTCCTGGAGGTTTGTGTTTTCAATTTTGTTTTGTTTTCTCTCTTCCATTGTTTAAGGTCATCTCTATGCTGAGAATCAAGATCTTCTTTCACTGGGTACAAGTGGTTTCTTTCTAATGTCTCCTCTGTATACAGTTGCTTTTGAGTGCCCCAATCTTTAATGTCTGTCTGCTAAAAAGGAAAAGAGAAAAATTAAAAGTGGAGATGTGGGATTGAGAATAGGATAACAGCTCTTTAAATTCCCTAGAAGTATCTGAGGAGAAGGAGCTGAAGCCCCCAGTAAAGAGCCTTGTTCCTGTTATGTATGCATCTGCCTGATTCTTCTGGTAGATAATCTAAGAACCCACTGAGCAGGAGACACCAAGGCATGCCCATGTACCTGGATACAATGACAAGCAAAAGTGAGAAAGTGCAAGAGTTGGCGATTCTCATCACTAGCTCTTAGACCCATTTTGATTAAAAAAAAAAAATAGCAGACATTTAACTCTCAAGACAGCTGAAAAAATACAAAATTACCAAGAACACCTATTTGAGAGAAATATTTACACCAAATATCTTTAAGAACCAGCTGCACCTCAAGGGTATATATTGTGCTGGAAATAAGCATCAGGATTTGACAGACATTTAAACAACTTATCATTTGAAATACAAAGAGAAACTTTGACAATTTCTAAAAGCAATGTTATATATTATGCAATCTAGTCCTTCACAAAATTTACCCAAACTTAATAAGCTATGTTTGAGTTTTCTTACATACTTCCAAAAGAGAAAAGCCAGAAGTCAATGAGGAATATTTGATTTCCCTGCTGTGATAAAATGGTTGAAATAATACATTAAAACATTGTGATAAAAAACTAAAGTGAATTCATTTGTCAGAAATATTATTGCTACCACAGAGAAAATATTGACAATTTTAAGAAACAATTTGGAAAAAAATGTTATGTGGGCAGTTTGCTACATATATTTGTATCAAATGTGGATCTTCCTAACATAGATTACATTTTATTCTAGGTAATATTACAGTAGCAGATATGAGAAAGACTGCTCTTCTATGAATCAGGTAAAGGAATGATGTCCTAGGAAAAGATCACATGACCTTCATGGGAATCATGGGGAAACTGTGTAGCTGTAAGCACTAATTAAGCCATGATTTTGATGGAAATTTTGGAAATTCACAAAAGGGTAGTTTTTAGATAAGCTCCACATGTTCCCAGCATCCTGTTATTAGAGATGAGTAGTTTTCATGGGATTGTTGAATGTGGTTAATTTTAATGTAAGAATATTCTGGGGAAAAGTTGGAGTAGGAAGGACCAGAAACCCAATCTCACAGTTAGACAATAACTGCACAGGTAGACTCTGTCTTGTATAATTATGTTGGAATTCTGTAGTCACTGAAGTTCTGTAATGGTTAAGGGAAGACTTGGATGGTAAATTGTGGTTAATTTTGATCATTTTCCTTTCTTAGCTCAGCAATCACTACCCATTCCCCACCCCAAAGAGGCCTGCATATGGCCTGGGGATCCCAGATAGACAATAGGGACCCTGTCTCCCAATATCAGTGTTCTGTGTTATGGTCGCTGCTTGTTGCTTCTTGATGCAGACACAGTTATGCAGTCTCTGTGGCACATCCTCCAGTTGTTGTAAGCTGTTTCTCCTCAGATATTTCTAGGGAATATAAAGAGCTGATATCCTACTCTTAACTCCATATCTCCATTTTTAATTTTTCTCTTTTCTTTTTTGGCAGTCAGACTTTAAAGATTGGGGCCTCAAAAGCAACTGTATACAGAGGGAAAATAAGAAAGACACCACACGTGCCCAGTGAAAGGTGTAGCTCTGAGAAAATCTGGTTCTCAGCACAGAGATAACCTTAAACAATGAAAGAGAAAACAAAACAAAATTGAAAAAAAAAAAAAAGCCGAGGGGAAGGGTGAGAATCTAATTGCTAGAGGTACCACACTATTAGATTCAAATATGTAATTTTCAAGAAAAACAACAAAATCACAGTCATATGAAACAAAAAAGTATGGCCCTTACTTCAAAGTAAAGAAATAAGCCAAAATAAACTGTTTCTGAGGAAAACCATATAGCAAACCTATAATACAAACACTTTAAAACTACTGTCCTAAAGATGCCCAAAGAAATAAAGAAGACATGGATAAAGTTGAGAAAAACAAAGTAAGAACAAAATGGAAATATTAATAAAAAGACAGACAACTAAAGGAAACCAGAAAGAAATTCTAAAGCTCAAAAGTACAATAACTGAAATGAAAAAAAAAATTAGAGGACTCTAAAGCAGATTTGGTAAGGGAGAAGGAATCAGTGTATTTCAAGATAGGACAAATGAAATTAATGAGTCTGAGGAGCTAAAAATAATGAAAAAGTTTAGGGATCATAAGGGACCTGTGGGGCACCATTGCATGATCATGTGTTGTATGGGATTCCCAGAAGGAAGAGAGAAAAAGGAGAGAAGATAATAACTAAAGAGATAATTGTAGAAAAGTTCCATATTTGATGAAAGACATGAATATAAACATTCAAGAAGATCAGAAAACTCTCAGAAGGATGAACTCAAAGACACATTAACACAGTTGAATAACAAGGAGAGAATTTTGAAAGCAGCAAGAGAGAAATAACTTATCAAGCAGGATCCTTAGTAAAATTATAAGCAGCTTTCTTATCAGAAGCTTTGCAGGTCAGAAATTTGGTAAAAATGGTGTGATAAAAAGATACAAAACATTATCAACCAAGGATTCTATATCCAGAAAAACTATCCTTAAAAAGCTATGGATAGAGAAAATGCTGCACCTTCCCACCACCTCTACCTCTGACTCTGTTGTAGTCGTTACTTTCATCATCTTGCTTTTCCAATTTCAGTTCAATTTCCTTTTTGATTTCTAAATAAAATTATTATTAGTTGAATTAATATATGCACATCATTCAAAAAAAGATCAAATAGCGAGGGGGAAGGAAGATGGCGGCGAGGGGAGTGCATTGCCCCCGTGTGCTACTTCACTGTGTGGGAGTATGACAAGTCAGGACGGCTAAAGGATATCTTGTTAGGAATTTCCAGCAATAGTGGGGTGCTCCGGAACCTGGAGGAAGGATTTCCATCGCACGAGGATCGGCTACGGGGACTCAAACACGAGAGGTTTGTCGCACAGAGGGTAACACTGCTTATTCAGCAAATTGCCCCGCGGCTAGAGTCTGCAGCGCGCGCTGGGATAGAGACGCAGGGTTACAGCGCTGCAGTTTCTGCCAGCCGCGCAAGCACCGTACTCAGGGCTGAATTCTGGGTTCGAGACGGGGGAAGGAAGCGGTCCATCTCGGTTCTCCACACCGGTCAGACCACAGAGGAGGCCAGCAGCCACCATGTTGGTAAACTGACGTCACCTTCCCTGTTTTCGACTGACCGCAGCTCATTCAGCCATAGAACAGGTAATTTCAGGCTGCAATTCGCCTGCGGCTTGCAGACAGATTGCTAGGGTTCAGCGCCTGGGTGCTTCTTAGAACCTGATCTTATCGGAGCGAACACCGAGCGCGGGGCAGCCGAGTTCCGGCTCCCAGAACCGTCCCGGAACCGCCCTGGCCCAGGGCTGCGGAGCCTGCGGAGGCTGCTTCTTGGACCCTGCCCCTATCAGAGCATACACCAAGCACTAAGCAGCCGAATTCCGGCTCCCGAACTGAGCCGCGGGACTGCTTCTGGAG
>NW_025999998.1:7977779-8021509 GCF_001458135.2 Marmota marmota marmota | reverse complement strand
GGAGAGGTCGGGAGGGGGGAGGGTGGAGGATGGGAAAGGCAGCGGAGCACAACAGACACTAGTATGGCAATTTGTAAATCAATGGATGTGTAACTGATGTGATTCTGCAATCTGTGTATGGGGTGAAGGTGGGAGTTCATAACCCACTTGAATCAAAGTGTGGAATATGATATGTCAAGAAATTTGTAATGTTTTGAACAACCCACAATAAAAAATTTAAAAAAAAAAGCTATGGATAAATTAAATTAAATTAAGACATTCCCAGATAAACCACAACTGAAAGAATCTATTACTATTCATCTGTCCTACAAAGTACTCTTAATGAGTCAAGTATGTTGAAACAAAAAGACAATAAATGATAACCTAAAGTTGTATGAAGAAAAAAAATCTCAGTATACATAAATATATGTACAATTAATTCTAAAAGCTAGTATTTTTGCAACTATGGCTTGTAACTTCATTTTTGTTTTTGACATGATTTAAAAGACCAATGCATTCCAAAAAAATGAACTGAGGTACAGAAAAGTTATAAGTTATACAGAAAAACAGATAGCAAAATGACCAAGTTTCCTTCGGATCAGTAATTATTTTAAATATAAATGAACTGCATTCTCCAATCAGAAGAGATTTCGGGATGAATGGTTTAAAAAACTGACATGCTTCAATTATATGCTGTGTATAACAGAATAATTTGGGATCCAAAGACACACATAGGTTTAAAGTGAAAAGATAGAAAGATATTACAAATAATTAGTAAGCAAAGGAGAGCATGGTGGCTATGTTAATATCAGACAAAATAAGTTTTAAATTTAAAAACGTATATGGACATCATATTATCAATAATATATTCAATAGCAAGAAGATATAAAAATTACAAACATATACATGCCAATAGCTGATCTTAAAAGTAAATGGAGTAAAACATATTAATATGATTGTTAGAGAAATATTCATTTCTACAATAATAGCTGGAGATTTTAATACCGAATTCTTACTAATGGTTAGAACAACCAGACAGAGAGGTAAGGAAGTAGAGGAAACAAGAAACACAGTTAATGAACTAGGTCTACTGGTAAAATACAGGACACTTTACCCAATAATAAGATATACAGAGTTCTTGCTGGGCGTGGTGGCACATACCTATGATCCCAGCATCTTGGGAGGCTGAGGCAGGAGGATCTCAAGTTCAGAGCCAGCCTCAGCAATGGTGAGGTGCTAAGCAACTCATTCAAACCCTGTCTCTAAATAAAATACAAAATAGGGCTTGGGATGTGGCTCAGTGGTCAAGTGCCTCTGAATTCAATCCCCGGTATCCCCCCCCCCCCAAAAAAAAATAAAGATATACAGAATTCTCAAGCACACACAAAACATTCTCCAGGATACATAGTATGTTAGATAACAGGTCCAGTTACATTTAAAATGAGAGATATAGCACAAGGTATCTTGTCCAAACAAAATGTGAAATTAGAAATCAACAAAAAAAGGAATTCAGAAAAAAATCTGAAAATGTGTAAATTAAAAACACACACACACACACACACACACTTTTAAATAACCAATGTGTCAAAGAGGAAATCACAGAAAAAATAAGAAAACACTTAAAGAATGCAACACATCAAAACTTATGAAAGAGTGCTAAGGTGAAAACAAAAAAAGATTTTAAGTCAACAACCTAACAATGACAAAGAACTAGAAAAATAAGAATGAACTACACACAAACCTGGTAGAAGAAAGGAATTAATACAGATTGAGGTAGAGATAAATGAAATACAGAAGAGAAAAACAAAAGAGAAATATCACTAACCAAAAATTGTGGGGTTTTTTTTGGAAATACCAGTGAACCCGACAAACCTTCAGCTAAAATTACTAAGAAGAAAAAAAAGAACAGACTCAAATAACTAAAATCAGCAATTAGTTATATAACTACCAATTCTATGGGAATAAAAAGAATTATAAGAGAGGACTATGCAAATTTGTAAATCAACCAATTGCATAACCCAAATGAAATGGAAAAACTCCTAGAAATATGAAATCAACCTACTGTGGTTTGATGAATCCCTTCCATAATTCAGGTGTTGCCAACGTGACAGCATTAGGAGGTGAGACCTTTAAGAGATGAGAAACCATGAGGCTCCTCCCTCATTGAGTGGGATTAAGGTCCTTGCATACTCATACAAGTTTAGGTGAGCTGGCCCTCCACTTTATACCATATGAAGACACAGTGTTCCTCCTCTCTAGAGGACATAGCCTGCATCAGGCACCCAAATCTGTTAGCTCTTTGATCTTGGAATTGCCAGACTCTGGAACTGTAAGCAGTGAATTTCTGTTCTTTATAAATCCCCAGTCTCATGTATTTTCTTAACAGCAGAAAATAGACTAACACATAGCCCAAGTGTCCCTTAATAGACAAGACGGATAAACTTGATGTGGTAAATATATACAATGGAGTATTATTCAGCCTTAAAAAGGAAGGTGTTTCTGGCACTTGCTATAACATGGCTGACCTTGAGGATACCATGACAAGTAAAATAAGTTAATCACAAAAATACAAATACTGTTTTATTTCCCTTATCGTGGCACCTTGGATAGTCAAAATCATAGAGACAGAAAGTAGAGTGTCTGTTGGTAGGGGCTGGAAAGATGAGATGTGGAGTTGTTTGTAGGTTAGTGAGTACAGTTTTTATTTTGCAAGATGAAGAGTTCTGGAGCTGGATGGTGGGGATAGTTATACAACAATATGAATGTCCTGAATGTCACCTCACTGTACACTTAAACATGATTAAGATGGTAAATTTTATGTTATGCATATTCTACAATACAAAATTTTAAAGGCCTTTAAGAGACAGTGTACTGTTTATAGTTCTTTTTATAATGTGGAGATGTCCTTGAAAATCTTTTCAGCAGTTGGCCTTTACTGATTATTTCATAGCAGAGTACTTAGAAGAGGTTCTCTACTCATAAATCAATCAAGGAATTTTCTTACTAAAGACAAGAGTCACAATTTGCTGAAATTTTCTGTGATGACGAGTAGTTGTCAGAACTATTCTACTCTGGATGTATTTCTGAAAAAATAAACTTAATTTTTCCCTTCCAAGGTAATAATGGCTTTTAGTAATGAATGAGAAAGGAATTAAAAAAAAACCTCATGCTATGGAGAGAACATTTTAAAAGTGGTTCTTAGGGATATCTCATGGCTATATAGTTTTATTGCTAAAAACGATACAAAGAATCTCATATCTGCAAAATTTTTAAAATTTGATAACATAATTTCATAATGTGTTAAAAAAATCTTCCAAAAGAAGTCTTTAAAAATTTAAACGTTTTTCTTAAAAATGTTAAAGTGCAACAACTTCTGATTAGTTTGTAAGATCTTCTGATTGACATCAAGAGAAAGAGAAATGTATTAGCTGAATTTCAAATGCTTTGCATAATGACAGATAGATTGGAAACTGAGAACCATGATTTATTTAGCTCAACACACTCTGGGTTTCTTCCATTTGAATTTACACATCACAGTGTTTGTTTCTGGCTGCAACAGTTCTCATAGGCACATACTGAAATAAACTTAATATGCAACCAAAGCTTTAAATCACATCATCACCAAACATTAAGTCAGTATCTTAATAACACTATAGTTTCTGTGTGTCACTTGTAAAAAAAAAGTTAGTAGATTAAAAATAGTTTATTTTATCCTTATATTTCACCTCTTTCCAATCCTTCCAGTTTTAAAATATTATTGTACAAATGTTTTCAGCACAATGCTCTCTAGAAGTTTATTCTTGTTTTGTAAAATCACGTTTATTGAGGTATGATTTGCATGCAATGAAACACACTAATTTTCAGAATATAGTTTGATATATATATATATCAAATATTTGATATATATATATATATATATCAAATGATATATATATACACACACACACATGTAACTTGACATATATTTACATGGATATATGTTTACATGGGTGTATACATGTATGTATGTGTGTGCATTTATCTACATCTATATCTATATCCATATATCAATACAAAATGAAAGAGGAAAATATCATCACCCTCAAACTTCTTTCATGCCTCTCTATACAACTAATTCCAACTCCCTTTGCCCTGGTAAATCCATCATTCCCCCCGTGTCAAGCAACTGCTGATCTACTTTTGGTGGCAGATTGTTTTGCCTGTTTTAGAATTCATACACAAGGATATGCTCTTTTGGCTTCTTTCAATCATAAGATCATAAGATTCCATCATGCCATTATGTACAGGAGTAGCACATTCATTTTTTTTTCTTAGTGCTATGCCACTGTTTGGAAATATCACAGTAGGCTCATCCTTTCATTTGTTAATAGGAATCTGTTGTTCCCCGGTTTTCAGGTAAAAATCTTGTGTGACGTATATTTCCTTTTCTCTTAGGGAAACAACAAGGAGTGAAATTTCACTCCCCTGGATCACAGGGGACTGCATGTTTCATTTTGTGAGATGCTGCTCAGATACTTTTTAAAGTTTTATCATTTTACATTTCTACTGCAATGCATGAGAGTTCCACTGACCCCACATCCCTGTCTACTTGCTTCTTGCCAATCTTTAAAATTTTAGCTATTTGTGGGCATACAGTGGCATCTCATCACTTTTACTCTGGAATACTTTCTAAAAAAGATAAAGTGTGAGTGCAGTAATACACACAAAGCTTCCAAAATAAGTTATTACATATATATTGGCAGAATAGTCCCAAACATTTGGTGATCACTCCATACAACCAAAATCTTTCAGATGTAATACATAGAAAAACGACCAGGTCACTACCTTAAGCGCTAGTTACTACAAGTTGCTTTTAATACACTACATCACAGAAGTTTTGAGGTTTCAAATGCTATATTTTTAACAAGAGTGAGGGAGGAGAAAACAATTTTTCTTTGCTCACTTCTAACTTCAGTATCTGTTAGCAAACACTGGCAGGGAGGAGACCACGCAGAGCATCTTCCCTCCAGTGGGCATAGCTTGTAGTACAGCTTCGGCCACACCCTGGACTGAAGCTCATGTGCACCCAAGAAGGTAACCCTAAAGGAAAACCCATTTTCCCTGCCACCCTTGCCCCAAGAGGCAGCTGGGCCCCCAGCAGTTTCTTGGTCACTTTATTTGCAATTCACAGGATACCCATCTGTCATTTCACAGCCTGTCGGCAGAAAAGCAACAGTGAAAATACCAAGAAACCTCAGCAGTAACTTGGCTGCAAGCAGGTGAGAGGCCCAGTAATATGTACAGAGTGATGGTTTAATCAGAGAATCATGTGCTATTATTGCTTCTGCCTGAGAGGAACAGACTAGTTTTTTTTCTTTTCTTTTCAAGAAAGCTCTCTTCAGATAGCTATTAGGTTGTTGAATGAGAAACTGCACAAAAGAAATGCCGGCTCCTTGTGGTCTTTCAGATCATTAAAAAGTAACCCAGGTGGCAAAACTAGTTATCATTTCCTCAGCTATATTAGATGAAAGAGTAAGATTGGACACCAATCTGAGGCTCCATGATGGTAACACTGTCGGCCTCAAGCAAAAGAGGATTCATCAAGCCTCTGGAAAGTGAGGAGTCAAAGTGATTACTTGGCATTGTGCAGAGACGCCAACTGTTGATGTGGCTGATTCTGCTCTTAAGACGTTGGTCTGGTCTTGAAGAGTCTCATGCAGGCAAACCCACTGATGGTGTTTTTTTTCTTTCTCATGGTACCTCCAACACAATGGCACTCTTGAGCTACTCAGAGCTGGCTGGGAAATGTAGAGTTGGGGGTGGTGTGTGGCAAATTCACTGCCAGAGTGAAGGAGCTTTAAGACACTGTTAGCATCAGAAAGTAATCAGCCATCTGAATGCTATTTGGTTCTATTTCCAGGAGAGCTCAAATGATGCTACCCTCATCTGGCCCATTGAAATGACAGTGTGTCCTACCTTCCCTGCTCTCTTGCCAAGAAAATGTGTGGCCTAATCACAGTTCTCCCAAAATGTGGAGTTTCTGTGATAGAAAATTTGTTTAGATCAATAAGCATTTTCTGCAAACAGGCTGCTTCTCTCCTCTAAGGCCCAGAATAAAACTGGCCCATAAATAGGGTTCTCCTGTAGCAGCACAGTAAGGACTTCCAGAAGCAGATGGGTGAAAAAGAGGAACTAAAAGAGGAAGGGGTGTCCTGGGAGTAAAGACTTCAGCTTGAGGAACATAGATCTCAAAATTGCAAAATAAGCTAAAAAGTCACTTGAATTATGGTTTGAAAATTGATAATGACAGACACTATGGCAGAAGTAGCATTTGTGATGCTACAACAAAATGCCCGAGACTGAGTAGTTTATAAAGAATAGAAATTTATCTGTCACAATACTAGAGGTTGAGAAGTACAAGATTCAAGTGCTGGCAGCTGCAGTGTTTGGTAAAATCCTCTTGCTCATGGATGGTACTGTTTAGGGGTCCTTATGTGGAAGAAGGAACACTAGGTCCTCATGTGTTAGAGGAGTGAAAGTTAGTTTCCGAAAGGCTGGAATCTTTGCCTTCATGCCATCAGGACTCAGTCACTTCCCCAAAGCTGTTTCCTACCTCTTAATGCTACCACAGTAGGAATTGTTTCAAAACATGAATTTTGGGGGACGTTTAGACCATAGCAAGAGGAAAGGGATATGGATTTAGACACTCATTAACTCTCGAGGGCTTCTCAGAAAATTGAGGAAACTGGACATTAGGTCAACAGGTTTCTTTTGATCTCCAGACCCTTTTCAAATGAAATTTGATCTAGAATCCCAGTGAGTGGACTCACTTCAGACGCTTGGGGAAGACGGACTCACTGCTGCTATTCAAGCTCCCCTCTCTCTCTCAGTCCCTAATGAGTCTCCACGGTGCACCTTGCAAATCATCACGGTAAGTCATGTTCAGGGGATTGTTTCTCCTCTAAGGTTCCATAATCCCAGTGGTTCTCAAAGTGTGATCTTCTAATCAGAAGCACCAATATCACTAATACTTAGTACAAATGCAAATTCTCAGGCCACTGCCCATACCTACTGAATCAGACACTAGGATGGGACCCAGAAATCTGGCTTAAAAGTTCCTATAGGAGTTCTGATGCATCCCCTTTGAGAGATACTGCACTGCTCCTGAAGAGGTTGTGTTCCCTCTGGACAGTCACCAATACTGGGTCCACCTGACAAGAACTTGAGCAAGAGAAGAATCAATGGGGAAAAGGGATTAGGAATAGCTATAAATTTCTTCTGAAAATCTGCTACCAGAGAGCTGCTAACATAGTGCCCTGCCAAGTTGGCAGAACCTTCTAGAAGAATTGGGAAACAAGTATAGCCTCGGCCATCTTGCAATATTTTGGTTTTTAAAGGAGTAATAGAAGGATTTTTCAAAAATTCAATTGCAACAACATGCTCTTTTTAAAAATGTGCTCTGACTGGCCCCCTGCTTCCCTCTGTGGCCTGGTAATCCCCCTTCCATAAAATCTGTTTGTCTGATTTATAGAGACATGGGTGAAATGGTGGCTCTATAATGATCCTGATGATGACCACGATGGGAATAATAACAACAGCTAGAGAATGTCAGGCACCGTGCTAAATTTTATGTGGATTTTCTCATTTAATCCTCATAATATCTTCATGAGGGACTATTACAATCTATAATCTTAGAGACAAAGAAAATGAGGTAGACAAGGTCAGATGATTTATGTGGTAGGCAGAATAATGACTTTCCAAAGGTGTCTACAACCTAATCCCTGAAAACTGTGCATATGTTGCCTCACGTGACAAGGGGACTTTACAGACGTAATTAAGTTAAAGATATTGAAATGGGGAAATTATACTGTATTATCCAGGTGAGCCCAATATCATCACAAGAGTCTTTATGAGAGGGAGGGTCAGAGGCAGTGGAGGGGGAATGATGAGAATCCATAAGTCAGGGAGATGCAGTCACAAGCCTCTGAAGACTGGAAGATGCAAGGAATGGCTTCTCCCCTAAAATCCAGCTCTGTGACATCTTCATTTTAGCCTTGTGACACCCATTTTGGACTTCTGACTCCTAGACCTATAAGGTAATACATTTGCGTTGTTCTAAGTCACTAAGGTTGTATTAATTTTTACAGCAGCAATAGAAAACTAATGCACTTGTCAAGGTCACATAGCCATTGGGTGGCAGGGACAGGGTTGTAATCCCACACTGTCTTACTCCACACCTATTTTCTCAATTTGAATTTATTCTGGTAAAGGATCCACCTTACAGAGATGTGAGCACTGAGTGAGACAAAGAGACCTTGGTATTCATTTTCAAATTATCTTCTTCCCTAACTCTCTTAATCCATTTCTCTTGCTATAACAGAATACCATAAACTGGGTCATTTATGAAGAAAGAAACTTTACCTGGCTCACAAGTCTGGAGGCTGTGAAGTCCAAAGGCATGGCCATGTAACCGGCAAGGACTTTTGAGCTGTATTGTCTCATAGAGGAAAGCAGAAGAAAAGAGAACAAGTATGCAAGAGACTGGGAGCTAGTGAGCTCATTCTTATTTTATAAGAGCTTGCCCTGGAGAGAACTTACTCCTAGGACAATGGCATTAATTCATGCAAAGAGCTCTGCCCTCATTGACCCGGTCAACTCTTAAAGTTCCTAAGTCTTAACGTTATTACTTGGCATGAACTTTTCAACACAAACGCATCCACACTGTGACACTCATCAATCGCCAGTGCAAACATGAGGATGATTCTTATTTCTTGAATAGTACTTTGCACCAAACAGGGTGGCATTTTTACATGGGCTACTTTACACTGCCCCTGGCATAATTTCTCAATGGAGGAAGCTTCTTGGATTGCAGAACTGCCTCCCTGTTTAAGTGTTTCACTGAGAGAAAGATGACTGTTCTACTGGCTCTTGGATGAACTCTCTAGAGGGGCAGGTGGTCCAGCTTCTTGTCAAACACAGTCACCTCCTCACCCCCAAAGGAACCATGAGTTTCTGCTTGGACATTCCAGAGGAAGCAGCCAGGGATTGCTCCCCCAAGCCATGCACCATCTTCATTACCTGACTTTTTGCTTATCTGTAAGGTGGGGACAGTATTATCTGTTCTATGCACTGCACTGGCTCTTCCTGAAGATGTATGACTTATGGATGAGGAAATGCTTCCTAAATTCTAAAACTTCAGCTATGCCAAATGCTTATTATTGTTTCCTTAACAGATTCCTTATTGCCACCTTTTAACTTCATTGTCACTACAAAAATAAAAAGTGTTGACAGGCTGGGTGAAAATTTTTGTGACTCAGGCATTTGGCGTCTGTGGGAGAGTGAGGAGGAAATAAAAGTTAGCAATTGGAGACACTGAAGCAATTAGAGGAAAAACTCTATCTTAACGAGTCAAACTCGTGCTAAATTCATTTGAAAAAAGCATCGAAGTACAAGCTTTGCTCACATTTAAGATTAAAATTTAAGTGGTTGGAGATGTAGTTCAGTGGTAGAGTACTTACCTAGCATGCATGAGGCCCTGGGCTTAATCCCCAGCACCAAATAAATAAACAATTAGAAGAAGTCTTCCAATAATTGCCCTTTAAAGCTTCTTTTTAAGAGATTATCAACACGTTTAAGGTGGGGAATCCATGGGAACCTAAGAGTTTAAAAAAATTTATTGTTGGCAGTAGGAGGTGAAAAAATGAAAAGTGGTACATTTTGTTTCTTCTCCTTCAGGATCAAATTCAATTCACATCTCTTTTCTAAAGCCTTCCCTAACCAGCTCAGACAAGATGAAGTTTTCTTTGCATTGGCATGGCACGTTTCATGTCTGAATTCATACACACTTGGCTCTCACTATTTTGTGACAAGAATTTCACTTCTTTGAAAACCAACTGGATTACAAGATGCTCCTGGGAAATGATTGTGTCTCATATGGGCTCTGTTTCCTCATGGAGTTTAGAATAGTACAGATCACATAAGATCAGGTGAAGTATTTGGTTTCTAAAAGATTCTGCTCACAACTAAAGGAATCATAACACATTGCCATGTGACTTTTCCTAAGCTTTGAGTGTCATCTACTTTCTCCATCACTTTAACTCCCAAACTTGTATTTACTGTCATCTTTATCTTCCATCAGCTTCCTGTCTGTAGCCCAAAGTCAGGATACTGGATCTTGATCTTGTAGCACATGATGTGACATATCACAGAGGTCCTACCTTTAGGACCAAGGCACTCATTCCCCCAGCTGCTGGGTATGTTGTTGGATGTTGGGCCTGAGCTGAGTCATGTTCTAGGAACTCCCATCAACCCAAGAGCCACTGTACCCATGGTTGCAATGCTTCCTGAAAGCATACACACAAAAACTGTGGAATATATAACTGTCGGCTTCAAGGTGACTCGACTCTGCAGGGTCACCCAGCTCAGACTCTGTGGGAAAGGCTGTGTCCTTTAGAATGGCTGTGTTGCAGCTTACCTCCTCCCTCTGCCCAATCCTATGCAGCTTCCTTTACTATTCCACCACTGAGGTTGCTGAAAGTCCTCCCTAATAAACTTTCTGCGTACAAATCTCTGCATCACAATCTGTCTCCTAGGGAACCTGCTCTATGATAGATTCGACACAAACAAGGGAGGCATGATGTCCACAGCAAGAGGGGTTGAGCGGGCACTACCTCACCTCAAGCTCAGCCAGGCCAATGTAGCCATGGCTGCCAATACCAAGCAGTGAACATACCCATCTTTCTGGCCATCACATGCCAAATAGATGAGTTTTGGCCACATCAAACTCTCTCTCCATCAGTACTTCCCAATAAAATTTTCTGAGATGATGGAAAAGATGTTCTATATAAATGCCATTTAATATAATATTCATTAGCCACTTGTGGCTAATGAGCAGAGGAAATGACTGTGTACTAGGGAATTGAATTTTTATTGTTAATTTATATTTGCATTTATATAGCCACATGTATGTAAGGCTACTACATTGGGCAAAGCAGTTCTCGATTATGAATCCAACTGGTCTACCAGGAAGCGTGTCATAGTAGTTCTAATTCCTCTTGCCTTTACTGTCAACACCCCATGATCCAGAAACATCTGATCTGAGTTCCCAAAAGGCATCCTAATGAGACATATCTAGGGACTGTGTATTAGGAAAGTCCAACGTAGCAGCCCAATAATTATTATGGACATTGTTAAATATGAACACCAGAGAACTTGGTTGCAAGTTTAAGTTGATGAGAGAACATCATCTAGTCACGACTGCCTGCCTTCACTATCTACCATCCTGCTGGACCTTCAAGGAAGGAGTTTACCATCCAGGTGGAAAGACATGACATGTACCTGAGTACAATTTTAAATTAAGGAACACTCCCTCTCCTTAACTTGTATAAATTTGATTCTTACTTTTTCTTTTCCATTTTGTCCTATATGATCTAGGAGCCTTAGCATTGTGTTTCAAATATAAGGAAAGAAAAGAAAAAAAGAGCAAGACATAGCTGCCAGCTTTGAGTGGGCAGGTTCACAGCTCGGATGCCCACGGGAGCCCTTTAGTTCTGTCCTTTTCATTGGAAGGGAATGTTCTCTTATTACTGACCCAGAAATGTCATGTTGGGTTCAGGTTGAGGCACCTTGGAAAGTTGATGACCACTCTAAGAAATGCCTCAGCACGTATGCCTTGCACATAAGGAGTCACTCACATGGTCTTGCCTGCTGAGGACTCATCCTTACAAAATCAGGATGAGCCCCAAAGTACAACTAAAATTGAATTCAATACAATTTGAAAATATTCTGTTTACAGAAAGCCCAGAAGCCTGGTGTGTGAAGATGAATCCAGGGACAGGCAATGGTAGTTAAATTTGTACATTTTTCTTTCTTGTTGCAATTTTATCTTTTCTGAGCAATTTAATGAAGACTCCAGAGGAAAGAATTAAATGTCTGCTGGTTCAATTACCAAATAATGAAAAGGGCGAAAGGAGCACCATGTACTGTGTCCTGAGCTGCTATATCAGCCTATTCTTAGAGAGAAAATCATTTCTTTGCTGTTCACAATCACATTTTCCCACCCACAAACCAGTGTTGGCAGAAGAGGCAGAAACCAGGAGCTGGTACAAATCCTCCTCCAGAAGGTGAAAGGGCTTCCGCCCAAGGAGGAAGCTTAATGACACTCACAGCAGGAGCCAGGGGCATATGCAGGCCATGGTCTTCATCACAAAGAAAATCAGGGAAAATTCCAACCATCCTGGACCATACTTAATTAGCCTGTCCTTAGGACAACAGGCAGAGAAAGACTGGGGGACAAAAGAGACCAATCATCAAGGACTTCAAGGACTCCCTGCCATCCCTAACAGCAGCCTGCAAACCACCCCACCCCTAACTCACCCCAGCTGTACAAAGAAAAGAAAGATTAACACAGACATCCTTACAAGCTGTAGTACTTTGGGATTCATTTGAACATTAGTTTGGGTTGTAGGGTTTTTTAAAAGTCAAATTTAAAAATTTTAGTTGATACAAGATTCTACTTATTTATGGAATATGGGTAATATTTAAATACCTGTACACAGTGTATAGTGATCAGATCAGGACAATTGGCATGTCCATCACCTAACACATTTATTCTTTCTTCATGTTGGAGATATTCAATATCCTCTCTTCAAGCTATTTTGAAATATGAAATTAGTTGTGGTCAACCAGAGTTATCTACTGTGCTGTAGAACTTTAGAAGTCATTACTCCTAGCCATCTTCATCCTCATACCCCTTGAGCATTGTCTCTCCATCCTCCTTTAGCTCCCCCACCGAATATAGGATTTAATTATTTAAAATTAAATCTTCCTGGAAATACTGCACAAGAGAAGGTGCAGGTATATACAGACATCTCTCACCTCAGTGCTTTTAGTGACAGTCTGTCCATTCGTGCTGGTACCTCCCCTAACACCACTAAGAAACACTAGCATTGAAAGATTCACCGGACAAGTCATTGTACAACTTCTTGCTCACCTTTAAGTTCTTCAGTTCATATATAGTCAGTCCCATTTTGAGCAAATCACACATATTTAGATAAGGATGATAATGTATATAACTTACCCATAGAAAAAAGTATATGTGTATGTAAATCTATATACATAAATGCATGTATATAGGAATCCACATATGGGTGAATATGAATTACCCATAAAAATGTACATTCAGCTTTATATATGAACATATACACATATTCATGCATATACATTATGGTGAGAGAGTGGACAAGAACCAGTGAAAGTGGATATGGTAAAATATAAACAGGTGAATCTAAGAAAAAGGGAGTTTGAGTAGTCTTTGGACTATTTTTTGGTGGTTGTTGTTTTATTTATCTGTAAGTTTGAAATTGTTCCCATGTAAAAAAGTTTAACATTTTTGTTTTTTCCATTTTCTTCCCTTTTGTATTGGCTACTTGCATGAGAGCTTTGTAAGTGTACAGCAGCCACTTTGAGTAAAATGTTCATCTCATCAGAGGACACCAAGCCTGTTGATGTACTTAGCTAAAATAAGAATTGTCTTGAGGAAACCAGAAATGTTCTGGAATACAGAGAGTTTGGGAATGACTCCTCCCAGGGAATGCTGGCAATTACTAAGAGTTCATACTTGGGTCAGAGAAAGAATTATGGTAAGGGAATGCAAGACTATCTCTAGTTAATGTTTTCCTCTTTTTCTCTCAGCATACTACAACACAGCATATTAGATTTTTTTTTTTTTTGGCAATGGGGATTAAATCCAGGGGTGCACACACCCTACAACCCAACAATTTCACTCCTAGGAACATGCCCAAGAAACTCTGTCCATAATGCAGTGTGGATTGTGTACTCAGGGGTACTTTACCACTGAGCTACATCTTCAGTCCTTTTTATTTATTTTTTTTTAAGTTTTAAGACAGGTTCTCCCTAAGTTCCTGAGAGCCTTGTTAAGTTGCTGAGACTGGCCTCATACTTGAGTTCCTCCTTCCTCAGCCTCCCAAGTTACCAGGATTACAGGTATCACCATGACCAATAGGATATTAGACTTTCAAGGTTTTAAAAATAACTATATACAGTATCTTAAATCACTTTTTGTTTTTTTGTTTTGTTTTGAGACAGGGTCTCACTAAGTTGCTGAGGCTGGCCTTGAACTTGTGATCCTCCTTTCTTAGTCTCCCAAACTGCTGATATTACAAGTGTATTCCACTACACCTGGTTTAAATCACTGTAAAAATAAATGAGAAAACACACTACATGTAAGAAAGAAAAGCCCTTGAATTATTTATTTCATTCTTGGAGAGGAGACAGCTCTGATATAAGATGAAACAGGATCAACTTCTTATTCCAATAGAAACTCTTTGATATAGGAAAAGACCTTAATTGCTGCAGTTCCTCCTGTATTGCCTCCCAGTGTGCCTATAGGATTCAATTGTATGAATATATACATGAATGAATAAGCAGCATCTAAGACAAATATCTAAACTCAACTCCTCATCCTTAAGGAAGCACTTAAAGATTTGAGTAGTGACCTTTACGTTATGAGGTTCTCTCTACACAAGTTTACATTCTCTATTATTGTTTTTTAAGAATTCCACAGCTAAAGTTTACTAGGAGCATTAGGAAAGAGACAACATATGGTACAAACTAGAAGATACTTGCAACATATATGACACTCAAGGTTTAAGATTTAGAATATCAAATTCATTCCTGCAAATGGATCAGAATTAATTTTTAAAAATTGTCAGAAAAACATGAACAGGCATTTTACAGAAAAGAGAGAGAGCCCAAACAAACAAAATGCTGGTAAAGACACTTAAAGTCATTAGTGAGTGGAGAATATAAATGAAAACCACAAATATCACGTCATAAACACCAGACAGGAAAAAGTTCCTCCGTTTAACAAAGTCAGAGTCCTGACAATGACATCAAAAAGTGGTACTCTCATACACTGCTAGAAGGAGTAAAAATTGTTACAATCATTTTGGAAAATATTTGGCATTATATAGAAAAGCAGATGATACACATGCCCTACAACCCAACAATTTCACTCCTAGGGACATGCCCAAGAAACTCTGGCCATGATGCAGTGTGGATTGTGTGGAAGAATATTCACAACAACACTGTTAAATGGAAGCCCTCCAAAGTCTGTCAACAGTGTTGTAGACTAATCAGAGGGTTGCAATGGGACACCGTGTAGCTTTGAAAATAGAGACAGGACAGCTGGAAGTAAAAGAAGAAACAAAACATTGAAAATAAATAGGCAGCAGTATCAACAAAGATGATTCTCCAAGAACATAATGTTGGATGAACAACGCACACTAGGCATGGGATTCCATTATGGAAAGTTCACAAACGGTTTGCTTTTAGGAATAGAAACATGTGGTAACAGTACAAAGAACAAGAGAATGATAAACAAAAATTCAAGACAGAGGTAACCTCTATTCAGGGCAGAGTGGTACTGCAATCAGGGCGAGGCAAATGGGCCTTTGAAGGAAACACTAATATTCTTTCTTTAACTTTTTTTTCCTGGGCTTGGAATTAAACATTTAGCCTTGTACAAATCAGGCAAGCACTCTACCACTAAGCTACGTCCCCAGCCCAAGAGTTTGTTTCTTAAAAGAGGTAGTATGTTATTTTTCTTAAAATGTATGCATTTTACAAATATTCTTTTGTGTGTAGCTAATAGCTAACAAAACAACCTTTAAGGATTGACAAAAAAGCAAATGATTGAAAATGTTTTCTTCAGAACATGTTGGAAGAAGAAAAGAAGTTCAATAACCTTCTAGACATCAAACCCAGCCATTTTCCCTCCAAAAGGCCACAACCAGTTTGCCTGTTCGTTGCTGTGTCCCTCCTTGATCACTTACTCCAAAACCAATAATTAGTCAGAACTACCAGTTACCCAAGAGTGGAAGAAAGTTTCATGATGCTTGCTTGAAACAACAGCCACACTTTCCTCTCTGTCATCCTGACCCTTGTGAAAACTCAGGCCTCTTCCAGCTGTGAATGACAAGCACATTTTCACATGCTGCATACACACCCAATCTCTGTAGCTTTGATTGGGTAATTGTATCTAAATATTACTGAAAGCCATTATTACCTGACTCTTCACTCTGACTTATTTTCAAATATTCGTACATATTTCATAAGGATAATGTAGCATATATTTAAAACAAAGCATTTCCAATCTGAACCTGAAATTTGAAAAAGCTCCTTGAAGCAGACACCTGTCTGTTCCTCCAGCTACAAGCCTGTAGCCATAGCCTTTCATGAAAACCTGAAAATGAAATCTGAATTGAATGGTGCAGGTATGTCAGCATAGATCTTAAAAAGAAAAAAATATATATAAAAAACAAATCTAGTTACAGTGAATCTGACTTCTCTCCTGATAGGTCAATGAAGATAAGAAAACATTCATTCCCCCTCCCCTGCACCACCTGTCATGCAGTGGATAGAAGGTGTTGCTATACTTTTCATCAATAAAATTTGAAAAATAACTGTTTTCTATCAGCTGATACAGGGAAGTCAGGCTCTAACAGCACTAATGTTCTTATAGGAAAAAAATTAGAGATTAGTTAAAAAAAAAAGGAAAAAAGTATTTGACATGACTTACCTGGAACAGTCAGTCCATCACTAGGTACCCCAAAGCATAATGAAGACCTACTTAGCAGCTACCTTAAAAATACAACCACTAACATCAATATATTGTGCCACTGAGCTGGCTTCAACTGCATAAACTCTAACTCCAGCAGGTATAGCAATAGTGACAGTATTCCTGATCTACACCAACATCTAGAACAACCTGGAAGGAAAGAAGACAAACAGGAACTTGGCTATCAGCTCAAGGCAACTTTGGCACCAAGGTTGGACTTCACTGAAATACGTTTTGAAGCCCATGGTTCTATCTTACTGAAGTTGTAAATCTGTGTAAGATTTGTGTTATGCGCACATTAAATGGGGTTAATAATAGCCTCTCTCTAAGGTTGGCTGTAGGGATGAAATAGCACAATATGTATGCAAAGCACTTGGCAAATAGTATGGTATGTATGCAAAGCACTTAGCCCATAATTGGTGTTCCTCAAGTCAGTGTTATGATTATTTCAGTTTCTTTGTAACAAGGATTGCTTTTAGGATGCTTAGCGCCAAGAACAGCAGTGTCCCCAAGGAGCTCACTCCACCAAACCATCTCACAATTTATATGAATGATACGTATGTTTAGAAATAACTGATGATAAAGTCTTAAAAAATCAAAAAGTGGGGTATATTGGTTTTTTTTAAAATAGCCAAGCTCTTTCCACAAATTTGGGAAAATTTCTAAGGAGAACAAGAAGGTAGTAAGGTAGTGACTGATGAAATAATTCTTCCATACTCTGTGTTTAGACCTAGAACTTAAATTAAAAAAAATTTCCAATTACCAGCACAACGCTTGAACCCATGTGCTGAGAGACATGGACAGTACATACTGGGTACCTCTCTCCTAACACTGTTGATGTGGAGGCCTGAATCTCAGTTTGGTCACTGAAAGTCAAGTTACCATATTTCTGTTTCATCAGTAACTTTATTCTTAGCAGTTCTGGCACTAGTTTTGAACAAGGTGTTATACTTGGCTTTAAATTCTCATAAAACTATATGAGTACATGGCATTATTATGCCCACTTGATAGATTTTTTTAAAAACCTGAAAGTCAGGGACATTGAACAATCAGTCCAAGTTCACCTAGCAGGAAGTAGATAAGGCAAGAGCTGAATCTGACCATTTCTGCCTCCAGGCTCAGGTTCCTGACTTACCATATCATAGTTTGCTGACTTACATTCATCCTCTATGAAGCTGACCTTTCAACACCATGATACCAAGAGGCAGTCTCACAAGGAAACAAACTAGTATTTCTTGTTGGAAAATTTAGGAAAGTTAAAAATTTTTTGATAGAGGAAAAAATTTCCCCCCAAACGGAAATATCAAGAGGCTTTATGTCTGTGTGTGTGGGGGTCTTAACCACAATATCATGCTGTGCTGACAGACGCTGTGCCTTGATTCTAGGAGAACAGGCTGCTAGCAATGGGTTTGCAGTGTTCACTTACATTAATTCTAGAGCTGTGGCTGTACCCCATATGGCTTCCTAGAGTTTGAGTAATTAGGTGCATTATCCATTTAAAATGTCACCCAGACTCCAAAATAGGCTGTCAGGCTGTCTGTACTTTTAAAAATACCAATATTCTCTTCTTCTTGTCTTACCTAGATTTATGAATTAAATATGAGGTGTCCCCCCCAAACGCTTACATGTGAGACATTGGAAGAAGGTTCAGAGGTGAAATGATTGGGTTATGGGAACCTTACCCTAATTAGTGCATTAATTCACTGATAGGGATCAACTGGGTGGTAACTCTAGGAAGGTAGGGTTTAGATGGAGGAGGTGGGTCACTGGGGTCGTGATTTTGGGGTTTATATTCTGTCATGGTGGGGAAAGCTCTCTCTCTCTCTCACTCTCTCTCTTCCCCTGCCCCCTTCCTTCCTGGAACAATGCCATGAGCCACTTTCCTTCACCACACTCTTCCACCATGATATTCTGCCTCACTTTAGACCCTGAGAAATAGAGCCAGCTGTCTCTGGATTGAGAGCTGAAACTGTAAGCACCAAAATAAACTTTTCCCCCTCTAATTGCTCTTGTCATATCTTTTGGTCACAGCAGCAGAAAAGATGACTAAAACACTTAGGAAATGCAGCATCTTCACTTGGCCATGGACCATTGCAAGAGCTCTCATGACTACCATTTGGGTTGCAGAGTCTATTAAGTTGGAAAGTACAATCAGTGGCCCCATAGAAAAACACACTATGTTCAGAAGCCCTCCCTAGAGCCTTCTTCAATATAACTTAGGTTCAAAGTTCAGCCCAACCAAAATATAAATGCAAAATTAGGAGAAAGTGGAAATTGCACCTGGATGCTGGCTCTGGTGACAGATGCCCTAGATATGTGTCAATGGAGCTTTTTGTCTGTTTACCAGGGTGAAGGGAAGCACAACTTTGAACATTATTCTTCAGTGATCTACAGACTAAAACCCAAAGAAATATTTTACCTTTAGGAGAGAGACTGGGAAAGGGAATGGAGAGAAAGAGAAAAGGGACAGAGAAGGGGGAGAGCCTGACATGGTTAAGATTTTGCCAAATTGGTCCATTTGGTAAGAAAAAATTTTAATAGACCCAGAATATATCTAGAGAAAAAGTGAAAAATTACAAACTTAGGCAATTGTCTAAATGTGTTGAGTCAAAATACCTTTATTATATGGCTATTTTTTTAAAAAAAGGATAAGTTTTAAAAAATAATCTGATCTTTTGCTAGCATTATCCAGATAATTCCGTCTGCTTCTTGCTTATGTGTCTATTAAGAAACTTAACAAGTGAATGTTCAGTCATGTGACTGGGAAGAGAGAGTGGGGAGGTACAGGACATTTTGCCTTACCTATAAAGGTCATGGAACTTTGAAAATAATGCCATGGAGGGCCAAGGATAAATTCAGTGGTGAAAAACTATAGTCAAAGAAAATGTTTAGGCTCCAAGGAAATATACTGACTGAGCTCTTTCCAACTGGGGTTTCCAAGCCTGCAGGAGGATAGAGGATGTAAACACAGATCATTGCATTACACTTTCTTACACAGCACCACAGAAAGGCTTGGAGCTCCCTCTAATTATATTTCTTCATTCTCACAGAACATTATATGGAGCTCATTTTTTCTTCTACCATTAGTAAATGTTCACAGAACTGGGTATATTTGGGTTGAGGACCTTGGCAGATGTTAAGTTTTTTTCCCTCCCTAAAAAAAAAAATACTTCTCCTTACACAGAAGCAAAAGAGAGTAATAAAATCCCCTTGAATTTGTACAGAAGTTTACAGTTTTCAAAAGATGTGCCCTTCACACCATTATGGCTCTCTTTTTGGGTAGCAAAAGATAAAAGGGCAGACTATGAAAAAGAATATATATGATCATAAAAGAGGCAATATCTCTGAGTCAGCACTTCAGGAAAATTTACTCAGAGAATACAGGACACGGCATGAGCAACAAATAAATTGTGTTATGATCAACCACTAAGATTTAGGGATTGTTTGTTTTAATAATTGGCATAAAACATTCATTTCCCTTGAGTAATATTCCTTCCTCTCCTTTTTCTACCTAGAAACTCATCCTTCTAGATCCATCTCAGATTCTTTCCCTAGATTCCCTATTCAGTCTAGACAAGATTCTCTGTCACCTTACATGCAGCTCTCTACATACCATACTTGTGATGCATGTATCACAGGATACTGCAAATATTTCTGTATATTCTTTTCTCCACTGCTTAGCCTATGAGCTTCCCTAAGACAGGAATCATATCATCTATCTCTCAACACCCAGCTGGCACTGTGGGAATTACAAAAACAAAACAAAACAAAAAACATGAATATCTGTTGGCTAAAGGGGATTAAGGAGATGACCCAGGAATGGAAGTTTCCTAATTCTAACATCACGTTGAAGTATTTCTGGAAGAGTCCTATGACTTTTGTCAGTCATTTGGACTCTGGGAATGTTCTCAAATCACAAGTAGTACCCAAAGAGGATGAGCTCAGGAGACCCTTGCTTCATTCAAAATATGTACCCTGAATAGTTTCACTCAATATTCCTTGCCATCTGCATCTGGCCTGTTTCTTATTTATTGGTCAAGTTACCTCACAGGTCCTCTTTCCTCCTTTCCACTTGTTTTCTCTTCATGATCTGTACGCTTCCTCTTTAACCACGATCTGAATTTGAACATGATCACTCTTCTGAATAACTGAGAGAGTTATCTGCCAAATCCTCCTGTTCTGACACAGGGCTCCTTGGAAGATTGCATGTTTGTTCCTGCCACAGGATCTTTGTACATGCTAATCCCTTTCCTGGGGTGCTCCCCACTATAAATTCTGTGCTATCAGTCTATGGTCATTTTTAAAACCACCTCAGTGCTTATTGTGTCATATATTTTCTATTTTATCCTCCAAATCTATTCTCCAGTCTTCATCCTGCTCTTCAACAGGAGCCTGGCCTACATGGACTGTATCAGTGAACTGTCTTGCCATTGGACTCTGGTTGGAATCAGTCAAGAGCAATACCAACAGGCAGTCAGAGAGTGAGGACGGTGAGGCTAGATGATTTCTTCCCCAAGCTTTCTCCTTTCTGGGTCTTTACAGATTTATTATGTTTTCTTCTACGCAAAGTCACAGGTCTTGTTGGGCCCCTATTTCTTGTGGGTCTAACACATTGTAGAGATACTAATAAAACCTTTGTTAAAGAATTGAATAAATGAAAATCTATTTTGCTTCTGAAAACAGGAAAAAGATTTCCAGTCCAGACTATATGGCTACAACTCTTCTTTACAGTTTCCCATAATCTACTTTAGCCTAGGGTGGTAATAGGTCCCCACTCTTGTTAGCGCAGGGTGCATGGCCATCTCTTGTTGGTCGGTTCCCTTAACTCTGCACCTAGCTTTTGAAAGAGTCGATGTTATTTGACTCTACTGAAACCCTGCCATGGGTGCTCTCTCCCTTCTGCAGCGCCCCTTGCTGATCCACCAACTCACCCTTCACCTACAGACCTCTCTACCCAGAAGCCTCTCCTGCTGTCTGCTTCCTATTCACCACCTTCTTATATTCTTCCTTTGGAACACTCATCATATCATGGTTATGAGTTTTCACTCAATGAATAATTATTTGATTAATGTCTACTCTTACCTCTGGATAGCAATCTTCATAAAAGGAGAGACCCCATCTGTTTCTCGTTCATTACTGAAATGCTGACACATAGCACAAGGTCTGACATGTTGCAGAGGTACTCACTGAACCTCTGTTGAATGACCTGAATAAATGAAATTGTCTGTCACTTCTGAAAATAGGGAACAGATTCATGATCCAGAAAATATGATACACAGAAAATGTGTCACCTCCCTGAGAAGGCACCTTGTGCCACCAGCATAGCAGGTCCTCTCTAATCTAGTGATTTTAAGAATCCTTCAAAGCATGACTTTATTTTGACATTGACATATTATCATTGCATTACAATCCAGTTAGCTCTGTGCACCATGTTCCTCCAGAGAGGGAATTCATCCTAGGCTGCCTGCTGCATACATAGGCAGCAACTATAGATATAGCTATTTTTTTAAACTAATATGAGGCAGCACCAGAAAATGGTGTGAAATTCCAAGCAGGACCAATAGGGAATAGTCAACAGTTGATCTGCATGATAGTGCCAAATATTCTGTGAATTTGTTGGCAAATAAAACTTTAAAAAGAAAGGGTCATCATTTTACTGGTTCAGATGATTTTAATTATCACATACTCTTATGGTTTCCTGTGGCAGTGAGGAAGGGATCCTGCAAAATGTTGGGACACAGCTGATACAGCTCCAAGTAGGTTCAAGTGTATTTTTTATTTAGTAGCTTAAAATGAATATGGAATATTCAAGTCCTTATGAAAACTTGAACCAAACTACCATGAAAAAGAGTAAAAATAAGTTAAATATCTACCAGTTATTGTATACTTATCCTATCCTATGCCTTTCTGGTAGGCACTGCCTTATTTACGTGTGATGACAACCTATAATGTGGATACTACTGTTTTCCCATATTGTAGACAAAGAGGCTGAGAATCAGAGGAAGTTGTAGTCAGGCACTTAATAAATGGCAGATATAAGATTTTTAAAATTATCTAATTCTAACCCTATGATCTTACCACCCCTTTCACTTCAATTCTGTTATTCTTTTTATTGTTCAGAACATGATGTTATTGCCTTATTTTCTATCCCAGCTATTAGTAATTGTTTTCAAATACTGAAGTTCTGGTTATCCCATAGTTAACACTTCATGGGATTCTAGTTATTATTTATTATTTCTTTACATGCTTGCACATATCAATGGCTGCTCTGAATTGCAATATGCCAATGACCATTGTTGTATATACTATATTCCTAAATACTGTGACCTACCCTCTGTACACTTCCAAAACCACCTCTCCTTCCAGAGACCATTCAATTCTATCTGTAGCCACCCCTGTTAGAGAGCCCAAAGTTAGACCTCACCTGTGCTCTTGCACATACTTTACCATCACTGTTAGCCGCCGTGGACTGCCTACCTCCATGAACTGACCCAACACTTTCAGCATCCAAATTATAGGCTGCCAGGTTAACTGAGCAATTTCTAGAAAGTAACAGAACAAGGAAACTGCAGTCTTTTGCAACCCATCACATCTCCTACTAAGCATTTCAACCATCCTGCGATCACTTATGACATCCACTTATGTTCTTTGCAGCTAGGACTTTAGTTTTGCTCAAATAATTAGAGGTTTGCAGGAGAACTCTTCAGCAATCATTTCTCATAAGACAGAACTCTACTTTTGTTGTCCAGTGGAAATTCCTTTTACCTAGAGGGTTGCCTGTGTTAATAAAGCATCATTAATGCTTATAAGCACCTGTGTTTTATTCTGCCTGGTCCTCTGGCAGGGGGCAGATAAATTGTATCCACCACTTTACCAGTTCTACAACTGTTTTCCTCTATGATAAAGGAATATATGAAGTTGACCACTTTTAGCTCATGTTTAGCCCCATACAGGTGCTACTAACAGATTCTGACACAATTGCTGAGCTCTAAACCCTAAGCACTGATGCGTTCATCAGACATTTATTATTCCTGTTTTGTGTCAAGCACTTCTAGGGGCTGGAAATGCAAAGATGAGTAGAGCATGACTGTTTGGTAGAAGGAAAGAGACATGTAGATAGAGATATATAAGAAAGAGTACAATGATGAGTTACCATGGTGATGACAGAATTATACAAAGGGCACGGTGTGAGTATGAAGAAAGGATGTCTCCTATACCAAGGGGTCTGGGAAGAGTTTACCAAGGTGACCTGGGGAACAAAAATTGAAGTGAGTCCAACTTGAATGGACAGGGAGGCAGGAGATTTTGGACGTACAAACAAAGGCTGATATAGTCAGTCACATTTATGCCTCAGGAGCATGATGTGAGTACTGGAGGAAGAAGCAGAGGCATGGTTGAGCCATGAACAGGGCAAGGGTGAAAACCAGAGACACTGGCAGATGCATGATCACAGACTCTTGTGTATAAACATTTTGATCCTTATGCAAGGAAGGATTATCAAAGTATTTTAACAGAAGAATTATTTCAAAATTGCATTTCAGTAATACCAGGAATGGCATGGAATGGATTACCACAAGATCACAGATAGCAGACATTGTCAGTTCCTAATCAACATCAGTCCCCTCTCTTCCCTCCTTCCATTAAGGACTTGAGTTTCACTAAGTATTTACCCTCCTCCATCCTCAGTTGTAAGGAGGGGATACTTTAATCTAGGGCAATAATTAGGTGATTTCATTCCTCCCTATTCCCAATGATAGGTTTAGACATAGGTGATAGTAATGTGCTAATGAGACCTGATGGAAAGTCTGCTGGGAAAGATTTCATCCCTTTTAAATAACTTACTTCCTGAGTTTGGTTAAATTTGGATATGATGCTCAGAGTAATTGGATTAAAACGCCATGGAGTTACACTACTTTAGACTGTTTAAGCCAATTTAAGATGGGATTTTCTCCTGCATGAATTCAAAGTGATCTTAACTTGTTCCATCAAGAAAAGTAGTTGGAAAACTTTTGCATAATTCCAGAAAAGATGTTAAGAATGAGAACTAAGAATTAGCTGTAAGACAGAAAGAAGTGGAAGGATTGAAAAATGCCAAGAATTTAATAGAATCTAAAGGACTTGAATACTGGAAAGGAGAAGATAAAGTCCAGACTGACTCCTAGGTTGCTCTTTTGTGTAGCTGGTTATAATACATCCTGCTTTTGCATCACACCAGAATGAAGCACATGCCTTGCTATCTGGCCAGAGGAGTCCTAGAAATTGCTTGCATTGATTTTCAAATCCTAAATCTTGTTTCATTGCTAATGTTGTTGCTGCTATTGTCACTACAGCCACTACTACCTGAAGAACCTGTTGCAATGGCTTCTCCTAGTCCCACATATTGTTCCTGGGCACAGCAAAACAGAGCACACCTCATCTATGCCACGTACTTCTTACCATATAGTTTCCTTGTTAGGCAAGAACAAGCACTGTAGCATACACATGGCACTCATGTAGGGGCACCCTTGAAGGACAAGGAAGCTAAGTGGCATGCTTTAACCAATGGGAGGTGGCAGCAAATAAATTGGATAAATAAAAAGGATCAATTGTTCCTCTTTTCTCCCTCTGGATGAACTATTTGAAAACGTCCATATCAAATCAGAGACACGCCGTCTGATAGAAGAAAAAGTTGGCTACGATCTACATACTGTGGGGTCGGGCTCCAAATTCCTCAATAGGACACCCATAGCACAAAAGTTAATAACTAGAATCAACAAATGGGACTTACTCAAACTAAAAAGTNGGGGGGATAGTAGAGGATAGGAAAGGCAGCAGAACACAACAGACACTAGTATGGCAATATGTAAATCAATGGATGTGTAACTGATGTAATTCTGCAATCTGTATATGGGGTAAAAATGGGAGCTCATAACCCACTTGAATCAAAGTGTGAAATATGATATATCAAGAACTATGTAATGTTTTGAACAGCCAACAATAAAAAATTAAAAAAAAAAAAGAAAACATCCTCTTAAACCAAGCAGATTTTCATAAAGCTTTAGCCCTCTCAGTAATTACTCTCCCTCTTTTCCTGCCTCACTCTCCTTTTTTTCCCCTGCTCCTGCTTTATTGAAATTTCAGTCCCAGCACAGAAATAAAAGTGCCCTTACAGAAATCTTTGTCCCATGCTCTGTGATTTAGGGACCCTACACTAAGAAATTAGTGGTAGTTATTAAAGAAAACTAACATGTTTTTCCTGTGATTCTTTCTATTGTGGGTTTCTGGATCTTCTCAAATCTAAACCTAAACCACACAATGAAGCTGATTAACTGTGTCTATACCTCATATATAGGATTATTAGGGGAAAAAAAGGATTTAGGTAAAAGTTTCAAATTCATCAGATCTCAATTTCTGGTTCAGTGTCAGGAAAAAAAAAAAAAAACAGGTTCCAGTACAACATTTTGAAGAATTTATTGACTGATTGTTTTGTCCAATTTAACTGCTTTTTGATGACCTAGTCTCTTTATATGCTTATTTACATCTTGGAAGTCACAAATTAAAACAAAGTCATGCACTTTAGAAGTTACTGTTACACAGAGTCTTCTATATTGGCCTTTAACAAATGAGTAGCTTCCCTGGATTGGCTCTTTTATGGCATTCTTTATGATTTAGTGTAAGATTTGGAAATTCAACCCTAGGAAATTTCTAGGCAGATGCCAGTTCCAATAAAACCATGTAAGTAAGATATAAATCCTTCAACACCTTTTTTCTTTCCCAGTCCCTTTCCATGCCTAACTGGTACACTCAGAATATCGCCTCAGCAACTGTCTCATTGTAATAAATTTGTAAAAGTGATACCTGATGTGATAGTTATTTGTGCCATTTCTGATTCTCAGAGGTACATGGTAAAATAGCAATTCCTTGCCCTTTTGAAATTAGGAGTCACCATATGACTTGTGTTAGTCTATGTAACAGAGTAATGTGTTATGATTCTCCATGTTCTCTGTTTCTCTCTGCAACAGGAACTAGTGATGTTTCACATGGAGGCCATTCCTTCAGCCTGGGTCCTAGAGAAGAATGACAGAAAGCAGAGCCTCTAGACAACTCATAATGGACATGTGATATGAGTGAGAAATAAAGCTCTGTTGGTTTAAGCCACTGAGATCTATGAGTTGGTTGGTACAGCAGCATAACCTAGTCTATCCTGTGCCACAGCCTGGGGGAAATCACATTTTGAAGCTCTGATGATTTCTGATTCTGATTCCCTAGTTGTTTGAACAGCATTCTGGAGCTGTGCTCAAACTCTCCATACTCACTGGACTCATATAGCCACCATATAAATGATGCTCATCCTGATTTAAAATTAATTGCAAAAAGATTAAGGTCACATGTCATCACATCAAAAGGAGCTGGGATAGGGTTTGAGCATAGACATATTTACTAGAAATTTACTTAATGCCTTGTATTCTAAGGCCCTCAGCTTCCTTTTTCCCAATTACTCCCAAAACAAGTCTGAGATCATTGCTTGTTCAGTCTTGTAGGCTCTCCTTAAAAACTGCACTTCACTTTCATATCAAACAAAAGCATTTTCTTTTGTTAACTCTAGAATCTTCCTCCACTAAGCTTTCAGGAAGAGATTCTATTCAAGCACAGAACCCTGCACACATATTATTTACTTCATACTCATAATCAGAAAATCCATGCAGAGGGTCTCCTGTGGGCTTCAGGTACCAAAGAAATCAGTTTACACTTATTCCCATTTTGTACCTCTTACTTATCTCTATTCTGGAGCATTCACCCCAGGGATAAGTTTTGTGATAGATACCTGAACTTGAACCTCGCCTCTCCACTGTACTGAAGAATGTCCATTTTCAAAAATCCATGTATATTCAAAACATATGACCTTACTTGTAAATAGAGTCCTTCCAGATATAATCAAGTTACAATAGTCCTATTAGATTAGAGTGGGCCCTTTGTCCAATATGACTAAGTCACTAAGAGAAGAGAGAAATTTACCCAGACATGAAACACACAGGGAGAATGTCAGGTAGCAAAGGAGGTAGAGATTTAAGTGATGTGTTTTATAAGTCAAGGAACATCAAGGATTCCCAGCAGCCACCAGAAGCTAGGAATAGGCAAAAGAAGATCCTCACTTGGAAGTTTCAGAACAGCATGTCCCTGAAGTTTGGCATTTCTGGTCACCATAACTGTGAGACAATTGATTTCTGTTGTACTAAGCTACCCAGTCTCTGATAACTTGTTATGGCAGCCTTAGGAAACTAAAATAGCTTTCAAACCCAAGTCATAGAAAAAAAAGGCAATGCACGCACAGGTGTGTGCATGCATTGCCTTTTTTTTCTATGACTTGGGTGTGTGCATGCATGCAAACAGACACAAACGCCTTCTAACAGAGACTGTTTTTCATCATTATATCCTGCCCTCCATCACATACATTCCCAAAATCACATAGATAAATAAAATATATATTTATCAATATGTAGATGGTCTCTCTGTCAAAATCATGATTTCTCTGTCCAAATCATCCTGCAGCACAATTTTGATACAGACAAACCTGAGTTTGCACGTATCTCATACTATTTAGTAGTATGTATCCTAGGGCAAGTTAATTAAATTTTTGTGGCTCTGGT
Source organism: Marmota marmota marmota (assembly GCF_001458135.2). NCBI lineage: Eukaryota > Metazoa > Chordata > Mammalia > Rodentia > Sciuridae > Marmota > Marmota marmota. The sequence goes on along the minus strand of NW_025999998.1, from coordinate 7,993,285 downwards.
CCTTAATATCCACCTAACAATATGTATTGCCTTGTTTGTCGCATAGTGTTGTGAGCATTTGCCATTCTCTGTGCCAGTGAGTATCTGCACTCCCTTCCCATCTTTGGAGAATGGTCCACCCCTACATCATGAGGCAGTACAAGCCTCCTGCTGGGGAATGAAGGTGTCAGATGCTCTTTTCCAGCACACTTGCAAGTAAAGCACAGGCATGACCCGGTCCCCGCTAAAAAGATGCACCTTGCATGGGAAACTCAGATGTGAAGCTGCAGAGATTGCACAGAACCCACTCTGGTAAGGTCATGGATACTTCCAGATGGCAAAAAAGCAGCAGAGCAGAAGTTCTAAGGACAGCACTCCAGACTAGTACTGGGTGAAAGGCTGGGCACATTGCAGAGTCTATGTCTGGCTGCACTGCTGTCTTCCTGTGATCAACTCTGCATACGTTTGGAAGTTATTTTGGTTATGTACCCTCCAAGCATAGTTTTCTGACGTTCCTGTATCCTTTTAGGAATTTTTTTTTCTTTTTCTTAAATTAGCAGAGTTGGTTTCTGATGCTGGCAGCCAAGAACCCTAACACAGAGGGATTAAATGAGATAGGATATGCAAAGCAGCTAACAGGAATCATGAGTCATTTCCTTCTCTCCCTATTTCCCAACTCAGCTCTGAACAAGGATTCTGCTACCACTGGGTTAAGAATGATTCTCAGGATGAGAGGTAGAGGGTTAGAAGCAATGGAAGGACGCAAGACCTTGCAGACAGGACTATATGGCAGATCTGTGCTACAACCCCGATTCTGGTCAACAATTAAGGTCAAGCCTCATGAGTGTGGCAGGTTAACTCAAGGTGTGTGGTACTTTAAAGTGAGAGGAGAATTTCAGAACAGGATAAGAAATGGGCCTTAGGGCTTTTGGGCAAAGTGATGATAAGCTCATGCCAAATAAAATCAGAAGAACCGAAGCTCGGCAAATCTGCATATCAGCTGACAGTCTAAACAGGTTGCTCTGCATGTTTGTTGTTATTTATGTTTTCTTTTAAGCCTCCAAGTCCCTAAATCCCTTCTGCCTAAGCCAACCCCACATTTGGATGCACTAAGCAGCTGTTACAACTGGGGATTCTCTCCTCGGTGAAAATGCTGATTTGAAAAAACAATAAGCTCTCAGCTCCTGCTTACTCTCACAAGTTTCCAGCAACTGGTGCCCTGACAAATGAAGTGTCAAAACATTTCCAAATTAAAACCCCACAGCTCATACAACCCGACTCCCTCAGCAGGATGGACTTTCCCTGCTTGTACCCAGCACACACTTGAAGAAACTAAAAATAGCCAGATGGCAATTAACAGAAACTCCAAGGAGGGGAGATAGGGTGGGTTCCAGCAGGGTCAGTTTCCTGGACAGATTCCAAATGGAATTCTCAGCCAGCAGTACTCTGGCCAAGAAAGGATTTTCATTAAAACTGCATGAAGAAGGAAGGCTAAAAAAAAAAATGAGATTAGGAAGACTAAAAGTTATAGTCGAGGTAGAAACTACAGTACTTTGCTCAAGATCATCTTCAAGAATAACACTGGCTAATGTGTACGGTGTTCATATTGCAGGCCATGAACTAAATGCTTCATATGCATTGTCTCATCTTGGACTGACAAGGACTCTAGGAAGTAACTATTAGTTCTATTATCATCCTCCTCTTACAGATAAAGAAAGCAAAGCCCAGAGACAGTAGATAACTTGCACAAGATCTCAAGACAATCAGGATAAAGGTCCAGCACAGGTGCATGGCAAGTGGCCAAGTTGGGATTTTAACAGCTCTTTGGCTCCAGAACTCAGGAACATAAGTGCTGTGCAATGCTACCTCATAACATTGGTGGGGTGTGTTAAGTAACCAAATGTTTTCATCTCACCCTTAGGTCTGGGGAAACAAAAGTCTCCCTTAGCAGTTTCAGTTTACCTTCTCATGGGTAATATCATTCAGAAGGTATGTGTGTGGATTCTGAAGGCAGACTGAGTCTTAACTTGGCCTTTTCATTTCTATTTATATAACAGCAGGTAAATAATTTCCAGGCCCGAATTCTCTCATCTCTAGAAAAGCAATAATATTAGTAATTATCACACAAAGTTGTAATGAAGGAAGAATTATGGAAAGCCCTTAGCTTGATGCTAGTGCTAAGCTCCTTAGCAAGTAGTGGCCATTGGTATTGAGCATTCTAAACCCTTGCCCTTTCAGGTAGTCAATACTGATGCTCTTTTAGGAGGCTGATTTCAAGGAGAAAGAATACAAGGGTTTAGTGAAAAGGTAGCATCTAGAACAGTCTTTGGTATGATGGAAGCAAACAAAAGAGAAATAAAAACATTTTAGATTTGTGATATATTTCAAGTTAGTCTGACCAACCATCCCAGGAGATTCCAGGGACTCTAAAATGGAGACAGTTTGCTCCTTCAGTTTTCAGAGGGAAGGGGATAGTTACTCCCAAGAGAGGGCAGTAATGGAGGTAAAGAGTGGTTATCTATCTTTCCTCTTTTTTTCCCATAGTAGGAGTGACTCATCTGATGAGGACACTGAAACAAAAATGAACAATCACAGCCCCCAGTGCAGGCTCTGGGCCAGCTTGCTTGCCCCTACTCAAGCGTGAGCCTTGATCCTCCATTGGAAAGTCTTACCTGGTGAACTCTGAAATCCTCTGGAAGACCAGGTGTTCTGCATACAAGTGGGTGAAATTCTTCAGTTTAGGGGAAAAAGGAAAAGGAAGCTTTATTTGGCCATAGGTCTAAGTCCCATTCTCAAACAGCAATACCAACAACAAAACTAACATCATGATTTCTATCTGACATCTATGACAATTTCTAAACTGGTTCATAACCTCAAAGGGGGAAAGGGATATAACTAATTATTAGCCATGTGATTAATTATCACCTTTATAAGCCCCAACAGATGGATGCCTATTTTACTTTTTGGCACATAAACCCTATTCAGGCAGGCAGAAGAGGGTATTTTGTAGAATCTCAACTCTTTAGAGTTGAGAGTGACGTTAAAGATGATTTGGTCCAATACCTTCACCACTACAGATGAAAAGATGCAGAAATAAAATAGCCAAGAAACATAATCCAGGAGAAAGACTTTCATTATGCAAATTAGTAATGAGATTAATGATCTTTAGAAGCTATAATCAGAGTTTAAAGTGGATTATAGATAAAATAGAAAATAGATTATAGAGATTATAGATTAAAACTAGGTTCCTGCAAAGGGAAAGAAGTTTCCCTAAATAAAATCATCACTTCTGCCCAGAAGTGATAATCTTATTTAGGGAAACTTCTTTCCCTTTGAAATTGAAGAAGACAACAGCTCAGGGTTGACATGTTTTTTTTAATTGAAAAAAATCTACCTTAATTGAACAAGCATGCTTGCCCACAAGCTTGGAGAACAAATAAAGTGAAAAACTAAACAAGCCTTTCCCCTCCACCCTTATCCTGCCCATCTCTCACAATCAGATTCTTTGCCTAGGAATGTTTAGTTCATAGCTGTCACCCAGGCATGCTCTGCTGACAAATCCTGGACCCAGACACCTCAAGACCTATGACAGATGAGAACTTTTGGTCAAACATGGCTATCTCTGGTCTCACCTGTTCTCTTACCTAATGCCCTCACCCACCAGAGTACCTAGAAGAAACTTGTAGAAAGGGTCCAGTCCTGGCTAAATCAGAGGAGGCCCATGTCCTTCTTACTCTGTACTGAATATAGCTACAAAATTTGGACACAATGCATGGATCAACTACTTGATGATTCTGAAAAGTAAATAGTAGCATGCAAACTGGGGAAGAAGACTAATTGAAATCTTGCCAAACCCTATTTTTTCCTTCCCATAAATCCTGGCCTGAGCTCAACACCCCAGAAATGCACTAGGGTACAGATCAAGGGAGCTCCTGGAAATGCCCCCTGGTTCTTGCTCTAGAAGAGGGAAAGGGAATTCCTAATGCTTGGAGTGTGGAAATTCTATTTTCCCTCCCTCCTTTTTGTTCCCTCTTCTCCCTCCCTTCCCCTCCTCCTGCCTTCCTTCCCTCCCCACCTCCTCCACCCCCACAGCGATGCTGCATTAGTGGCAGCATCAGCCTGTGGGAACCAAAGCTACAATGCAGGAGAACCCATCTCTCCATTCAGTGGCACTGTTGTTCCCAAAGGCTGGAACTATACCCCAGTGCTTTTTCTCTCTCCTCTCTGCCTGGCCAGTATGTAGGAAAAGTCATGGAAGAACACAGCACAGTGAGCTTTTTAACAAGTGACTAAAAAATACAGGGAGGCAGAGAGTATCAAGATCTTGGGAAGGAAGAAGCTTAGCAAGGCAACACATACAGCTTCTTGTATAAATTCTTGGGTTCACTTTCAACCTGTACATGCTTTGATTTGACAACAATGAGCACACCAAAACTTGGAGACCTCCACTTAGGTGCCAGACTGACCACTATGTGACATATTAGATGGACAGATTCAAAGAGCACAGCCAACATCTCGAAAACTGATCTGACAGAAGAAGAATAGCCCTCCAAAGATAACTATGGGATAAAACTTGTGGCCTGAACCTAACCAGCCTAACTGTCTACTGAAAAAAAATTTTGCCATAGATTATAAATAAGACCTAGAGTTTCATAATGCAATATTCAGAATGTTCAGTGTACAATCCAGAATCTCTTAGCACATAATGAATCAGGAAAATCTCAGTTCCCATGGGAAAAGTATCAACTGAAGATAACATTGCAATGACATAGAGGTTAGAATTATCTGACACAGACACTGGAGCAGCTCTTATAAATAGTTCCAACCAGCAATCATGAACACTGCTGACTTCCATGGAAAACCAGAAATTCTTAGTCAAGAACTAAATGATATAGAGAAGAACCAAATGGAAATTTTGGAATTAAAAAATATAGTAACCAACATAAAAAACATCATTGATTGAACATCATTGAACTTAATAGCAGAAGGGAGACAATAGAAAAGGAAGCAGTGGGCTAGTCAACTTCTAGCTGGAGACCTATGGGTTGCTACTTTTCCATGCATCTTTTTTCTCTATTTTGATTATTGTTGTACAACTAACCACAGCAAAATTTAGTGATGTAAGGAAAAGAAAAATAGAGAAAAAAGAGAAGGAAAGGAAATTTAGTGGCGCAAAGTAGAAATAAATTCGAAGCAGTTTCTCTATAGTTTTGCTTGTATCTGTTCATGTTCCTGCATTCGGTTGAAGGTTGTTTGGACTCAGAGGTCCCAGATGGCCTCACTCCCAAGTCTGGCTGGCTGGAGTGACTCGGGTCTCCAACATGTGACCTCTCAATTGCAGTAGGTAATACTGAGCTTCTTCAGAGTGCAGTGGTCTCAGGTTTCCAAGAAGGGTGAGAGCAGATGCCACAAGCTTGTTAAGGACTGGGCCTGTGGAACTCATATTGCCTCTCTTATATTCTACTGGTTAAAGCAAGTCACAAGGCCAGCACAGAGTTAAGGGGTTAAAAAAATCAGATTGCCTTTGGATGAGAAGGGCAGCTACATGACTTGAAAAGTGGTATATATGTAAGGGGGGCATGAATCATCAGGACCGTTATCTCAATATTGTGCCACACCTCCTGGGAAATTCATGTGGCAAAGTTCAAACACCATGGCTATACAATTATTATGGCAACAGAATTGACTGATGCCCAGTGAAGTTTACTCCTTTGCCTACAATTACATAGTTAGTTAAAGGAGAAATATGAAACTGGTTCTCACAACTGCTGATTCCCCTGACCAGTATTTTTGCCTCTGAGATGAGCTGTTTAGCCTTAAAAAAAACCACTTTGGCTTTTTAACTGGTAGAAGAATAATGGACAATGGTTGTTTAATATGTTAGTAGTCATTCATCATTCAGATCCGTTTTGTGAAGGAAGTAAATGCATACACATGTGAAGCCTATGAGAAAATTAAAGTGGAGTGCCTCATGAAGAGCTATTCATTAGATGGCAATAAAGCTCCTGACCTGTTCCATGCACCAATGCTTAGTACATTCAGTCTCTTGAGTTCTTGGCACTCAAAGCTTAATTTTTTTATTGAGGTAAAAATTGATATAACATCAAATTAACTATTTTCAAGTGTCCAATTTAGTATCATTTAGTACATTCATTATGCTGGGCAACCATTACCTCTACCTAGTTCCAAGATATTTTCAACACTCCAAAAGGAAAGAAATTCTGTCCCTGCTAAGCAGTCACTCCCCCTCTCTCCTCCCCTCCCACCTGGCCACAGCCCTGGCAACCACTAGTGTGCTTTTTACCTCTATGGATTTATCTGTTCTACAGAAATGGAATCCCCTGACATTTGTGACTACCTTCTTTCACATTGAGTTTCATCCATGTTGAAACATGTATCAGCTTTTCATTCTTTTTAATGGATAATATGAATGATATTCATAATATTTCATTGCTTGGACAGACTATATTTTGTTTATACATTCATCATTTGTTTATACATCATCATCAAGTTTTACTTTTGGTTATTTTGAGTAGTGCTGCTATGAACATTTATGTACAAGAATTTGCTTGATATCCGTTTTCAGTTCTTGGGTATATAACTAGGAGTGGAACTTGTGGGTCACATGGTAATTCTGTTAAAGCTCCATTTTGATTCTGATCTTAAAGAGACTTCTTAAAACAACATGAGATTAATCTGTTGCCACCATTACCTTGTCTCTAAAATTTTGGAGGATTACTGTGTGGTAAATAGCTGTCCTCATAAAATCTTGCATCATTTTCTGCTACTGAGAAATGCAGCCATAAAACTGTTGGGGAAAGAAAGGTAGTGGGTCAACAACTAACAAGGAAGCGCCTTCATTAATGTCTGGTTCTTACAGCCACCATGGTCAGTTAGACCTATACTTTAAGATTTGGGGAAAATGAGAATGAGAGTGACATGGGGGGGGTCTATGATAACCCTATTTGTGAGCTATATAATTCTATGTACAATCCACATTTCTGAATTCCTGTTCCATACAATAGATTTATGCCTAGATATTTGTGGGTTCTTAAAGTGCAGGCTATGAGACAACACAAATCAATAATGGCATCACATAGAGAAAGGATCAAAGTGCAAGGGATGGCATTTCTTGATGAGCCCCATTCACCTCAAGAGGAAAACAGAACATGGATACAAATCTTAGATGGTGGGGGAGGCAGAAGATAGTGATGATAAGCCTGATAGAAATGGAGACAAGCCAATTGGGTGGTACAGTTTATATAAACACATAAACACTGGCAGTGATAAATATCATCATTGCAATTGCCACCATTTTGTAGTTTTCCATATGCCAGGTACCATGCTAATGGCTTCACAGACATCATCTCCTCAAATTAAATAATCACAATTAGATGAATTATGTTTCTCTGATAAGGAAACTGAGGCTCAAAAAGATACAACAACTTGCTCGAGTCTTGACAACTTAATAAATGGCAGAGTAGGGATTTAAATCCAGGTGGTGATGGTGCTGTTGTTGCTGCAGCTGCTACTGGTCTGGGGACCTTGCAAGGAGAACCATGCAGGAGAAAATCAACATGTCCTTACCACCCAACCTGCCCAGGTGTGTTCACAGGCATATGTCACCTTGAAACAAATCAATTCATTTCACACAGGACAACTTTCCTTACCTGGAAGGAAATATTGTGCAGCAGATACCTCCTCTGCCTCCTGGCTGAACACCAAGAATTCCTTTTTCTGACTCACACATCTTTTCAAGGTATTTGAAAATGCACTGAATTCTGCAAGGAGAAAAGGCAGATCCATTTCTTCACCTTGGAAACCACAGAACTCACCATTACACTGTGTAAGAAAAAAAAAAAACAATCGACTGTGAAAATCTTAGAAGATGAAAACAGCTCATTCGTTCCCAAACATATGCATGATAAGGAATGGCAAGGTGGGAATGGGTTCTATTCCAAGGGTTGATACCCTTATTTACACCTGTCAGACATATTTGCATAATGGGACACAGAGACTGAGCTCTTCCAATTCTCCTGGTACTATCTTTGCATAGCTCACAGTGTACTCAGTGTTTGCTCTGGGGAATGTGATGTAAGAAAAATATTTATCTGTGAATAAGAAAAGAGTATGTGAGTATATATGTGTATGTATATGTGTGTGTGTATATATATATATATATGTATGTACATACACACACACATATATATACACACACACACATATATATATCCTTATTCTATCATTAACATTGCATTTTTTTCTCTCATTTTATATTCTCTAGCCATAGAGAGAAAAGGTAAAATAACTGGAGATACGTGCATATAAGGGAATCCATTCTATTATGTGAGGAAAAATATGTAGAAGTAAAGGCTGAAACAATTCCAGAGTGATATTATTGACAACACACAACATGTACAATTGCTAAATTCTGTCACTTATGCCTCAGAAATCTCTCTCTCAACTACTGCCAATAACACCTAATGATCTGCACCATCTGTGACCACCACAGGCATTGTTACCTGGTCTCCCCTTACAGTTCATGATTGGGTCCCTAATGTCCACAAACTCTTGGTTCATGATAAGCTCCAACCCATCACATTCTAGACCTCACCTCTCACATTTGCATCTGCCCCTGCTGCAGTACCTTCTAATATTGTCAACTGTCTCTTCTCCTGCACACACAAGACCTGCAGCATGCCCTCGGTATCTTACCAGGTTGAACCCTCACAAACTCCCACATCAACCAGGTCCAGGCAAGACCTTTTGAATTTGTGCCCCTTATTTCTTCTGTTAGATGATCTTTGGACATCAAACATCCATTTCCCAGACTCTGTTCAGCTAGCCTTTTCTTGCCACCACACTCTGAAACACCACAGGCAGGTTAAGTTGTTGCAATGCAGTGGGTTTCAACACTCAGCCATAGACCAGAATAAAAGGGGAAGATTTTTTCTGCCTGTGGATACTAAACCCTCACTCTAGACCAGGTAATTCAGTATGGGATGTGGAGACAAGGCATCTCTTGTTTCTCAAAAGCCTCCAGAGTTCTCAGGTAGGACCAAAGATGAGAATCTTCACTCTAACTTCATGCTCTCACCTTGCTATCATATTTTATATTTTACTGAATTTATCAGTTTTTGAAAATCTCCAACTCTCTGCCTAAATCAAGCTCTCTTAATGCATTGTTTAGATGTTCATGACTTATTTGTCTCTAGTCTCCAGAGCAAAGCACAGCATAGCAGACACCCAGTAAATAGGTCTGAAATGTAAATGCAGCACGTTTAGATAAATGACTAATAAATTTGATGAAACTATTTCTAATTGATGAGGCCCTGGGAATCTCCTACAAAGGGACAGGTAGATTGAAAAAGTATTTTGGTGGAGAACATGAAAACAGATGTAAGTACTGCCTGCACAGAGAAACTTCATCTACTTCAAAGAACCTAGAGATAGGTACGGGGAGGAATCCCTAGTAGAAATAAAATCAGGATTGGATTTCCAGTGCACTAAACACTCATTTTCTCACTACTTTGCAAGGGCTCTTCTCAGCCAAATAACTGTCACCTGGCTAGTGTTTCCATGTGCACATCTTTTCTATGGAAACAGGATTGTTCTTTGGTTACAAATTTATCTCCATTATGAAATTTTCTGACAACTCTTTATCTTTTGCAATTATACCCTTATAAAGGAAAGGATGAAAATAATGATTTAAAAATAACGATAAAATTAACACCTGGTATATATGAAATTTTTAGAAAATATAACAAATAAAAAGAAAAAATTAAAAATTATCCTATTATAGAAATTATTATTATAAACATTTTGTGTATGTTCGTGTGTGTGTGTGTGTGTGTGTGTGTGTATGTGTGTAAAATTCCTCTTTCTAACAAAATTGCACCATAGTATTTTCAACTAGTTCTTTTCATTTATGATACTGGGGGTAACTTCTCAGGTCAGTAAGTAGTCTCAACCTCTGGATATCCCATAATTTAATCAATTCCCTGTGGTTGGATTCCCAAGCTTCACTGCAGTTTTACTGTATCAGAATGGTAGAGCTCAGCATCTGTATTTTTCACTATATACCTGGTGATTCTGGTGATGAGACAGTTTTGAGAACTCCAGTTAATAGACTACCACAACATTCATACAATCAGAATTCCACAGTACAGTAAAAGAGATCCTATTCCTTGACAACATCTTCCCACACAGAAAATCAATACATTAATCAATATTTCTATTTTCATGTATATTTTTATTTTGACTGTTTTGTTATTAAAGAAACTTGTCTAATCAAACAAAATTTAGAAATACAGAAAATAAAACCAAGAAGAAAATAATTCTCAAATATGACCACTAATAATGTTTTAGGACTCTCCTGGGAATTTTTTAATGTATTTATTTCTATCTCCATATTACTTACAACAATAGTATTGTATTCTACTGTCTTGTGACCTGGTTTTTCCCTGAATAATACATTATTAACTTTTTGTGTGTCAACACTTTTCATACAGAATCACTCGACTATGCAAAATGCTACAAAAGCCCCTTAATTGTGCTGCCATTTTGCTCATTTCTCCAATTTGTTCTCAGAGGCAACATTAGAGACTAAACAAAACTTAATATTCTTACCATATTCTTCAAATTCTGGACATAATTATTTGCTTATCAAATTCTACTTGGGGTTGAAAATATCAAGTCTGTTAAACTCTAATTTTCTGTATTTGCATTTTTCTCTCTTAAAAAGAATTGGACAATATTTACACAGCTCTAGTCTCCTGGCACCTCTCCAGTTCTCTCTGTGTTCTCAGAGACTGCCAGCAGTGGTTCTTGTCACCCATCTGTGAGTTCTTTGAGTCCTGGGCATCTCTGTTGTTTGGGCTTTCAAAGCCCATGGTAAATTAATTTGTTCAACAAATAGTCTTTTGAATATTCTCTACAGTTGTAGGTTTACATCCTTCAGGGGAAATTTGAGTGTTTTAATAGAGACAAAAATAATGGTTGCCTAATTTAGCAAATAAGAAGGTATGGCAAGCTGAAAAGTATTATTTTTCATTTAAAATAATGAGTTTTGACAATTACAGTGACACAACTGCTCTTCTATATAGCTCATCGCTTGTATCCAAAGGAAAATGTAGAAGGGAAACCCCAATGAAGTTATATGAACTGCTTACAAAATAAATAATAATCTGTATGTATCAGCTCTACTGTGTTTGATATATTTTTTTTAAATCAGTCCTATCACATTATCTACTGTCTCAAAGTGCTTTGGCTGTCATATAAAACATCACAGATGAAGAGACTTAAAGAACAGAAATTTATTTTCTCTTAGTCTTAAAGGGTAGGAAGTCTAAGATCAAGGTACCAATTAGGTTTTGGCAAAGTCTCTCTTCCTGGCTTGCCACCTTTTCCTGTGTCCTCTCTGTGGCAGAGAGAAAGCACCAAACTTTCTGGTATTTCTTCCTGTGAGGGCACTAATCCCATAAGACCAGGGTAATCCCTTGTGACCTCATAGAACCGTAATTACTTCCATATTCTAATAGAGCCACACATGGGGGTTTAGGGTTTCAACATATGAATCTGAGGCAACACAATTCAGTCCATAGCACACACTGTTGTCACACTTTTTATAATCCTGGCACAGGGATCATATTTGATAAAACAAAAATCAGAGGCTCTTCATGGGACCGACTGGTTTAGAAAATCAGGAGCATCCTGGCAAGTCCAGGAGTTATCATCTATTTACCCTACCCCTGGCGAATTCTGTTAGAAGGCTTTCTTCACAATTCACCTTCACTTTTATTTTAATGGTCAAATGTGTGTAAATAAATAAAAATATTTTCACATCATGCATAAATAAGCAAAAAATATAGAACTCTTCAAAAAGAAAAGAACTTTAATTATTGATTTTTTTCCACCATCCTCTCAGCCTTTGTGGAAAAAAAAAAATGAACTCTGGGCAATCCCTAAGGAGAAGAGGCAGCTGTCACCCAAACACCCATCCTCTTCCCTTCCCCAGTTCTCAAAACTGAAGGGCATTGACTCGAGGTAAGAGGAGTGAAAGGATCTTCACAGTCAGCATGTTGCTTTGCCTTTGGAGAACATTTTGGTAACGGATCCATTTTTAGCGGGGAAGAGTGCTGGGAGGTCTTTGGATCTGCAGGCACTCTGTGTTTGAAGAACACAGTTATTTCTGCATAGCCAGAATATGAGGAGAGGAAAGAACCCTCAGCTTTTTGGAATACCATCAAGTCTGAAGGGGTGTTCATATTTGTACATGGGCTCCATCAGCTGCTCAGGGCAGAAGTGGGAAGGGGAAGGGGAAGAATGGCTGCTCTGGAATAAAGAGTTCCTGGAAGTCTGAGGGCAGTGGGCAAGTGGACATAATATGTAAGGACCAGGGCTCACTCTCAATGACTAGTAATAGCCAGGTCCCTCTGAATAGAGCATGCATTACTAGTAAAATGACAACTTTCAAAGAACACATCTGCCTACTCTGTTCTGGGGTGACCCATGGAGTGTCCTTTTAACCTCTCACCCTGTAAACCATCAAGTTTTGTTATTTTTCACCACAAATACATACATAAAATTTTCTCTATCATGTAGGTATTAACCAAGGATATGGAAGCTCCATGCTACAACCCTAATTCCAATTACTCTCCTCTGATTCTGACATTCTTCCTGAAAAGCCATTATTTTTTCAGTATTAGTACATAGTTACACCCATAGATTAATACGGACTGCTCAGGTGCAACATTGCTTTCTGCTGTTACTTCTACAAGACCAGATTGAAGGGATTTGTTTTTGTTTGCTTGCTTCTCTTAAATAGCTGCTATTTACAAGCGATACTGTCTGCGGGGCTTTCCATACGGAGAGTTTATTTACCAAGATACTAGCATCTTTCTATGCCAGGAAAGGGTAATACCTGTCTGACTACCTCAGCTGTTCTGGCCACATGTCTCAAAACTCTACCAGAAAGTACACAACTGACAATATGATAGTCATGTTATAGATTTTTTAAGAATAATGCTGGATTCTAGATATTGTTGTAGAACTGTTTCTGGGCTGTCTTGAATAATTTACAGATAGCCCACTCCACTTCCTGCTAGTCAATCAACTCAAGTTTGTCAAATTAAGTTGTTTTTGCTGGGCATCCAAAGAAGGAAAAGATATCTCTGTGTTCTTCTGAAATCAGTGTGCAAAGGATAGAGCAATGCCAACCACTGCCCCATGTAATTTTCCTTCCCTGAGTTCATGGCCTAGGCATTTCCCCCTCTGGGATGGATCGGCTTGGGGTAGACATGCTGATTCCCCGTATCCACTGACCAGAGGTGGAGAAGAGGGATTGTCTCTCTGGATTTCATTCACATGGGATAGATGTGATATCAACAGCTGTCATGCTGTCTTCCTCTGTGTGTCAGCCCTTTATCAGTTCTCTGCATAACATATGGTATCAAAATTACTATTTTGTCTAGTTACTTATTTTTCCTGTCTTGCCGAATAGAATGTAAAAGTGAAAAGACCTAAATGAGAGTATAAAGATTGATTCACCATTCAGTCCTAGTGCTTAATCCAATATCTGGCATTTAGTAAATATCCAATTAATATCATTGAATAATTGAGTAAATAAGTGAAAGAACACATTCTTTCTTTTTAATCTTCCTCCCCCCTCTTCTTTCTCTTTCTTCTTTTTTTCTACGTCTTCTTTCTTCTTTCCTCCTGTTCCTCCTTTCGCCTTCCTCTTTCTTCTCCTCTCTGACTCTTCTCCCTCCTCCATTTCCCCCTCTTCTTCCTTCTGTTTCTTGGATCCATTTCTACTCCTACTTCCTGACTCATCTGGTTCTCCCAGAGCAATTACCTGAGAATTAGGGGTTCTTTCTCACAGATTTATTTCTTCCCTAATCAGAGGTGTGCAAACTTAATTATTTGGGTTCAGTCATTCCATTTACTTAGAGAGAAAAAGTTCAATTAATCATCGCTAATTAGACTTGCTGCCAGAACCAAATTATCTTTGATCCATCATGCGTTTTAAATCTACTCACTATTCATTATCTGAACTCCTAAATATCTCAAAATATGTTTGCTTTTCTTTGTTTTTCATGGACAGAAACATAATATTTGCACAAGGCAGTTCCCATGCCTGCTCTACCCCAACTCCCATAGAGAGAAACAACTGAGTTTTAAGACATTTCTCATATAGATATACTGTGTATATGTATTTCCAGAAAAAGGCATAGAAATAGATGGTGATATTGAAATGGGATGGTGAAATGAATACATGTGTATATGCAGGGGACTGTGCCCTTTAGTGAAATTCAGTACAGCATGGTTCTTCTTGTGACTCACACAAGCATATTTACTTAGTAGAATAGCAAAAGATTTAAATATAAAGCAGGTTCTCTGAGTACCTCCCAAAACAATATTATTATAAGACACTGTATATTTCTATTCCATACAGGTAAAAAAAACCTAGAAAAATAGATAGCTTCACCAAATTTCAAGCTAATTTTTCCCTTTTAGTGCTTTTTTCTCTTCTAAACAAAAACTTGTCAGCATTCTTTTAAAGTGATTATAAAAAATCAACCTCTCTTAAAACAAAGGTCCTTGGGAGGTCTAAGAAACTGAATATATTATTTAGGTTTGTTTTTGTCTCCAATCCTTACAATTAGCAACCAAACCTATAGTTCATAATTTATGTAACACTTACAAAAACTGTTTTTGTCCAAACAAAAGATAGGTGCAAAGTGCTAGGAAGAACCCCTGGGAAATATATGTGCAAAAACAAAGAGGTTCTCATCTTGTCAAATCGGAGGCATTCTTCATGTATATCTTTAAAATCAATGATGCACTTGTTGGAATGACCCACAGTGACCTAAATAGTAGCAAAAGAGTAAGCCTCACCATCCAGGAAGGTAAGAAAGGTTTTGCATGTGTTTGAATAATGAATTGGGTTCCTAATCCCCATGGGATCCTAGTATTCTGGTTCTGACACACTATCTATTCACAAGGAAAGACCAATATTTAAGAACTTCATAACCTCCAATAAGCAGGTAAGTCCAAGGTCAGCCTTGAACAGAGGTATAATTGACCAAACCAGAACAGAAATAGATTCTAAGAAAGGTATATCAGTGAAAACTATTTTTTTCCTTTTGACAAGTATTTTTGACTCAAGTCTAATTCTTCATGGCTCACAAAACTGAAAAACACAGGATTAAAATTCCATTTCTAAGAATGGCTGTGTCCATGAGTTCCAATGTTTTTAAGACTTGATGTCTCTCATTTCTGTATTTCTGTTTTAGTTTCATGCTTAGGCAGGCTTCCTCCTCCTACAACAAAACAAACATAAGCAACCAAGAACTATACTGTTGGGCTGGGGTTGCAGCTCAGTGGTAGAGCATGTGCCTTGCATGTATGAGGCACTGGGTTTGATCCTCGGCACCACATAAAAATAAATAAAGATATTGTGCCCATCTAGAAGAGGAAGAAGAAGAAGAAGAAGAAGAAGAAGAAGAAGAAGAAGAAGAAGAAGA
>NW_025999998.1:7940563-7977754 GCF_001458135.2 Marmota marmota marmota | reverse complement strand
GGAGGAGGAGGAGGAGGAGGAGGAGGAGCTATACCACTACCAGCACAGCAACCTCAGTCCTTCCAAAATATTTCATCAAAAGTTCCAGATTGAGTCTGTTGAACCAACTTAAATTACAGACTCCTCTCTGTATCTCTGCAGCAATGTGTATGGCCAAGGATTAATGCCAATTGAATAGACTTGAATCAATCTGTCTAAACCTAAAAGAAAATTGAATTATATTATCAGAAGAAAGGAGAGTAGATTCCAGGTAAGCAAAATCACAGTTGACTACTACTGAAAGAGGTAGAAACATGAAATACTAATCTCACCAGAGTGAGTAAGAGTCAGAAAATCTGTCTTCAGGGTGCTGAGACATGGAAAACACTCAGCTTCTTGGCTTCTGAAATTTTGGATTAGGTTAAACCCAGATTTTGCTTCCAGCATCAGATCACTGTTGTGAAAAGCCACTACAAAGCAACTAACTAACCTAACATTTTTGGTTCTGTAACATGTTGAATATCTGACGTTGCCACCCGGCACCTATCCCCGCTTCCCTATCTACACTCCCTAAGGATATCTGGCACTGCTCATGGCTCCTAATGATCTGTTTACACCTCAGGACTTGAGCTAACCAGTGGATGAGTTAAGAATGAGCTGCTGACCCAAGGGCAACCCAGCCTGAACCAACAGAACAAGGCACTGTAATCCAACAGGGACAGGCTCTGGGACTCCAAAGGGGCAGTGGGTGATGCTGTGTCTTGATTTTACTTGGACACCTTGGTTTATTCCTGCTGTCCCAGAGAAATTATTAATCCCTCTCCCTTTCACACTTAAGAGCTTTGTTTTGAATGATAAGCTATTGAGTCATCCTGGCTAAAAAGTTATGTAGTCCTGGGGCCCATGGGGCAAGGGCAAGAGAAAGAGGTAACTGAGAGATGGGATGAGGAAAAGTGAAGAGAGCTGGAAAAGGGATACCTGCTTCCAGGTGACATTTGATTAGAGTAGCTGTCCCTTTCTGATTTCAACTTCTTTATATAGGTAGCCTTGACTCAAACAGAAATTCCCCCATTTGCAACAATGTTTTGTGTTCCAAGTCACGGCTAGTTACATTGGGATTACTCATTTTTGTTTGTTCGCTTTTGTTTTTAGCTAAGTTTTCCTTGTTTTTATGTTTTATCCACCTCAAGTGCTTTTTAAATCTGCACCATGCTTTTCTCTCCTCTAGAAGTGAGTCAGTCTATTTGCAATTGAGCGCATTTCTACTGTTGTTCTTTAACCTATCATAGGGAAGGCCATCCCTTATTCATATTATTCAGGGTCAAGACTGAATTCCACAAAACCACTTAGACCTTTGAAGATCACCAGACTTGCAGAAACGCAAATGGTACCTCTGTTCACTCAGTGAGATCAGAATGCACCTTCTAGTACGTTGAACATATATTCAGAGGGACTAATGTTTTTATATGGCAATGTGAGATATTATTCAATTACCAGCCATAGCTTCCTAAGGCTTCGGTAAGCCTCCCAGCAACTAAAGCAGCACAGGTGAACACCTAATGGGCAAAAAGGCATGTTTGCACTTTGATTAGATTCACAGGGTTTTTTTTTGAATATTTAATTTTTTTAATATTTATTGTTTAGCTGAAGTTGGACACCATATCTTTATTTAATTTATTTATTTTTATGTGGTGCTGAGGATCGAACCCAGGGCCCCACACATGCTAGGTGAGTGCTCTAACGCTGAGCCACAATCCCAGCCCAAGATTTACAGTTTTTAAAATGATATTTGGCAACTAAAATCAAGATTTTTATGACTGCCTGTGTCATGCTCTCTACATTACCCAACAGATAACTTGGGGGAAGTGCTAGTATATAACCCAGTATAAATTCTTTCAGAAATAAAATAGCAGCATGCACTTTCACTATATAAAGCTTGGGGTACTTTGTTTGGCCAAGTGAAAACTGCATAATAGATTGATCTAAAAATCTCTCTGGGCTTTCTCTTTATACATTACCCATAAATGAATAAGACAAAAACACTCACAAACTCAGTTGAAAAATTCTGCACCTGTTGCAAGGCTGAAGAGAGAGAGTGTGTTTTGTACTTGGAACACTTAAGATTTCAAGTCCCATAAAAAAAACAGTTTGAATGACAAGTAGCTGCCTTGTCAGTTTTGCAATATGACTTTTAAGATACAGTTCTCTTCCCAGGCACGATCTTAACAATAATAGTATATAGAAGCACCACCTAAATCTACTCAAGAAATTAATCTTTAATTTTTTTGTTTCTTTTTTTTCTTTGAAGAGAAATATGCAGTGAAGTACATCTATAACAATTAGCTAAAAGCATAGATGTGTATGTGTCATCTTAGTTGCTTTTTTTTCTGTTTTCTCTTTCATATTTATCTAAGTGATTCACTGGAAAAAAATTGAGAGAAGTTAAATCCTGTCTATAGGAATGTTTTCATTTGGTCAGAAATAAATCCAATAAAATGTGGACTTCTGCCACATGGCTCACTTGAGTCTGAATTGCTTTGTGGCAAAAATTCATGTGAAAGAAGTAATTACTGCTACCTTTTGGAAGGGTATGAGATCTCCAGTCACCCTAGTTGTCCCCATTCTCTTTTAGTTGCAGCTATCTTACTTCATGCATTTCTATGAACCACCTGAGTTCTGTAGGCATTTGAGTCTGTACCTCTCATATACTTAAGGCCCATTCAGTGGATAGCAAATCTGCAACCTAAAATATCAAGGACTTCCCTTCTATTTCTAAGCATCATGAAATCATAAATGCTGTGGGAAATGATTGCCAAACTTATTCATTATACTTTCTTTTCAGCCAACTAATAGTTTTCTTTTAAACTTGTAGGGAACATTGTTGAGTTTCTTGGCAATGACCTTTTTTGGCCAGTGTGCAGATACTTCTGGGGTCGGGGTAGGGGTTCAAAGGCTAGTGCTGTTAGATAAGTTCTGGCACATCAGTCAGTGTCATTCCCAAAGAGCATATTGTTTTATGCACATGTTACTGTTGATTGGCCCACAGTGAGATTTCAAATGTGAAGGTGAACTTTTTCGGACCATTTACCTCCCATAATATTTCCCTACAACCAGCAATGACCTGGGGCCCCCAGTGTATGGAAGACAGTATCAGAGTGATTCCTTTCCAAGAGGATTCCAGAAGCAGCCTCTGCATAGTCAACCTTCCCTAACAAAACAATCTAAACATACATTCCTGTGATAAGCAAATAACAAATCCAGTAACCAATAGATTCAACAATAGTTGAATTAATGCTTCATGCTTGACATCTACCTGCACTCTCTTTATATTTGGGATAACATAAACCCAAAATCAGAAGAATTAAATCTAAAGAAATTGGTTATCCTTCAATATTTTCATAACTATGATCAGTAGTTCTTTTTCTATGTGTGGCTTAACTGAAGTTTTAGCTGTGACCCACCCTAGAAAGTGTCAAATCTAGGATCCTTTGATACACTGTTGGCAAGAAATGTTCTCTTACTGGGAATGCAGCTCCTGAATGAGTGTTAAACCTAGAACCAGAACCCCTGATATTTTAGTATGAAGGTATGTTCTAAGTCTTATTGGCAATCCACATGGAAAATTTTCTTCAGAACTAAATCCTAAGAGAAACTTTGTTTAATATATTCTACCCACCTACCACTGCTTCACCCCTTGTGGACATTGGGAACCTCACCAACTGATTGTGATTCTTCTTTTGCTTATATACCAAGATGCTCAAAGCAAAACCATGGTTTAGCAACAATGTTTATGGGTCCTCTAATATGCAGATTTGTGTTTTAATTTCCCCTTGGCCTCAGCCTTCTGTGCTTCCCTGATCTTGAACTTTATTTGTATTTTATTATATAGATGTATGAGGGAACTCAAATCTCGGTGGTAAAAGGTGGGAGATGGATGCATGGATGGGTGGATAGACAGATGGATAGAAAGACTGATCAATTGAGTCCATATACACTAAATCAAGATTTAACAAAGACTGATTAGGTCACACCGCAATTTTCTGCCTCACTTCCACACAATAACCCACCCTCCTCTGAACAACAAACACAAGGACTTTGGAAGCAACAGCCTTGGTCCCATATGCTGAAAGCAGATGGGCGCTGCACTGTCTTCACAGTAGCAGCTGTCCAGGAACCAAAGTGAAGAGGAGGAGGCTGGGGGAGGAGCAGGAGGGGAGAGAAACACAAAAGAACAACCAGGAGTAGAGAAGAGAGAGCTCCTGCTGCCAGTCTCAGCCAGGGTCAGAAGCAAGCAAATACACACACCCAGTGCTCCAATTATAATATTTCACATTTATGGTGCCACTGAATGCAATACCCACTATAGAGAGGAATTATGATCTACACTGAACAATCATGGAGAGCGAAATGGTTTGCTCAAAGTCAAACCAGCCAGACCTGTGTACATTCCAGTACCCATGTCTGCATTCCAGAAAGCAGTAAGTGCCAAAACGTAGGATGTCCCTATGTTCTGCCTCAGAATAAGCTATGTGGGTACCAATAGAGGAAGACTGAGAAGGAAAGAAGCAAAGCCAAAGTTTAAATGTGACACATCCATGCAACATAATTAATGGAGAAATGGCTTCAGCTCCAACCAGAGAGATCAGCTAGGTGAGAAAGTTTTTTTGGTCCCCAGCATAACTAAATCATGACAATGAAAGGCTCTCTGTATGCAACTACAAACATTCTTTCTTTGGGGATTACTTCTTGAGAACTAGTTACTTATTAGTTATCTAGGCTAGCAAAGTTTTCCTAGAATTTTTAAAACATTTTATAGCTGAATTTTCTTTGCCCTTATAAGCCCCATATCTATCAATTTTGCAATGTGTGATTTATCAGAGCAAAGAAATACAGATACAAAGTTCATATAAAATATTGTACTTTAAAATTGTTTCTGTGCTGTCTATGCACAGGTACACATACAGTGTACAAAGACACAAATGAGTGTCAAAAGATACAGTGTAGAAGTGTGTCAGGCTGAGAGCTCATATTCAACCAAATCATCCTGCCTGGCACCCATTCTGGCTTTAGACAGATAACTGCCTCTAGTTTTGCCTGCTGTAAATGAGTATAATACCTATGTCCTAGGGTTGTTATGGAAATATATGTTTATGTCTATACATGCATGCATGGGCACACACATGTGCACACACAAAAGCATATACATGCGGTGTGTGTGTGTGTGTGGGGGGGGTGTGTATTAAGTGTTAGCTTTGGTTAGAAATTCTGTTTTATTTGCTAAAGGAAAGTGAATAGACATAGGTGTGAATTTTATCCAAGTGGCCTAGGGTTCCTCTCCACTGGGGCTCTTTCTTTCACAATTACCCAAGGGTAAGATGGCCCTTTCTGAGTTTTTTTTTTTTTTTTTCCCTTTGAGGTCTAGCATTGAAATTCATACCCACACTATGGAAGGACGCCAAGAAAGCCAGCTTTTCTTGGAAGGCTGCGTGCTCAGAACAACCTGAGCCAAGGGGGCCAGAGTGCTGGCGGTGAGTCAGCTCCTTATTAAAAAGCATTTATGGATCACCCGCTGTGTGCTAGGCACAGGAGTAGGGGCTGTGGAGGGGGCCTACCAACAAAATTAGAAGTGAAGCTTCCACCCTCAAAGAATATGTGATGAGAGAGAGGAGAAAGAAGAGTGAGATTGACACACACGAGAACTACTACAAAGTAACACATTGTTAATACACAAAATGGTGAGGGATAATTTGTATTCAAAGATGCAAGGAGTTGGAGCACTGAGTATTGCATCAGAGAAGGCTGCTTACAGGAGGTAAACTGTGAGCCAAGGGTAGCAGGAGGCATTTGGACAGGGAGAGAGGAAGGAGGAGGGTATTGGCTTGAAGCAAAGCCTCCAGCAGGGAGATTTTTGAGTCACAGTGCTGTGGGGATGTGGCCTGGTTTTCCAACATACAGGGATTTGGAGTCACAGAAAAAATTAAAGATTAATAAAAAAGCCATTCAATGACATAATATTAAATATGAGTTAGTATTTGTCTTTTTAGGCACCCGGTAGTCTGTGTGGATTTTTGAGAGGGGTCTAATGGCAATTTCAGCAATTTTATGTGGTTTCAGCTTTGGCCCTGCCATGGACCAAATTTTTATGTGAATTGCTTGAGTCTATCGAAATTCACTAGGTTGCAAACCATATAGGGGAAAGAAGCCTATTTCTGCCTTTGTTCTCCATTGTCCAGGATAGTGACTGGCATATTATAGGAGGCAATCCTACTTAGTAATTAAAAGAGTTAATATACATGCAAACATATAACAGTATATATATATATATATATATATATATATATNTATATATATATATATATATTGTGGGAGGACCTAACAAAAGAATTTCCATAAAACTATGCTATCCTTTTATTCTTTCTCCCCTTCATTCCTCCTTCTTTATTAGTAAGGCAGTGTATTAGTCTGTTTTCCATTGCTATAACAAAATACCTGAGGCTGAATAATATATAATTGTCTACTTAGCTCAAAGTTTTGGAGGTTGAAAATCCACGATTAGGTGACTCCATTTGTTCAGTTTCAGGAGAGACCACATGGTGGGTGGCATGATGGTGGCATGATGTGTGCAAATTTCTTGTAAGACAGGAAACCAGAGAGTGCAGAGGGCCAATTCTGCCTTCTTATTTTATTTTTGATACTGGATATTAAACTCAGGACCACTTTACCACTGAGCTATATCCCAAGTCTTTTTTACTTTTTATTTTGAGACAGGGTCTCACTAAGATGCTAAGGGTCCCACTAAGTTGCTGAGGGCCTCTGACTTGTGGTCCTCCTGCCTCATCCTCCCAAGTTGCTGGAATTACAAGTGTGTATCACCACACCTGGCTGAGTCCTGCTCTTTATAATATTTCACTCCCATGGGAACTAGTTGCAGTCCCTTCCTAGGATAGAACCCTCAATGACCTAACACTCTGTACTAAGCCCCACCTCTTAAAGGTCCCCCACCACTTCCAAACATCATCACAAGGAGGACTAAGCTTCCAACACAAGAACCATCAGGAGACCCATGCCAGGCAGCATCATTCAGAATGCATCAGAACCTCAAATGGGGCCTGACCACTGGGCTGGGTCAATTGAGTATAGCTACATGGGCTCTGCCCTGTCTCTGGTTCACCACACTCACAAAGACCCTGAAGAGAACACTGTTCCTCTGAATGCGTTATATGGCACCCCTGCACAGGCAAGCTTTTCATGCCATGTCTAACGTGGAAGTTCTTTTCATTCTTCAAAATTCTAGATTAACCTCAAAAACCCTTCCCGCCATCATAGCTGAAAACAGATCAAAGAGTAGACAGAGAAGAAAGAAACTATAGCAGCGCAAAAACAAGAGAAGTAATTCCCAAAGTAACTGGCAGCAGCAGCAGGCATTTTTAAACTATATTAGAATTAAAGGATCTTCCTAAAGGGTTTGCAAAAAAGGAATGGAAAGATCACCACTTTGAAAAGGTGAACTTGAGTAACTGTAGTCAAAGACAGAGATAGCTCTGCAATTGGCATAAAATACCTATTTGAGAGTTTGAGATATCAACTTGGCATGGGATAGCACAGGTTATGAGCAACTTGGGACTCATGGGTGATACAGCTTCACGAGGACTTCAGCAAACACACTGCATAGGATCCCAAGGATGTATCCAGTTTTTTTGTTTTGTTTTGTTTTGTTTTGTTTTTTCTGGAGATGAGATGAGCTCTTAGCATCTGAACATCACTTTTTATTGTTATAGTCTCAGAAGTATGTCCTGTGATTTATATATTGTATCAAAGGAAACAATTTTGAAAACTATATGCCATTAAAACATTTGAAGGTCCAAGTGATTTATGAAAAGTCATGTTATCTTCTGTTTTTAAGGACTAAGTTAAAGAATTCTGTAAGAAAAGACAGGGATAGGGGCTGGGGATGTGGCTCAAGTGGTAGTGCGCTCACCTGGCATGCATGAGGCACTGGGTTAGATCCTCAGCACCACATAAAAGTAAAATAAAGTTATAAAAAAATTGTCCTACAAATGTGAAATAAATTAAAAAAGAGAGACAGGGATATAGTCTGCATGGTCCCCAGGTGATAAGGTCAGTTAGGATTCTGCTTGGTGGCCCAACTAGACAGAACAAGTAATCTTACACAGAAAGGTAAGAATAAGATTTATTTTTAAGTGGAAATTAAAATAATGCAAACACATCAAACATAAATTAACCACATTTCTCATGTCATTCACAAATAACTCATCAACAAACTGTACACACTTTATTGGAATACCTTCCAGTTAACAGAAATTCATCAAAGACAAGGTGCTTTCTCCCATAAGCTCCACTGGGATGCTTTGCAGGAGGTGGCAAGTGGAAGATTGATCTCTGTGGCCTCCATGGGACTGAGAGCAAGGGCAACAGTGAAGCTGGACTTCAAACAGAAGTGTGGGAACTGGCCTCATTATGATGGTCCTGGGCAGATATGCTCCCTCTTTCAGCAAACGTGCTGAGCCTCCCCAAGCCCCCCAAAGCAATAGCACAACAGCAAGATGACAAACTGACACTGCTGTGCCTCTTGTGGACAAGACCAGTCCACTGTGTGAGACAGTTACTGCAGCGTGTGGCCACTTCCCTGCTGGACTCCAAGCTAGCTCCTGCAGGGTGCACCTGTGTCTGGTTCATTTTCACATCTTCTATAGTGCCTTGTTCAGTGCTGTGCCCATAGTGGAGTCTCACAGTATGCAGGGCCATGTACATTACATCCATTATTTCATCTCATCAACCAGCAGCCTTCTGTCATACGCCTTGAACTATTGCTACCTCACAAATGAAGAAAGTGAAGCAGATGACACTAAATTACACAGCTAATAGGGGACAGTATGAGGATTTGTACCCCCAAAGAGCCATGCTTTTAACTACCACAGTATCCTGCTTCTAGATCAGAGGTTGTTAAAGCACAGCCCACAGGCCAAATGCAACCCACTGCCTGTTTCTGTATAGCCCCTGAGCTGAGAATAATTTTTACATCGTTTAAAGAAAAATTAAAGAAAGAATTATATTTTATGCCAAAAAATTATATGAAATTCAAATTTCAGTGTCCATAAATAAAACTTTATGGGAGCACAGCCAGGCTTGTTTGCTCCTGTACTGTCGATGGCTGCTACAGTGGCAGAGTTGTATAGACATGGCAAAGCCCAAGGACCATGGAGCCTAACATGTTTACTATGCAGCCCTTCATGGAAATAGTTTTCTCCCCTCTGCTTTAGATACAGAAAAGCTATGAGGCAGAACACCTGTTTCTCTGCTCAGCTGTGCAGACAGATGACACAAAAGGACAGAGAAATCTTGGAGCAAGAAATTCCGGGTCAGGGGGCTGGGAATGTGACTCAAGTGGTAACGGGCTCACCTGGCATGCGCGGGGCGCTGGGTTTGATCCTCAGCACCACATAAAAATAAAATAAAGATGTTGTGTCCACCAAAAACTGAAAAATAAATATTAAAAAATTCTCTCTCTCTCTCTCTTAAAAAAAATAAAGAAGTTCTGGGTCAGTTAGAAGCATATACATTCCAAAGTCCATGACAACAGTCTGGTCACACCTGTAACCAAAGAAGATGGTAGCACCAGACATTTGGCTCAGGCCACTTGTTGGAAGCAGGGGTAGAGTTAATGGTAGTTTTAAAGGTCATTGAGGAAGCTCAATAAACCACTGATTGATTTGAACAACTTGCAAGCAATATGGATCTTGTGGTGGACTGGGCTCTGCCGATGATGTGAAAATCACATTTAGCTTTGAGTCAGTGATCTTGTTTCTCATGGAGGCCTCGGTAGAGCAGCCAACAAGTTTCATAATTGACAGATCTGAGCATCGCTGAGCTCTGCTAGGACTGCTAGATGAGCAATGCCATAACCACGAAACCAACAGCAGGAGAGGGGGAGAGAGGAGAAAGTCCAGTGCCTGCGCAGTCCATCTGCAGGATTAGAAGGACCCAGTTGAGCCTTCTCTCTGCCCAGCCAAGAGAACCCAGAGGAAGCCGCCAAAGGGACCAAGAAGGCGAGAAACCAGGCCTGGGCTAGGGGCAGGGGCTAAGGAAAGGAGAGAAGATGGTCACCATTTGCTCCCTTGTTTTGTGAGACTCTGCCAGACGATCAAGGCAAAGGACACACATGTCCAACTAGAGAATGGGGCAAAGTGTCCACCACACCACTTGCTACCAGATGCCCCTTACAGAAAGTCACTAATTACTATGACCCTACCACAATTCAGTGCAACAGCTACCCCCAGAATGGGAAGAAATAGGAGAAGACAGCAGA
This sequence comes from Marmota marmota marmota, assembly GCF_001458135.2. Classification (NCBI taxonomy): domain Eukaryota; kingdom Metazoa; phylum Chordata; class Mammalia; order Rodentia; family Sciuridae; genus Marmota; species Marmota marmota. Next base: position 7,967,448 of record NW_025999998.1, on the reverse strand, counting down.
AACCATATGCTTAGAAGATAAAGGGATACAATAAATAAAGTATAAGCTTTGGGACCAGAATCTCCAGATTTCTCTGACATCTCTACTTGACATAATTTTTTCAGATTCTTGGTGAACTCCTCTATAAAATGAATGAATGGCATTAACTTGTGAGCTGTGTATTCGGTCTGAGTCAAGATTGGGCCAGTCTACCTATATATAACAAAAAAGCAAATAACAGTACCTTTTAAAAGTTAGGAATTTACTTATCTCTCATATAAAATAAGTCCAGAGTTATGCAATTCAGAGATAGTGCAGCAGGTCCACAGTCATAAAGACACAGGTACTATGTGCCTTCTCCTTTGATGTGGGTAGAGCGTACTTTTTATCCTCAGGGCGCCTTTTTGTCCCAAAGTGACTGCTTCAGCTCTAGTAATTATGTTTGTATTCCAGGCCACAAGAAGTTGAAAGGGGAATAGATAAAGAGGTATACCTCCTATCCAGAATTTTCCCAGAAACTCTACTCAGGAACTTCATTTAACATCTTTATTTTCAAGGATGACAGAAAGGTATAGATTTTAGCTACCCCTAGTAATATAGTACTTCTATTAGAGAGGAAAGAGAAAATAGAACAGGGAGGCGACTAGCAGTCTTGGCCACTTGGCCAAAGGTTGAAGCTGTTCCCAAATGATCTAATGTGTATGAAAGGACACTATAAAGTTACAGAGGGATTTTTGGAGCCACAATCTGTGGCTTCTCTGACAACTTCCTTCGTGACTGAGCCCCAAACTGCCTTTGCCCAACCTAGTCATCATCCCCTAGAGACCTCCCTAGAGCTACAGGTTGGGCTTACATCCCTTTGCTGGGATCCCATAGTGCCCTAGGGACTATCACTCTCCCTGATATCTTTAAATAGCAGCTCTATGTCTTAATCTTTCCCTTTAGAACTGTGTAAGCAATACAATAGCTACCAGCCACACATGGCAATGGAGCCCAGGTGGTTGGTCCAATGATACATGCTGTTAATTATTAAATAAAGTGCACTAGATTTCAAAAACATAGTAAAAATAATAGAAACATCTCCTTAATAACCTTCTATACTGGTAACATGTCTAAATGACATATTGGATATCCTGGGTTAAATGAAATGTGTTTAAAATCAATTTCACCTGTTTCTTTTGGCTTTTGTAAAAATGTGGATCCCTGTGGCTTGCACCTGTGGCTCACATCCAATTTCTAGGTCAGTGCTGCTCCAGGGAGTCAGCTCTTGGAGGACAGGCACTAGGTCTCATTGATTTTTCAGTCCCTAGCATCTGCATGGTGACTGTTTGACAGGAGTTGGTTGGACAAAGTCATAGATACGATGAAAGCCTTAATAACAACATGGAAAGGCAAAAGTGATATGGAAGAATCCAAATTAGCCAACTTAAAGCCTTGAGAAAACCTGCAGAGAACCAGTATATCCCATCACATAGTGGCTGTGCACAACCCTGGAATTACATGGACCACGGTTCCAATCCTTTTGCTGCTATTGACTAGAAAATGGCTTTGACAAGGGAGGTTCACCTTGACCCTTGGTTTCTTCATCTATAAGCCAAAGACGACCTCATCAGCTTTTAAGGAGAGATGGTAAGATGCTTGGCACAGTTCCTGAGGCATAATGTTTGATCAATAAATATTAGCTCTTTTTTATTAGCTTTTATGGGCTTGTTGTGAAGGAAAAATGATTTTTAAAAAGTTGTCCAAAGCCAACCAGCACTGAGGCATTTCCTTGCTGAATATTAAAACTGAATTTTTAATCTGTGATGACAAAAATAATTTGAGCTGGCAGATGGCAGAGTGTTGTCACCCACTTTGTTGCTTGGAATTGAATGGATTATACATAAATATCATTGAACTCTTCCCTTGTCTGGAAAAGCACCTGACTCCAGCTCTGCTGCAATGGTTGTATGTATTGAAATGGCCATACATCCTGGTGCTATGGCACAGCAGTGCAGGCAGCGGTATGGGCTTCACTGGCCACATCTGAGAGGACAGGCAGGTTATACCTCATAACAAACAATTCCCAGTGTTCACAGCTTAGGAAAATATTTTCTTCTCATTTAACCTATAAGCCCTTCATTGGTCACTGCAAGGATTTTGCTTCATGCTATCCTCACAAATAAGCCCAAAGACCCAAGCTATGAAGGGCTTAAGATCATGAAAGCAAGAAAACAGGACATGGTAATTCCTGCAATGGCTTGTAAGACCTTTAGCAAGAAGTTAACACTTCTCTCTCGCTTATATTCATTGGCCAAAGCAAGCCATTCATCCATGCCTAACTTCAAGGGAGCAGGGAAGTTGCAATTCTATGGTAAAACTGGAAGCAAACTGAAATGGCTATCTGTGAATAGTACTGACTACCACTGCCAGAGTGGATGGGCTCTTGATGGCAGACACCCAGTGTCCCAAGGTCATGGTCTGGTATGCCACAAAATCTCCCTCCATTTGTTATCAAGAGAGCACAATGAAATGCAAATTTAAATGATGTGCTTTTTTTTAAAGACAAATTAATAAGATAATGCTTTAAACCATAACATCCAATTTTTGTAAGGCTTCAGAGAAACACTACATTTAAATAATGCCTGAGTCACCATAAATCACAAAACAGAACATATGTTTTGGTAAGCAATTTAGCTGTATGTAGTAGAGCAAGAAAAAAGATCATACCCTTTGGCACATTTGTTCAATTTCTGGATATTGGTCTGAATGAAACCATCCAAAGGTATAGGCCTGGATATTTATGTATCTGTACTATAAAAAATATTGCTATTAATAATTATAACGGCAAAAAATTCTAATAGAATAACAGTGGAAACTATTTAAATGTTCTATCACAGAGGACTGATTAAGCAAAGTATAGGAATTTACTTGGGAATATTATTTATTTATTTTAAATGATTTTTATTAAATATAAAACATATAGAAAATGTTTATGATACTGTTAAGTGTGAGTAGAAGGATATAAAATAACATGCAAATAAAGTTCACAAGTATTTAAAAATGTATGCAAAATATAAATGTTAAAAATAATTAAACCACAATGTTAACAAAAGTTGTATTAACATTATATTTTTTCAAATATATGGAAAATAAATTTTAACATGGAATCTGAGCAAACTAAAAAGTCTTTGCAATAGAAAGGAGTTCTCTAAAGTGGCTACTTGAGCAGAATTTTCGTTTAGAAAATGATCTTGATAGACCCAGCCTGATTTTCTCTTAAAATAGGGAACCATCTTGCCACAAAGCCACGAAAAGATAATTTTGGCTTTACTATAAATTACTGCAAATTCTGAACATGCTTAGAATGCCTGCCCGTGCCTTGAACTCACCCATGCCTGGCTCTCTCTGACAGAATAGCAGCCCTCTCTGAAACTTTAGTGATGCCTCATAAATCTTGGCCTTCCCTGGCCAGATAACCACTCTCTCTGAGGTTCTAATGACCTTCATAAATTCTGATGTTGGGGCCAGCAAAAATGTAAACTAGCATTGTGTTATGCTTGTCAGAGTTTTGTTAACTGTAACTCCCCATTTGTGTAACTTTCTGGACTATAAAGCTGGGCTGCAAGAAAGCTGTGGGGCTGTCTTGTTCCCATGGTTTTTGGTGGGAGAGGCAGCCTGGTCGGTAGAAAAAATAAGCTTGCTTTAATTTGATTTTAATTGGAGTCAGTGGTCTTTTCTTGCATCCTGGTCTAACAATCTCTCCATGCTAACACAAATTTACAACAGTGCCTGCTGATGATAGGTGTTCAAAAACATTTTTGCACAAGTAAATGAAAAAAGAAAAATAATAATCAAAGGTTGAACTGAGACCATGGAAGCAGGAGGCTCACCTCTCTAAGAGCCCTGACTAGGTAACACCCATCAGTGATGAGACAAGTAGTTTATATGTCTAGGAATAGCAGCCTTCCAGGATCAGCTCTGTATGAACAAGAAAGTTCTAGCAGTTAAAAAAGAACATTCTTTTCTTCCTTTATTTCATCACTCAGGAATCTCCTCTTGATATCTTGTCCCATTCAACTATCCTTCTTGGATTTTACCCCTCCCAACTTTGAGAATGGTCCTTCCTGGGCATTTCAAAGAGTGGGTGTTTTTGCTCAACCAAAAGGAAGGCAATGCTGAACTTACTGTAACTGTAAGCAAACGGCAGTAAGTTGTTCTCAATTCAACTTTTGATTATCCTTTTTTATTCTTTTTCCATTTACTTGTGCAAAAGTGTTTTTGAGTACCTACCATCAGCAGGCACTGTTGTAAATTTGTGTCAGCATGAAGAGATCATTTTCTAAATGCAAATTCTGCTCAAGTAGAATCATTTAATGAAATCATTTAATGAAAAGCCTGCAAAGGCCTAAATCTAGGTCTTCTTATGGAACACAGGCCTTTTGTAATTTAAATATGTAGGGCTGACACATGTGGTTGTATAGAGTGTGTACTGCATGACCCTTAGACTAAATTATCTAAAGCATTATAAATTTATTACTGTTATAATTCTTCAGCAAACAGCAGTGAGTTGTACTTCTCTAATGAATTCGGTATATCATGATAACTTTGTGACAGATGAAAGAAAAATTGTCTTAAGGGGGCTTTTTTTTTTTCTTCTCTAATTTGGATAAAGTCCCACATGGACCATGGTAACTCCAAAGGATTCCTGATAAGTACACACCTTGGTCCTTGCATTTTCCTGCATGGCTATTTTACAAAAGGGTAGCACACTCAAGTCTTTATGGTCAGACAGGCTCAGCAAATAGGGTCAAGCATGTGCATCTTTAGCAAGTAGAGGGAACTGACAAACACTAGAGTGGAGAGTGCAGGCCTCTTCCAGATGCCTTCAAATTTAATTTAAAAATAAAATCACACTGTCAATCAAATGTAACTCATTTTCTGCTGAACTCATCCCTCTGGTTGTCAATTTGCAAATTCTCATTCTGGGTCAAATAAATGATAAAAAATAAAACAGACAAGCTGAAGCTTATTTCTTATGTCTTAGTTTTCCTCTTTATTTATAGCAGATAAAACTGATAAAAATCTCAAAAGGTGCTCAAGAAAGAGGTTTTCAACCAAAGGTGACTTTGCTCCACAGGGGAATCTGGCAATGTTGGAGAACATTTGGTTGTCACAACTTTGTAGGAAACAGTGCTACTGGTATCTAGTGGATAGGACCCAGGGTGATGCTCAGCATCCTTCAGGGCACAAGAGAGCTCACCATGACAGAGCGTTATCCAGACTAAAATACTAACAATGTCTAGGGCAAGAAAACCTGATCTAAATAGTTGTGTGCACATTAAAAGATGGGAAAAACCGGAGACTTTTGGCTTTGTGAGAATAAACCCCTCCACAGCTATAGATAAGGGTGCAACAAATGGAAAGGATCAGGCAATGAAAGGGGCTACCCAAGAGTTAAGTAAAGAACTGTAGGCAGCCCTAGGCCATTGCAGCTCCACATTCTGGGCACCCCTGGAAGTAGGACATTACCCCCAGCCATCCTTTCTTCTTGTCCATGTACTTGTGTAATATACAACCTCTAGTGCAGGCTACAGGAACCATTACTGCACCTGTGACTTACAGGGACATTGTTTCATTAGCACATGAACACTGGAGAAAGTGTTTTGGCATCTTAAATTCTTTCTTCACAGGAACATTTTCCCATGGCATTATTTTTGCTACAGAATAAGGATATTATGTCATAATATCTCTTGTTTATAAAGAGGTGGTATGCTAAGATTTTGGCATACAATGTTTCTTATAGACTGACCTGAACATACACCTCTTGCAAACTACTTCAGTGGAGAAACAATTTCTCAATTTCCACCTATAAGAAACCGACTGTAACTCCATTCTTGTGTAAGACTGGCATTGGCTACGCTTCCCTTCTGGAGATCCAATAAATGAGGTGTCAACGATTTCTTTATAAAAGTTTGATACAGCATACTTATATGATCGATGGGTTCAGAATAATACAATAAAATCTGACATGCCATGAACCAAATTGTTTTAAGAGCATCACCACCTTACCTAGGAACCATAAGGAAATTTTTCCTATAAATCGAAGATGAGAAGGTTTGGAGGCACATATCTGGTGGTATAGTTTAGATAGAGGTGTCCCTTAAAAACTCCTGTGTTAATTCAGGAATGTTCAAGGTAAAATGATTGGATTGTGAGAGTTGTAACCTAATCAGTCCATCTTAGTTTAAATGGACTAATTGGGGGGTAACTGTAGGCAGGTGTGGTGTGACTGGAGGAATTGGGTCACAGGGGGCCGTGGGGGTGCCCTGAAGACCTCATCTTCCTTGTGGCCCTTCCCCACACCATTAACTGAACAGCTTCTTCCACCACTTTATGCCATGATGTTTTTGCCTTGGGTCTAGAGCAGTGGAAATGACTAGCCATAGACTGAATCTCTTAAACAGTAAGCCAAAATAACTTTTTCCCCTCTAAGTTGTTCTTGTCAGTTAATTTGTTCATAGCTACAAAACCTATCACATCTGGTAACAAAGTACTCAAAAAATAGAAAAGTGGTGGAAGCAAATAGTATATCCCTAGTTCCCAATGCACTGCCTGAAGCTCTGGAGGCTTTAAATGCTGAATAAATACTGTTTTTGTTTTTAGCTAAGTGATAGATGGTCTAAAGTGTCCTCTATTTAGAAATTTTAACAACTAAAAGTTCTTTTTTAATTACTCAAATAAATTAATATATTTTTAAACAGCTTATGGTGCTCCAAATCACCTATAGCCTAAATATGGACATTTTTCTTGTTTTCAGTATTTTCCTGCTAAAAACAATGATTTACTGCTAACGTGGTTTAAGTTCACTTCATTTTGCCCACTTATGAATATATTAATTGGTTAAACTCCTAGAAGTGAGATCAGAAAGATATACCTTTCTATATTGAAATTTATTTCCAAGCTGTCCTCCATAAAGGCTGAAACATTTTCCACCTCACAAGACTGTAAGATAATGCCTGTTTCCCACACCATAATCAACACATTATGTTAACAGTTTCTTTATGCATTATTTTAAATGATATTTTCTCTGAAACATTTTCTTTTATGTTAACTTATATGATGTAAGTTCCTTTGACACCCCTAAGACAACTAAGGTATTTTAAAGCCCTGTAAAAAGAAGAACACAAGTATTAATGCCCAGCACAACTTGTTCTATTATAGGTAATAGAATTGAAGCTATTAGTCAAATGCAGCAAAACCTAAACTGTAAAGTATTTCAAATTCTTTTTCTCTATCACTCACCCTAGCCTCCTGCTTGTCGCTACTATAATTTTAAGAGGGTATTTTGAAGCTGCTCCCAAAGTCTTGATCCTGCACCTTAGATGGCCAGCAGACTAATAGAATTGCAGATAAATTATTTGTTTCCTTGTAAAATCTGATACTCCAAATTGTATTTTTACAAACTTTTCAAACATATGATTTTTTAAAAAAATTATTATGAAAACAGACAAAAAGTGAATTAATAGAAAGAATTCTGTTGCCAAGATGCAGAATTTGTTAAGATCTTTTGATCTTAAGATCAAAACAGATAAGATGTTGATCTTAATTAATCACTACTACTACATATCCTTTGTTTCTTTGGACATTTTAAAGCAAATTCCAGACATCATGTCATTTTATTCCTATTTATGAATATTTCACTGGGATGCAGGTATTTTATGCATGTTCATTAGAAAACAGGGACCCAATTATAAGGAGGCTATTATAATAAATGCTGAGAGCAGGGAAGCATGGAGTAGCATGCTCTAGCTAGGTTTAAGTGAAATGTTTGTTTTCAGTGTAATAAAAACAAAATTGAAAAATGGTTCCTAGAATCATGGAGTATTTGATTTTTGTTTTTGTGAGTCATTATCTGAAGGAAAACTTCGAATGTACTCAATGGAAAATCAGCATTCACATTGGAAAGGGACATAAAATATACACAATCCAGTTATAGTGAGTAATCACAACCCTCTTCTTCAATAACAATAAAACAAATAGGCCAAAAGTCACTAAGGATTAATCATCCTGACTTACCTGATACTTAGAGAATACTTTACCCAATAGCCACAAAATTCACATTTTTTTCAAGTACACACAGAACATCCACCAGGACAGACCATATTGTGGGCCATAAACAGACTCTAACAAAGTTGAACCCACTGATACCATACAAACCATATTCTCAGAGCACAAAAGGATTAAACTAAAAATCATAAAAGACTAATATCTGGGAAATCCCCATATATTTGGAAACTAGTCACTCACAAATAATCCATATATCAAAAAAGAAATCCATAGGTAGCAGAAAAGAAAAAATAACAATAAAAGTTAGAAAGCACCTTGGACTCTATGGCAAGGAAAACATAACCTACCAAAATTTACTAGATGCTCTCAGAGCAGCATGTAGAAGAAAATATACAGCATTAAATGTTTATATGAGAAAAAAAGAAATAACTCAAGTGAATGACTTAAGTCACCTTCAAAAATTAAAATAGAGTAGTCAAAGAAAGTAGAAAAGAAAGAATAAAGGTGAGAGCAAGAATGTGTAAGAGAGAAAATGAAGAAAAATGAACAAAAATTAAGTTGTTTCATTGAAAAGATCAAATAAGTTGATAAGTCTTTAGCTAAACTAAGGAAAAATAGACAAGGCAAGACTTATTACCAATATAAAATGAGAGGGAGCATCATTACAGATCACATCTACATAATGGAATATTATGAACAACTTAACAACATCTAATTTGAGAACCCAGACAAATGGACAATTCCATGAAAGACACAACCATTAAAGCACATACAAGAACTAATAGGCACTTTAAACAGATTTTTATATATTAAAGAAGTTGTTTTTGTAGTTAAAAGATTCTCACAAAGGAAACTCGAGGTTCATTTGGCTTTAGCCATTGTTCCACTGGATGTTTGAGGAAATGATACCAATTCTAGGAAACACATCCCAGCTCAATTTATAAGGCCAGAATTATTCATAAAATTATAGAAAATCTAACCCAGCTACATGTATAAAGTATAAAGCATGACAATAGTCTTTGTCTCAGAAATTCAAGGTTGTTTTAATACTCAAAAATCAATAATTTAATTCACCATATTAACAACTAAAAATAAAAATGATGTAATCAAGCCCATAGAATTAGGGAAAGCATTTTACAAAACATACATTCAAGATAGAAATTATCAGGAAATTAGGAACAGAAAGAACTGTCCTCACCCTAATAAAGGCCATCTACATAAAACCCTCCAGTTAACATGGTGAACCTGAATGTTTTCACTTAGATCATGAACCTAGCAAGGATATTCATTCACATCTACACAACACTGCATTAGAAGTCCTAGTTGCTGCAATAGGGCAAGACAGAAAGGAAGGTGAGGAAGAGGGAAGAATAGAGGGAGGAAAGGATTGAAGGATATTCATATAAAAAAAGAAGTACAACTGTCTCAAATCATGGATTATGTACCTGAAAGTATTTATTTATGTGTAATTTATGAAGAAAATACCAGGACACTACAAAAAAAATCTTACAAGAATTGAATGAGGGCTGAGGATGTGGCTCAAGGGGTAGCGCACTCGCCTGGCATGCGTGCGGCCCGGGGTTCAATCTTCAGCACCACATACAAACAAAGATGTTGTGTCCACCAAAAACTAAAAAATAAATATTAAAAAAAATTCTCTCTCTCTCTCTCTCTCTCTCTCTCTCTCTCTCTCTCTAAAAAAAAGAACTGAATGATTAAGTTAGGTGGCAGTGTATAGAAAGCTTTACCCAAAAATATAAAAACTATCCAAAGCAATGGATAATGAATGGATACTAAGTTTGGGATGGGGAAGCTGTTGATAAGCAGCAGGATATTCGCATAATCTCAAAGTGTCTTTTGCACAGATTGCTTATTAGTAACATATAACAAAGGAAGAATTGTAACTTTACAGTGGATTAAATGGAAAAAACCTTGATGTTGAGATCAAAATTACTATTTTCAATTAAAGGTAGTGCTCCTGGATATAATGCCTTGGGAAGCACACCATAGCACCTGGGTAGCTGTCTACCTGGAGTTGTAGTACCTGATTTTTTCAAGAGGAAACAAAAGAAAAATCCCAACTGGAAAATATGCTATAAAAAAATAACTAGTCCATACTCTTGAAATATCTCTGTCATGAAAGGAAGAAGACTGAAGAACTATTACAAATTAAAGAACTATTCCAAATTAATGTTAGATCATTATAACATTAATTATATGTAAATATATACAGAGAGATAAATCAATTGTAACAAACTATTAAAAATTAATATCCATTTAAACTTAGAAATTTTGTTATATTAATGCAACTATTATGGAACTTCCAAATTTTTTCAACCTAAAAGTTTTAAAATGGTGGAGAAAACTTCCCATGACTCATAAGCCTCCATAATAACATCTGCTAGTGTATTTATTTTTTTAAATTGTTCTAATTAGTTATAAATGACAGTAGAATGCATTTTGCCACATTGTACACATTTGGAGCAACTTAAACAGCATCTAATTTGAGAACCCAGACAATTCCATGAAAGACACAACCATTAAAGCACACTGGGTCAAATGTTGGTTCCATTCCAAGTTTTCTAAGGAATCTCCATAATGGTTTCCATAGTGATTGCACCAATTTGCAGTCTCACCAGCAATGTATGAATATACCTTTTTCCCCACATCCTTGCCAACACTTATTATTACTGTATTCTTGATGATTGCCATTCTGACAGTAGTGAGATAAATCCTAGAGTAGATCTGATTTGCATTTCCCTAATAACTAGAGATGATGAACATTTTTTCATGTTTGTTGATAGATTGTATTTCTTCTTCTCTGAAGTGTCTAGTCAGTTCCTTAGCCCACTTATTAATCTAGTTATTTGGGGGGGTTTTGGTGTTTTTGAATTTTTTATGTATCCTGGAGATTAGTGCTCTATCTGAGGTGCATGTGGTAAAGATTTTCTCCCATTCTGTAGGCTCTCTCTTCACATTATTAATTGTTTACTTTGCTAAGAAGAAGATTTTTAGTTTGAGTCCATCCCATTTATTGATTCTTGATTTTACTTCTTGCACTTTAGGAGTCTGATTAAGGAAATAAGATCCTAGGCTGACATGATGAAAATTTTGGTCTAATATGTATATATATATATACATATTAGACCAAAATAATATACACACACACACACACACACACACATTGATGGACCGTTATTTATATGTGGTGCTGAGAATTGAACCCAATGCCTCACACATGCTAGTCAAGCACTCTACCACTGAACCACAACCCTAGCTCCTACTTTTTCTTCTATTAGGCACAGGGTCTCTGTTCAAGTGCCTAAGTCTTTGATCCACTTTGATTTGAATTTTGTGCAAGGTGAGAGAGTTTTAATTTCATTTTGCTGCATATGTATTTCCAGTTTTCCCAGCACCATTTCTTAAATAGACTCTTTTCTCTAATGTATGTGTTTGGTGCCTTTGTCTAGTATAAGATAACTATATTTATGTGAGTTAATTTCTGTGTCTTCTATTCTGTACCACTGGTATACATGTCTATTTGGTGCCAACACCATTCCATTTTTGTTACTATTGCTCTGTAGTATAGTTTAAAATCTGGTATTGTGATGCCTCTTGCCTCACTCTTCTGGCTAACGATTTCTTTGGCTATTCTGGGTTTCTTGTTTTTCCAAATAAATTTCATGATTGCTGTTTCTAGTTTTATGAAGAATCTCATTGAGATTAAATCTGTATATTGCTTTTGGTAGTATGGCCATTTTTACAATATTAATTCTGCCTATTCAAGAATATGGAAGATCTTTCTATATTATAAGGTCTCCTTCAATTTCTTTTTTCAGTGTTCTGTAGAGGTCTTTCAATATTTTTGTTAGATTGATACCCAAGTATTTTATTTTATTTGAGGCTATTGTGAATGAGGTAGTTTCCTAATTTGTCTTTCAGAGGATTCATCACTGATATATATAAATGCATTTGATTTTTATGGGTGTTTATTTTATATCCTGCTACTTTGCTAAATTCATTTATGAGCTCTAGGAGTTTTCTGGTGGAATTTTTTTATTTCTAAATATAGAATCATGTCATCAGCAAATAGTAATAGTTTGAGTTCTTTTTTTCCTATTCATATCCCTTTAATTTCTTTCTTCTGTTTATTCCCCTATCAGAGTTTCAAGGACTGCTTTGAATAGAATTGGTAAAAGAGAGCATCCCTGTCTTGTTTCAGATTTTAGAGGGAAGGCTTTCAATTTTTCTCTATTTAGAATGATGTTGGCCTTGGGCTTAGCATATATAGCTTTTATGATGTTAGTATATGTTCCTACTATCCCTAGTTTTTCTAATGTTTTGAACATAAAGAGGTGATGTATTTTGTCAAATGCTTTTTCTGCATCTATTGAGACAATCACACGATTCCTGTCTTTAAGTCTGTTGATGTGATGAATTACGTTTATTGATTTTGATATGTTGAACCAATCTTGCATCCTGGAGATGAATGCCACTTGATCATGGTGCACTATCTTTTTAATGTTTTGTATGTAATTTGCCAGAATTTTATTGAGAATTTTTCCATCTATATTCATCATGGATATTGGGCTGAAGTTTTCTTTCTTTTATGTGTTTTTGTCTGGATTTGATATCAGGGTGATAGAAACCTCAAAGAATGAATTTGGGAGGATTCCCTCCTTTTTATTTCCTGGAATAATTTGGAGAGTATTGATATTAATTCTTCTATGAAAATCTTGTAAAACTCAGCTGAAAATCCATTTGGTCCCGGCTTTTCTTGATTGGTAGGTTTTGATGGTATCTTCTATTTCATTGCTTGAAATTAATCTGTTTAAATTGTGTATGTTTTCTTGATTTAGTTTGGGTAGTTCATATGTCTCTAGAAACTTGTAATGTCTTCAAGATTTTCTATTTTACTGGAATATAAATTTTCAAAATAGTTTCTAATTATATTCTGTGTTTCAGTAGTATCTGTCATGATATCTCCCTTTTCATCACAAATTTTAGTGATTTGGGTTTTCTCTTTCTCTTTGTAAACTTGGCTAAGGGTTTATCAATTTTATTTATTTTTTCAAGAATCAAAATTTTGCTTTGTCAATTTTTTGAATTATTTCTTTTGTTTCAATTTCATCGATTTCAGCTCTAATTTTAATTATTTCCTGTCTTCTACTACTTTGGTGTTGATTTGTTGTTCTTTTTCTAGAGCTTTGAGATATAATGTTAGATCATTTATTTGTTGCCTTTTTATTCTTTTAATGAATGAGCTCAATTCAATGAACTTTACTCTTAACACTGCCTTTATAGTACCCCAGGGATTTTGATATGTTATATGGTGTTCTCATTTGCTTTAAATATTTTATTATTTCCTCCCTGATTTCTTCTGCTATCCATTCATCATTCAACAGTATGTTATTTAGTCTCCAGGTGTTAGCATAGCTTCTATCTTTTATTTTTTTGTTGGTTGCAGTTTCATTCCATTATGATCTGACAGAATGTAGATCACAATAAACAAAAGTTAAAGAACAAAATATAAACTATCTTTCATGTTTGCTAAGAATTGTTTTGTGGTATAACATATGGTCTATTTTAGAGAAGGGCCCATGTGCTGGTAAGAAGAAAGTTTATTCTTTTGTTGATGGACAAAATATTCTATATATGTCCATTAAGTCTAAATTATTGATTGTATTTAGTTCCTTAGTTTCTTTGTTTAGTTTTTTTCTGGAAAATCTATCCAACGGTGAGAAGGTGTGTTACAGTCACCAAATATTATTGTTTTGTGGTCTATTTAATTCTTGAAATTGAGAAGGGTTTGTTTGATGTACATAGATGCTTAGTTGTTTAGGGCATAAATATTTAAAATTGTTATGTCTTGTTGATATGATTCCTGTACACAGTAAGAAATGTCCTTCTTTATACCTCTGACTAACTTTGGCTTGAAGTCCACTTTGTCTGATACGAGGATGGAAAACTCTGCTTGTCTACACAGTCCATGTGAGTGATATGTTTTTTCCCAACCTTTTCCTTCAGTCTGTGGATGTGTTTTTCTATGAGAAGAGTCTCTTGAAGACAGAATATTGTTGGATCTTTTTTAAAAATCCAATCTGTCAGTCTATGTCTTTTGATTGATGCGTTTAGGCAACTAACGTTCAGGGTTTTTATTGAGAGATGATTTGTATTCCAGTTCATTTTGGTTTATTTTTGGTTTTTAACTGGACTTAGTTTCTCTTTTAGTGTAGTTCCTCCCTTTTCTGTTTTTATTGTTTTTTTTGTCTATTTCATCACCATGAAATATATTGCTGAGAATGTTCTGTAGTGTAGGTTTTCCAGTTGTGAATTCTTTTAAGTTTTGTTTATCATGAAAAGTTTTTATTTCATCTTCAAATATGAAGCCTAGTTTTTCTGGTTATAAAATTCTCCATTGTCATCAATTTTCTTTCAGAGCTTGATATATGTTATTCCAGGACCTCTTGGCATTGAAGATCTAGATTGAGAAATCAGCTGAGATCTGAATTGATTTTCCCCTATACGTAATTTGATATTTTTCTCTCATAGCCTTTGAAATTTTATTCTTATTCTTTATGTTAGTCATTCTCATTATAATGTGCCTTGGTGTGGGTCTGCTATAATTTTGTACATTTGGGATCCTGTAAGCCTCTTGTAGTTGATTTTCCATTTTATTCTTTAGATTTGGGAAATTTTCACACCCTCTTCCAGTCTTCCCACTCATTGTAGCTGGCCCCTTCTGTTCCCATGCACTTCAGGACTCATTGAACTGGAGAGAGCTCAATTTTTTCCAGTTTCTACAACCTGTACTCCCCCCAGGGAATAGCCCTTAGGCTCAGACTTTCCACAGGCTTGCCAGGCCCAGACTGTCCCATGCAGACCCAGTGGCAATCGGACAGACCTGAGCTTCAGATGCCCTAGGCTCTGCCTTGCTGCAGTCCCAAGATCTCAATACCTTTCCAACTTGCACAGAGACCACCACTGATGTACTCACACAAAGGAGTGACCCTCCAATGAGGCAGCCAGATAGTGGCCACTAGAATACCCAGCAAGAAGACCTCAGGTGCAACCAGACCTGCAGGTACCCCAACATTATATCTCCAGGCCCTGCCCAGTGTCCCAAGATAGTGGCAACTGTGTGTAACCAAACCTGTGGGTACCGTGACAATGGACTTCCAGGCAGCAACAGGCAGCTGGTGCTCCCCAGGCAGTCTGTGGTTGGTCTGCAGGCCAATGGCTGGTGCTGGGTGAATGGATGTCAGGCAGCAGGTGATAGGAAGGCGAAAGGAAGGCAAATGGGCAACTGGTGGGCAGTTGGTGGCAGTTAGGAGCGATGTGTATGCAAAAGGCAGGCAATATACTGGCAAAGGGTTGGTAAGTGTGGAGACAAACGGGGGCAGACAAAGAGAAGGGGTTCTGTAGTAGCAAGGGCTGTCTCACAACATTGATAAAAGCTGGCTTTCCCTTTTTCATGATATTATCCTGGTTAATAATGTAAGTTTTCTGCAACAAATCTCAACAACCAATTCAATGAAGGATGAAGAGGCAATTTAAAAACTGCAGAAAGAGCATGGGCCTTGCATTTTATTTTATTTTCAAATATTTATTTTTTAGTTGAAGTTGGATACAATACCTTTATTTTATTTATGTTTTATGGGTGCTAAGGATTGAACCCAGGGCCTTGCACATGTTAGATGGACGCCCTACCACTGAGCTACGACCCCAGCCCCCTTGCATTTTATTTTTGTCACTTGCACAATTGCCGGGCATAGAGGAGCACACATGTAATCCCAGTGGCTCAGGAGGCTGAGGCAGGAGGATCACAAGTTCAAAACTATCCTCAGCAACTTAGTGAGGGAGGCCCTAAGCAACTCAGTGAGGCCCTGTCTCTAAATAAAATACAAAAAGGGCTGGAGATGTGACTCAGTGGTTGAGTGCTCCTGAGTTCAATCCCTGAAACAAACAAACAAACAAAAAAATTCCTCAATATCTCTGAGTCTTAGCATCTTGTTTGAAAATGGGAATAGAGTATAAAAAACTACCAATCTCACAGGGCTGCTATGAGGATCACAACAAGAGAGGGTATAAATATGTACCTTTAAGAATTCTATTAAAAAGATGTAATTCTCAGACCATGTTAATCCTCAGCTATGAATCTACCAAAGCCTCTCATCTCCCTTAGAAATGAAGTCCTCACCAGGGCCTCCAGGCTTCTCCTGACCTGGCCGCCTGCTCTCTGATCTCCTCTGCTGCTCTCATCCAGTCTTCAAACATGTCCTGTCTCAGGCTCCTTGTAGTTCCATCTTCTCTGTCTGGACCACTCTCAGCTCAGACCACACAGGGCTCCTTTCCAGCCCCATGAAAGTTTTCTACTCAAATGTCATCTTGTCAATGAGGCTTTTCCTGAAAAATTGGCTACAGACAGTATGATCCTGAGTCATTCTCTGCTGCTCATCCTGTTTCATTTTTCTTTTTAGCACTTACCCACAAAACTCACTATATATCCACTTATTTATTGTCAATGTCCCTTCCTTAAAATGCACCTATGTAACTGAGAAAACTTCTCTTTGCTCAGGACTTACTTATACTTAGCACATAAATAAGTACTTGGAGGATGAAGAGGGAGTTATCCTTGCATAGTATCTAGTAATGTTTCGCAGATATTACCATCAGTCTATCAATTAAATGCTTTTTTTTAAAAAAAGATATTTCAATTTATTAAACATCCCTGTCTAAAATACACTGAATAAAAACAATATATTTTACTTTTAAAATTTCAGTCATGTTTGGGATTACAGCAAATTATCTGACCTATGACCAAATCAAACTTGGGAATCATTACGTCACAATTCTGCAGAAGGAAAACAGGGAAGAAATCCCCTTCACAGAGACATACTTGGATATTTGACCATTTCTTTCCTGGTGGTGCCACCTAATTCTCAACACAGGTCAACTCCCCGGTAAAGTTGTTTTTTTTTTTTTTCTTACCCAAGTTACAGATATTTGGCAGCTGTTCCTTCACTTCTAAATATAACATAAGAGCCTCACATTTCAAACTCCACATCCTCTTATTCTGGGAAAGCAGAGCACATCTTGAAAACTCAGCAATTGTGTCTGATAGGCAGTGACACAGCCGACAGCCTCTGTCAACACTCGGGCTCATAAATGACAATCAAGATCCCACTGCTGCCTGGGACCTGGGCCATGTGGGACCTTCTAAGTCACATCCTAAGATAAGCCTCATCCAAAAAGTTTTCACTATCGAAGATAGGAATTTCTTGTTTTTATTAAACCTGACCCAAATGTAACCCAATCAGTATTGGAAATTATCATATTTGACCTACAGATAGAGACTCTCTTCTTTATCTGGGAGGCAGTCATGAAATCAGGACTCCTTCATATACATTTTATTATTGTAGATAAAACCCCACTCAGTACTCAAGAAATGTTGATTAGGCTTTTCTCTTTGACTTTTAACATGCAAGTCCCACACAGACTTATCCACTATCAGGGCTGAGCAGGCAAGCACTGTGTGAGAAATGTACCACATCCATCCCTTATGCTCAGGCCTGTCTTCCTTGGCTTCTGGGTGAGTTTCTGGGGTGAGGGAGTGATCTTACACTCTCTGCATCTCTAAGTTATTTCTGGCTTATTTCTATCTGGAAATCTATTTTTCATTTGTGCCTCAACCCTATTGAATTATTTTTGTCAAATGGATGTCTAGGGCTGAGGATGTGGCTCAAGTGGTAGTGTGCTCACCTAGCATGTATGAGGCACTGGGCTCGATTCTCAGCACCACATAAAAACAAAATAAAGATATGGTGTCCACCTAAAGCTAAAAAATAGATATTTTTTAAAAAATGGATGCCTATTTCCCTCTAATCAATGGAAAGTGTGAAGAGGCTGGTGTTTATCCTCATTTAGTGTTGTCTGTCTATAGTTTCCAGGATAATTTGAATGACTGAGGCACCTACTTCTCTACAATCAGGTCAAGAGGCTATAGTTACCAAAGACGTGAGGCCTGTCTCAAATACGTTTTATTATTGTAGATAAAACCCCACTCAGTACCCAAGAAATGTTAACTAGGCTTTTCTCTTTGACTTTTAACTTGTAGGTCCCACTGAGATACCCACATAGACTTATCCACCATCAGGGCTGAGCAGGCAGCACTGTGTGAGAAATGTACCTTATCCATCCCTTGTGCTTTTGGCCATCCCTTAGGCCTCACAAAGACATGAAGCCTGTTATGTAATGTGTACATGAATTACTAAGAAAGTTGACTGTGGCACATTTGCATTACTGATATTAGCTTCTCCTAGGTATAAAAAAAATTCTAAATTTCTTTTTCATGTCTGTCTTTCCTGCAAAGATTGTCAATTTGTGTGCTTGTGCCTGATTTCCTTGACCATGAACATAGGTTGAACATCCCCAGTCCAAATATCTGATGTGGCACTAACAATTTAGACTTTTAGAGCATTTCAGATTCATAAATTGGATTAGGGAGGATCAATCAGTAAAGTCTATGTAAACTTTCTTAAGTCAGAAAACCTCCAAAATCTGAAACACTTACTGTCTCAAACTTTTCAGATTAGCTATACTCGATAGGTACTACCCTTTTCTCTGTGTTTGTGTTTTCAAAAATGAGAAAATCTTCTTTCTCTTTTTCACAAAGCAAAGAGTTGGGAGACATTCCTTCATGGGTCTCTTACTATGACTCATACATGTCTTACTGGGATGCCAAGAACATGAGGCTCAACTCTCTGCATGGACTATCTCAGAGCTGTGTACCCAAGCAACTCTGAGGGATGCAATAATATCTTCATCTGGAACAAAGAGCAGATTTGCTTAATGCTTCCTATAAAATGGTGGATTCCTGAGCAAAGTGTTCCTTTCCTATTATGTAACAGACTGCATGTGAAGGCCCCATCTGACCCTCCACATCTGCCTGTGGAAACTTGGACTCAAAAACCTGACAATATGCTGACACTCTGGCTACTGCTCTTTCTCTGAATAAGGTTTTTATGTCTGACCCAGGACTCTTGTGTCTATTGTGGGCATCCATAGCACAGCAGCAATCTAACTTATTACCTCACAAATAGAATACAGTCTGCAGCTTTTCCCAACTCTTTAAAAAAAGAAAAGAAAAATTGGATTTTTATTATGGTCTATAACTGCAGCCCTTTGTGAGTGTGATTAGTATTGGGGGGCATACCTTAAGACTATAGAAAGAAAAAGAAATATACCATTTATACAAGAATATCAAAGTCAAAAAGCAGATCTGACATTAAAGGGAAGGAAGACTTATTTTATGAATGGGAATCTCTTTTTCCTGGTTAGAAGATGTGTCAGTCTTCTGGGTTGTATAATAGTGGCACAAATGAGCTATAATTTGCATTAGAATGAGAATACAGAAGAAAAGGCATTGTTCATTGCTTCTGGATTTTCATGGCTGCCCATTAACTATTACTCAAGAAATCAGAAGTAGTCTGAAAGCATGAACTTCTTTCTCTTGAAAAAAATAATAGAGAAATCTTCTGCTTATAACTATGACAGATTAGCTGCTACCACACTTTCCTTCCCCCTGACACAAGAAAGCTGGAAAAAAAATATAAAATTATAGTTTCTAGACAATGGAGAATGAAACTGTGGTCCCTGAAAGAAGGAAAACCAGGGAGGACAGTGTTGGGAATACCACAGTTTTCTGCCTTGAGGCCTCATCCAGACTGCAGCCCAGCATGTGAGAAAACAGAATGGTCCTGTTTACCTGAAGATACAGAGATCATAATTCAGAAAGGGTGAAGATGCTTCTGAAATTTCAAAAGTGGATTATTGGAGAGAAAAAACCTACTTGAAGAAAGAGCTAAAATATAAATATGTTTGTGTGTATGTGTGTGTGTGTGTGTATCTCCATAGAGCTCCCTTTTTTGAATTCTCAGATGAATGAATTATGTAGCATAGAGTTCTACAAAATGTACAAAGATTAACCACTGTGCTGAAAAACAACTATTAGGGAGATTCAAGCTGAACAGTTCCCAGAGACAACACAAGGTGGTGAGATCATCTGTCAACCAACCAGAGTGCAGAGACCTGTTGCAGAATACAACAGAAATCAGAGTCGTCTCATCTCAGTGGCAGTTCTAGATTAGACCTAGAGCAAGTACTTCTCAGCCATAGCAAACTAAAACAAGCCTCAAGAACACTGAACTGACCTACAACTAGTCAATCTGAACAAACCTCAATACTCCATAAAGGAAAGCAACAAAATTAAGACAGCACATTAAGAATGTCCCACTTCAGTAACAGGAAGCTACATGGAACATTCTCAAGTACATGTCAATTAAAATACTTTTCAATATCCCAGGGTTCAAGTAAGTAGTTGGAGTATATTTTGAACAGCATGTTAATGAAGATGCAACACATAAAAATTTGGTTACATAAGACAAGCCATACTTAATGGGAAATGCATATCTTTAAGGAATTATTTTGGAAAACAATAGAAGAATAAAGTTAATGACCTTCACCTAGAACAAAAGGGCTAAGTAAGCCCAAAAAAGGTAGAAGAAAGAAAACCATAAAGAAAATTCAATGAAATAGGACACAGATAAATAATGGATACAGATAAATACTGTAAAAAAAGCTGATTTGTTGAAAATATTGATAAAATTAATAAACCTTTAGTTAGGTTGATCAAGAAAATAATTCACCAAATTTATAGAATATAACAATCTTAATAAATTCAGAAAAATATTTGATAAAATCTAATGCTCAATAGTAATAAAAATTTCTACCAAACTAAGAATGAAAGAGAATTTCCCTGATCTAATGAAGGGAAGCCACTAAAAATATTACACATTATGCCTAATGGTGACATATTAGACTTTTCTGTACAATCAAGAAAATATCAAGGACAAATATTCTTTTCAGGCCTATGTAATGTTATAGTGGAGGTCATAAAAAAAGCAAGGTATCAAGAAAAACAAAAAGGCATAAAGATCCAAAAGAAGAATTAAAGTTGAAACTACAAATTTTGTTAAGGATGTAGAGCAGTCAGAACTCTCATCTGTCATTGGTGGGAGTGTAAAATGGTTCAATCATTTTGGTAAAATATATATTTCTTATAAAACTAAGCATTTACTTACTCTATGGCTCATAAATTTTATTCTGAGGTATTGAGCCAAAAGAAATGAAAAATACATAGGTATAAACGAACTTGGCATGAAAATATTTTTAGAAGCTTTGTTCATAATAGCCAAAACCTGGAACAGCCTCAATGTCCATCAAAATGAGAATTGATAAATTACGGCTATTACTTAGTAAAAACAAACAAGGCTACTAATATGTGTAACAACATAAACGAATCTTGAGATGTGCTAAATGATCTTATACATATGTTGACTATATATCAAAGAGTATATATAGAATAATTCCACTTATAGAAAATTTTAGAAAAGACAATACTTATCTGGCTAAGCAGAGGAGAATCTGTACCATTGGCAAAGTTTCACATTGTTTTGGATTGTTCACGTTGTCATGATTTGACACCAGAAGTGAAAGAACAATTTGCATCTTGGTGAGGAAATGACATCAGTCATGTAAAGCAGACCCAGGTCTTTGTTGGCCAAATCTTTATAAGACTGGAAATTTTCCAGAGGGCATTTCAGTACATGTTTAATATTTCTAGTTACACTCCAGTTCAGTTTTCTGTTATTTGACTTCTGCTACTCAGAGCCTAGCAATGCTTATCAAATGTTCTAAGACAAAAACAGGATGAAATCATTCACAAGATGAAAATCTCATTCCTCCATCAACCTCAACTTCAAGGAGAATCAACAACAGAAGCAAATATCTGGCTAATCTTTGGTGGATTTTCTTGCAGTTTTGGCAATGAAAGCTAAGAATAAGTACTGCTCTATTTAGACCAACTTCTCTAGCCAGGCATGATTTCAAAGAAGTTCCAATGCCAATTTTACATGGCTTTGTCAATGGGTGACAACTCAAATCCAGAAACATATTTCTGAATGCTGAATGATTGGGAGATGAATGTCAACCAATGAGATTCACTTTTCAAAGACATGGGGGTCAGGATTGGCACAGAACTCACCAGCATGAGACTTGACCTTCAGCAAAGCAATGCTGTACCCCAGAGTGATTAAGACAGACTCCTTCCTCACTCTACAATATTCAGTGTCTCTGTGGAATGAGCATTTAAAGATACAAATGCCATCAGCTATTCTCAAGCTATATATGCTAAACTCAAGGCCAACATCATTCTAAATAGAGAAAAATTGAAAGCATTCCCTCTAAAAACCAGAACAAGACAGGAATGCCCTCTTTCACCACATCTATTCAACATCATCCTTGAAATTCTAGCCAAAGCAATTAAAAGAAAGAAATTAAAGGGATACATGTAGGAAAAAAAGAACTCAAACTATCTCTATTTGCTGATGACATAATTATATATTTAGAAGATCCTAAGAATTCCACTAGAAAACTTCTAGTATTCAGAAATGAATTGAGCAAAGTAGCAGGATATAAAATTAACACCCATAAATCTATTCTGTTCCTGTATATCAGTGGTGAATCTACTGAAAGAAAGATAGAAAAACTGTCCATTTCACAATAGCCTCAAATTTTTTTTTAATTCTTGGGAATCAATGTGAGGAGGTGAAAGACCTCTACATTGAAAATTATAGAACACTAAATAAAGAAATTGAAGATCTTAGAAGATGGAAAGATCTCTCATATTCTTGGATAGGAAGCATTAATATTGTCAAAATGTATACCAAAAGCATTATACAGATTTAATGCAATTTCTATTAAGGTTCCAATGACATTCCACATAAAAATAGAAAAAGCAGACATGAAATTCATTTGGAAAAATAAGAGGTCCAGGATAGCTAAAGCAATCCTCAGTGAGAAAAGTAAAGCAGGAGGCATCATAATACCAGACCTTAAATTATACTACAGAGCCATACTAACCAAAACAGCATGGTATTGGCACCAAAATAGACATGTAGACTAATGATATAGAATAGAAGACATGGAGAAAAACCCACATAAATATGGTTATCTCATACTAGACAAAGGTGCCAAAAACGTACATTAGAGAAAGGATAGCCTCTTCAACAAATGGTGCTGGGAAAACTGGAAATCCATATGTAACAAAGTAAAATTAGATGGCTATCTCTCACCCTGCACAAAACTCAACTTAAAGTGGATCAAAGACCTAGGCATTAGACCAGAGACCCTGCACCAACAGAAGAAAAAGGAGACCCAAATCTTCACCATGTTAGCTTAGGAACTGACTTCCTCAATAAGACACCTTAAAAGCAAGAAGTAAAATCAAGAATCAATAAATGGGATAGATTCAAACTAAAAAGCTTCTTCTCAGCAAAAGAAATAATCAGTTACATGAAGAGAGAGCCTACAAAATGGGAGAAAATCTTTACCACATGTACCTCAGGATAATAAGGATCTCCAGGATAAATAAGGAACTCATAAAACTTAACACCAAAAAAACAACCCAATAAATAAATGTGCAAAGGACCTCAACAGACAATTCATAGAAGGGATACAATCAATAAACAAATATATGAAAAAATGTTCACCATTACTAGCAATTAGAGAAATGCAAATTCAACTACTCTAGGATTTTATCTCACTCCTATCAGAATGGCAATTATCAAGAATACAAGTAACAATAAATGTTGGTGAGGATGTAGAGAAATAGGTACACTCATACATTGTTGGTGGAATAGCAAATTGGTGCAACCACTATGGAAAGCACTATGGAGATTCCTTAGAAAACCTGGAACAGAATCACCATTTAAGGGTTTGGAGTGGAAGGGAGAGGGAATGGGGTTTTAAATGATGGTGGAATGTGATGATAATTATTATCCAAAGTACATGCATGAAGACACGAATTGGTGTGAATATACCTTGTATACAACCAGAGATATGAAAAATTGTACTCTATATGTGTAATAAGAATTGTAATGCATTCCGCTGTCATATATAAATTAAACAAAAAGTAAAAAAAAATACTATTTATCTCACTCCTTGGCATATACCCATAGGACTTAAAATTAGCATAATACAGTTACGCAGCCAACATCAATGTTTATAGCAGTTCAATTCATAGTAGCTAAGCTATGGAACCAACCTAGGTGCCCTTCAACAGATGAATGGAAAAAGAAAATGTGGTACACAATGGAATATTACTCAGCCTTAAAAAAATTAAATTATGAGGGCTGGGGTTGTGGCTCAATGGTAGAGTGCTCGCCTAGCATGCATGAGGTCACTGGGCTCGATCCTCAGCACCACATAAATGTAAAAATAGAAATATTGTGTCCAACTAAAACTAAAAATTTTTTAAATTAAATTATGGAATTTTTGCCAGTAAATGGATGGAACTGGAGACTATCATGCTAAGCAAAATATGCCAATCCCCCCAAAAAACAAATGCCAAATATTCTCTCTGATATGGGGATGCTAACTCACTATAGGCAGGGGGAAGAGAAGAGTGGAGGTTCACCAAATAGGACAGAGGAATGAAGGAAGGGAGGAGGGATGGGAATGAGAAAGAAAGTAGAATGAACTGGACATAACTTTCCTATGTTCATATATGAATACATGACCATTGTAACTCCACATCATGCACAACCACAAGAATGGGAAGTTATACTCTGTATATGTATGATATGTCAAAATATACTGTACTATCATGTATAACTAAACAGAACAAATAATGTCCAGCTCATTACACCATTTTTTCCACCCTCATACCCTCTCCCCTCTCATCATTCCCCTCTGCATAATCTAAAGTTCCTCCATTCTCTCCCTGTCCCACTGCCATTATGGATCAGCATCCACATATCAGAGAAAACATTTGGCCTTTGTTTTTTGGGGATTGACTTATTTCACTTAGCATCATATTCTCCAACTCCATCCATTTGCCTGCAAATGCCATAATTTCATTCTTTTTTGAGGCTGAGTAATATTCCATTGTGTGTGTGTGTGTGTGTGTGTGTGTGTGTGTGTGTGTATGGATAAATGTGTATATGGATATACATATATCCATATATATACATATATGTGTGTATATGGATAAATGTATGTGTATAATGGATAAAGAAATCATTATATATATAAAAAGATAAAGAACCCTAGGGATAAAGAAATCATTATATATATAAAGAAATCATTATATATAATGATTTCTTGATCCATTCATCTATTGAAGCATTAGTACCTCCTTGGAGAGAGGTAATCCTGAGTATGGATAAAAAAGAAGGGACTTTGGGCCACTTTTAAATATGTTTTCTTAAGCTCATAGGAAATGCGTTTTTACTAAATTAGAAGTCTTAGTGTTTTATCCAGTGTTCCTCTTCTGGTTTAGAAGTGGGATGTAGAATGAAAAAGGAAGGAGGATTCTAAGCATCTACAGACTCTAAATTTCTAAATTCTTGATATAATGCCTCCTGCAACATATATGAACATGAAGAACAGAGATGAAAGAAATGAATCTAACTATAGCCAAATAGGAATTCTCAGCATGTGGGTTAGTGCAGGGCTCAGAAGTGACTCCTTTTGCCTCCTGCCTCTGTGTCCAGGGATCCATACCCCACAACTTTTTATTTTATTTTTTAATGTCTTGACTCAACCCAGAAGTGTGCAGGTAATGTCTCTCTGGGAAATTCCTGGGGACCTAATATATGCCAAAGATATCACAATGAATTTCCATTTTAAGTATTATTGCTGCCAATGTTTGCAGGTAAAGGTAAAGCAGAGAGCTTAGCCCCAATATGTGTAGCTAATAAGGAGCAGAAATGGAATTCCAATCCAGATATTTGACTTCATAGCCTAAGGCCCAATGTCTGTCCCATAACATGTTGATAGAAGTGTGATAAAACGGAAGCTCATGTAATTGGAAACAAAGTCACTAATCTTCCTGTTATAGGTTAGACAGGCTTTTTGCATTGGGGCAGCTGTCCTGTGTGGATAGAGCAATGTACTTGGAGTTTTGCTTTCATCTTCAAAGGCAAACTGGGGAATTTCAATTACTTAATCATATTCAGTTATATTTATATATAAATGGGCTTTTGATGAAGACTAATAATGGTATAATTTCTAAAAATATTATTAAAACACTGAGACTATTATTTTTCTCTCACTTTAAAATAGATCTTAATTCCTATCCTTAATATTTTCCATTCTCCCTTACAAAGTCAAATATATAAAGTATATTAACTTAAAAACACAATTGCATGTACCATTCTATTGTTATAAAGCATATGCACTCACACACACATTTAAAACATGAACACGCATGATACACAGAATTAAGATGAATAAATATTTTCAAATATTTCCATCCATTAGTTCAAATGAATGCATACTTCACAAATATTTTTCACAAAATGTCTTGGCTGGTTAAATAGTGCAGATGTTTGGAAAACATTTCCTTGGCATCAAACATGATTGCAGATTTAGTTAGTACAGCCCAGTCAATATCTTAGAGGCATTAGTACCTCCTTGGAGAGAGGTAATCCTGAGTATGGATACAAAAGAAGGGACTTTGGGCCACTTTTAAACAAGGAGAGAAATGAATTACAGTGGATGGGGTAGAGAGAGAAGATGGGAGGGGAGGGAGGGGGGATAGTAGAGGATAGGAAAGGTAGCAGAATACAACAGTTACTAATAGGGCATTATGTAAAAATGTGGATGTGTAACCGATGTGATTCTGCAATCTGTATTTGGGGTAAAATTGGGAGTTCATAACCAACTTGAATCTAATGTATGAAATATGATATGTCAAGAGCTTTATAATGTTTTGAACAACCAATAAAAAAAAT
>NW_025999998.1:7929364-7937899 GCF_001458135.2 Marmota marmota marmota | reverse complement strand
ATATATATATATATATATATATATATATATATATATATATATATATATATATATATATATATATAATTTGCTTTTCTGTCCTCCCCCCAATTATTCTAAAACAAACTTACATTACTTTTAGATTTAGAAAAATATTTCATGATTATTCAGGGGCAAAAGCTAATAAGCCCTACATAGAAGTTACTGAGAGACAGCATTTGCCAACACTTAGGCTAACAGGTATATTTTACAATTCAGTAACCCTCGGGATGGCCACATGCTGCAGGACACTAGGCAGACTCCTCAACCTCATCGTAAACTTTAATAAAAGTCTTTATAATACAGAAGATATTATATTCCACTTTCAAGAACAATACAAAAAGGATTAAGTTTTGTTCTCAAAACTACTTGCTATCCAGTAAGCCTAAATAACTAAGCCATCTGACTCCTTTCCAGTTTGATACCCCGATGAGCACACTCAGGGAGGGGGGCAAGTAATATGGCTGGTAAGGTATGTGGCTGGCCCCTAGATCCTGAAAGCAACTGCAGTTAAGTCTCAGCAAGGAAATGTGACTTTTAGTTGTCCAATGGAGGAACTGAATTCTACCACCACCAAGACTGAGCTTGGAAGCAGTTTCCTCAGAACCTCCCAATAAGTACTCAGTTCAGCCAATTAATGCCTTAATTCCAGCCTAATGAAATCCTGGGAAGAAAACTCATTTGGACTTCTGACCTTCAGAAACCCACGCTCTAAAAATGTGTGCTGTTTTAAGCTGCTAAGATTGTAGCACTTTTTTATAGAGCAATAGAAAAATAATACAGGCAGCTAGTGACCAGATTTCCCTATAGTGATGCTTATGGGTCCTAACCATGATAAAAACTTCCAAACTTCTTTTTAGCAGTTTCAAAATGAATGACCAGAAAAAGAATACTAGATGTATGAGGAGAGACTCCAAAATGAAAAGAAAAACAAGACCAGAAAATAAAATTCCAGGGGAGAGAGATCATTTAGGAAACTTCAAAAAAATTTTAAAATAATTAATATAAATGGCTTTTTTCATTCAAAAATATTTTTAAGCACTTGTTATGTGTCAGGTAGCATTTTAGAAGCTAAGGAATAAAAAATATTTTATTTATAATAAGCTAACACAGAATGCTATGAAAATAAGTAAAGCCCAAGAAAAAAAAATAAACTATGTAGCTGAAATAAAAAATTCAATAGAAAAAATAGATGAAAAAGTCAGAGAAATCTTCTTAAAAGAAGAAGAAAACTTATTTTTAAAAGAGGAAAAAAGAGATTATTAAGGAATTACACCTGACATTCTGCCATACAATCAACAGAAATTCCAGAACAAACAGAGGGAACTGAGGAGCAGAATTTAGCAAAGAAACTAAGAATTTCTCAGAATTCAACAGCACTAGTCTTTAGACTGTATAGACTGTCCAAGTAACTAGAACAGTGAGTGAAACATTGCAGGCACCTGAGCATGTTACTGTGAAATTCAGAATATCAGAGTTATAATTGAAATTATACAAACTTCCAGAGAAAGAAAAGAAATAGGTCACGTACAAAAGAAGGGAAAGAATGACAGCAGACATCTTCAGTGACCCTAGAGGCTTGAGCAAAACTAAATAATTTCTTCAAAAATTGTAGAACATAATAAGTTTTGGCCTTAAATCCTATACTAGTGTGGTGCTCTGTCATGTGAATGAAAGGTAAAACATTTTCAGACATAAAATAACTCTAAAAACTACTTCCCAGGGAGCTTTTATTAGGAAACTACTGGAGAACATTCCAGCAACAATTAATTAACAATGAAGAGAAAGGAGTGGAAAAAATCAGGTGATTCATGGTATGAAATACTAAAGGAAAGTACCATGACACCATCTATGTAACAGGTGGAAGATGTGAGTTATTTCCAAGGAAATATCTCATATGTGTGAAGATTTACAAAATAATAGTGATAGGTATATTATAAATCAGAAGAAGCCTGCAAAATATTAAGGACAGTGACAAATCAGATGAATGACAGATAAACAGGCAAATCTTCATTCAAAAACAATGCCAAACAAAACTGAAAGTCTGCAAGAAAGGAAATTATAGAGCTATAATAAACCACATTTATATAAGCGCAAGACATCTGTAATATACTCATACCAGAAAAGGACAGAAAGAGCAGCGAGGCAAGGATAGCACAAGATGGTTAAATTCTCATCTACCAGTCACTAGACATGTCCAAAATTGAGAAATCAACAAATATCTGTATACCATATTCTTTGGAAAATGGAGTTAGGCTAGAAAGAAATGGTGAGGTGAGCTTTACATGTTTGCCTTTGGGAAGTGAGCAAGGGAAGGGGGATAAATTTCTATTTTTCTTCATAAGCTCTGCAGTGTCATACTTGATTTTTAATTCTACATATGTATTATTTTGAAAAAATAAAAATTTTAAATTATTAATGCATAACATTTACTTAGTATTTACTTTATGCTAAACACTGTGCAAACACCTCACGTACATAATCTTGCACGATCCTAAAAACCCTAAGAAATTGGAAATGTGACTCTCTTTTTTATAGACTGGGAATCTGCAGCCCTCAAAGATTAAGTACTAGCCTGACATTACATGTCTCCCAGTGGAGCAGCCAGGAGTTAAACTAGGAACTCTGTTTCTGGAGAGTCTGTGGTCTTCTCTCAATGAGTACATTTGCATAGAAGTCAAACATAATGCTGAGAGCAAAAGCCCTAGACACCATCCCTGTGGGAAACAGCAACAGTAAAATGTTTTGCCTACCGGGACTGGGAAGGCAAGGGGCAGAGTCCTTTGATAGGAAAAACCACAGAACTCCCCAAAGAGCAACTAACAGTGAAGAAAGGGCATGTCTGGATCAGGGGTGTAGGTCAATTGCATGCCATGGCTGTGGTCCTGGCACAGTTTGGTTAAATCAGGAAATTTCTCAGTGTCTGTCTAACCTGGCATATTGCTCCACAGATTGCATGTGAGCCGATGGACTACAACTTTGAGGGAATAAGCATGAAGGATCTTTGCATAGCATTAGTGATATAAGGAGTCTAACTCCAGGTTTTGATCTTGGTCAGCTTCCAAGCCTCAACCCTCCCTGTGCCCCTGGGGCCTCACTTCTGAGATAGCCAGTAAGAAAAGCTGGGTGTTTCCTTTTTATTCAGTCAATTCCCTGTCTATGTACAGGGAATCTCAAAGGAATCCTATCTCACTAACCTTGTACTTTCTTAGCCTTGGGGAATGGTTTGAGAAACCTGCCCTGCTCTCCCCAGAGATCTGAGTTTACTAAGAAACCTTCTTGTAGCCTCTCAGTGTGCATGGAATCATCAGTTGATATCTGAACAAATTTGGGGGTAGGGTGTGTCCATTTGCCTCTGCAGGACCATAACAACTGGATAAAGATAGGTGTTACCATGGGGCATTAGTTCCAACAGCAACAGCATTAGCCCCAGCAGCAATAGAAGGCAAGAGTGGTAACCAAGTGATGGATAGGTCAGGTCCCTTGGTTCCCTCAGGCTTGAAAGCAGGGTCATTAATAGGTAAGACCCTGAAGATCTTAGAGAATGTGAAGATGGGGAGAGACATTCAGAGGGAACATATACTAATGTGTTTAGAAAGAGCCTCAAATGATGAGATGGAAAAATGGAGGTGATGTGGCCATTCTTAAACATCAACTCAGTGAAACTAATTGCATCAGCTGCTACTATTGGAAAGTCACTTGAGAAAGGAGAAGAAGCAAACTGAAAACATTTTGTTTCTCATGTCTATATGTCCCAGTGACTGCACAGCACACATTATTTAAGCAGCTTGTGTGAGTCAGGTCATAATATTTCCACATTATAGATAAGTCTTCAAGGGCAGATGCTAACTGAAGCATTGTGCAGAGAAGAGTTCCAGATCTGCTTTACCCTCCTGGGGTGCTGAAACTTACCTTACCCTTAAAGATAATCTAGCTAAATTTTACAGATGGGGAAACTGAGTTTCAAAGAGGCAAAGTGACTTCGCTTAGATCAAAAAACCAACATATCATGGAAGAATGACTGGAAAGAGTAGCAGTCTGTGCTAGTCTCTCTCCATCCATGACCACCTCAGTTGGCTTGGCTTTATATTTACAAAGATCTACACTATGACAAAATCCATACTTTATCAAAGCTTCAGTCCACTTTTATTTTTTAATTGAAAATACTATTAAGACTATTGTAAAAGATCATATGCAGTTGTAAAAAAATAATGTGTTTTAGTACACACTTTAACTAATATCCCCCAGTGCTAACATTTTGCAAAACTATGTCACATTATCAAAACCAGGATACTGACAGGGATACAATCCACCAGGCACATGCAGATTTCTCTAGTTTTACTTGTACTCACACACGGATGCCTCTGTGCGTATGTGTGTGTTTTATTACATGTGTGTTTGTGTATGCACAACTATTAAAATACTGAACATTTCTCTCAGCACAAATATCTTCATGTTGCCCTTTATAACTCTGTCACTTCCTTCCCCACCCAACTCCCTTCCTGAAGATCTGGCAACCATTAATCTGTTCATTTCTAAAAATGTGTCATTTCAAAAACACTATATAAATGGAGTCACCCAGTATATAACAATTTAGAACTGGCTTTTTCACTTGTCAAAATTCCCTGGAGAGTTATCCAAGTTGTTGAATATATCCACAGTTCCTTTCTACTTCTAAGCAGTATCCCATGATTTGAAGATATTACAGTTTGTTGAACCATTAAAATATCGAACAATTTATGTGACAAACACTTCTACTATGGTGCTATTACTAACAAAATTGTTATGGATATTCATGCAAAATTTGTGTGAAAATAAATTTTCCTGGTATACATTCCCAAGGGTTCAACTGATGGATTATACGGTAGTTGCACATACAGCTTTAACAAAAACTGCCAAATTGGTTTCTAGAGTGACTATGTTATTTAACATTCCCCCTGAAAAATGGATAAATGATCCAATTTCTCCACATCTTCCTCAGTATTTGGTGTTGTCACTATTTTTTATTTTAGATATTCTGAGAGTTGTATAGTGATATCACAGATCTAATTTGTATTTCTCTAATGGCTAACAGTGTAGAATATCTTTTCACAAGCCTATTTGTCATATAATATTATCTTTAGTGAATCTTTGCTCATGTCTTTTACCCTTTTTGAACTGGATCTTTTTATTTATTTTTTTACTGTTGAGGTTTAAGAGCTCTTCACATATTCTAGATATTGGCTCATTGTCAGATATGTAGTATGAAAATATCCTCTCTTACTTTTATATAGCTTGATTTCTAATCTCTACAGGAGCTTCCATAGAGAAAAAGATTTTAATTTTGAGGAGGTCTAATTAGTCACTTTTCCTCTTATAAATCATCTTTTTGGCATAAAGCCTAAGATTATTTTGCATGAGTCCATTGACCTTTCCCATTCTGAGATTTCACTGCTCCCCATCTGAACAATCTCGATAGTCTCCCCACTGTTATCCCCATGTTCATTAAACATAAACTCATACTACAAACTTCTGCAGTACAAATGATGAAGCATAGGTGCTATCATTGAAATACTCAGCTCACACCCACAAGATTCCCCACTGACTACTACAGTGTTATGGTTTGGATGTGAGGTGTCCCTAGAAAGCTCACATGTGAAGCATGCAAGAAGGTTTAGAGGAGAAATTATCATTTTTATGAGAACCTTAACCCAATCAGTGAATTAATTCCCTAATGGGATTAACTGCATGGTAACTGAAGGCAGGTAGGGTGTGGCTGGAGGAGATAGGTAATTGGGAGCATGCCTTTGGGGTATATATTTTGTATTTGGTGAGTGGACTCTCTCTTTCTGCTTCTGACCATAATGTGAGCTGCTTTCCTCTGCCACACTCTTCCACCATGATGTTCTGCCTCACCTCAAGCCCCAGGAATAGAGCCAGCCTTCTAAGGACTGAGACCTCTGAAACTGTGAGCTCCCAAATAAAATGTTCATTCTCTAAAATTGTTCTTGTCAGGTCTTTTAATCAAAGCAACCAAAAAGCTGACTAAAATATATGATGCAGTCTCTTCTGCTTGGCATTGTAATCCCCTGGGCCACTTGTACTGCTTTTGCCCCACCAACCCCCTAAATATGTGCCATACTTCAACCAAACTACCTACCAGTTGCTCTCCAGAAAGGACTTGTAATAGTGGTTGTAGGTAAATGAACCAGAAGAGAAGGGCTTCAGAGTGATATTTAAAGTTGCCTTTCTGCAAATGAAAGTGCTATATAATTTATCAATGCTTATTTCAAATGCTGCCACCTCCACAGAGCCTTTCATGTTTGACCCCACCAACATGCTTTATTTTTCTCATGCTAACTCAATAGAACTTCAAGCCTCTCTTACACCGCTTAGATAATTCTCCCATTTGTACCGCAGTCTTATCCATTCTGCAAAATATTAGTCTGTTTGAGGACAGGAATTCTGTCTTCTCTTTGATTCCCCTAAAGGACTTGGTGCACAGCAAGGACCAAGAAACATTGAGTTGACAGAAACCACATCAGCATTGCTCCAGTTCAGATTATGGCCTCTTAGTTACATCCCTCTTAAAACAAAGTAAAAGGGCAAACATACTTCATCTTTCTAGCCTCCAGATCAGCTTCAAGAATTTTTTACCATTTCCTCTTTTCTTTCATATTCTTTCCTCCACACATGACTACAGCAGAAAGAAAAAAAAACAAATAAACACTGAAACTGATTCCACACTGAAATTTTAAACACCTCTATGGCCAATATGTTCAAGTTGAAAGGAAGTAACTTTTCATTCTGCCTTTAATGAAATAGCATGACACTTCCCTAACAGCTTGTCTGGGAACCTACTGCTCACTCCAAATTGCTCATGATGCTTGGCATAGCAATTCTTCAGCTCCCCTTGCAATTTCTCAAGGTAGAAAACTGACTAGTATCAGAGAGGCCATGGTTGCTAAGACCTACAGGGAAACGAGTAGTAGAACATTTATTTTTAAATTTCTTCCTTTCTATCAAATGCATGGCTGTTGTTTCCAGTACATAGAATATGATTGATAAACATTTACCTGAATCATCACAGTCAAGGAAGCCTTGTTAGCTTCCTAAACCACATTGAAAATCATGAGAATGAGATTTCAGAGCATTACATAGAACAAAGTGTCAATCAAAAACTTAGTGTTTTTTCACTTGAATTTTTTTTTCAATTCTGGCAACTGATTTGTATTTTTTTATTCGTAAAAAACCAATTGTTTTCACAGTTTGATCTGAGATCAAGAAATAGTTCATTTCCTTGTCTTTCTAAAGGAATATAAAATTCTTTTCCCTGATGAGGTAGCATTTCTTAAATTTAAATTTAATTTTATTGTGAATGTCTCTTTAAAGTAAACAAGTAGTATAGAATCTATATCCTATCTGGGTAAGGATTTTTACAAAGTTCCTGAGTTCTTCTTGCAACTTCTAGCGACCCTAAACTACCCTCTTCTAGATACCCAGTTGAGCAGAATGACTCCAGTGTGGATTTTACAGCTACAACAACAAAAAGTGGGAGCTGCCAAAGAAAAAGAATAAAATAACAACTTGGTTGTCAAGAGCTATTCTAGAGATTAAATTTTGTTTTCACCCTGTAGCAGATGTGGGGAACCAGGCATCTGGAGGCCTTAGTTTGGATATTCATTCACACACACACACATATAACTAACATTTATGAGCATCTGCTACATGCCACTCACTGTTGATTGGCACTAAGGGAAGATTCAAAAATAAATAAACTGTAGCTACAGCCTTGAAAGAGCTCACAGTGCTAGAAGAGATCTGTTCAAAATGCTATGGTACTACAGAAAAATGAGCAACTAATTTTGCCTAAGACACCTCTCATAGGAAATATTACATAGGGTCCAAGTCATGGAGGAAAAGAAAAAGATTTTCAAGAGGGAAGGAAAGAAGTGGAAAAGTTAGTGAACAAATTATGAGTGGACATGACAAATCTGGGACTAAGTCATAGTTCTCATGGGTTTTGCAGATGCGGTAATTAGGGTTTAGGTATCAATCTTGGCAAAGAGATTGGAGCAGGAATTTTAAAAGAAATGGGAGAACTGAGCATGTAGTTACCTGTATTTGGGTTTTTTTTATATATATATATATACAAGGGATTGAACCCGGGCATGCTTAACCAATGACCCACATCCCCAATCCTTTTTGTTGTTTGTTTTGTTTTATTTTGAGACAGGGTCTCCCTAAGTTCCTTAGGGTCTCTTAAAATTGCTGAGGCTTGCTTCAAACTTTCCATCCTCCTGCCTCAGCCTCCAAGCCACTGGGATTACAGGTGTGCACTGCCATGCCTGGCTGTTTGAACATTTTCAAATCATTTACCTTGGGTTGGGGATGTAGCTCAGTGGTAGAACATTTGCCTAGCATGCAACAAGGCCTGGATTAGCTCCCCATTTCTGTTTACTGTGAGCAAAGAATGGGATTAGAGTCCTTATAAAAGAGGAAAAGGGTCTTGTTTTTTTTTTTTTTTTTTTTTTTTTT
>NW_025999998.1:7887343-7929342 GCF_001458135.2 Marmota marmota marmota | reverse complement strand
CCCTCCCTCCCTCCGTGTGTGTGTGTGTGTGTGTGTGTGTGTATGTATGTGTGTAAATTGCCCTGTGAATCTAAATTTTGTTCCAAAAAATCATATAGGAAAAAATGATTTCCTAAGTTTTTATTTTAGGAAGGAATGAATAAGATGTAAGCTACAGTATTCTCAGAAATTAAAAATGTGAGTTGTGTAGCACAACAGTATGAAGACAGATGAACAGGGATTAAAAACAGGAAAAAGTTTTTCTAGAGCCAACACTGGACTAGAAACTACTGGACTTATTTTATGCAAGAAAAAAGTAGACTTCAATTTCTTTTTGACACTATTATTTGGGAGTTTCTTATTATATGTTGTTGAACTGAATCTTAACTGAAGCAGATTCCTAGCTAAAGTCAAACCCAAATAGACTTTGGCTTTTTTAAAGAATAAATAGCCATTTACAAAAGCCAAATTAGTGGAAGAAATTTCTCAAATTCTAAAAAAGAGTTGTCTTTAGTGTAAATGCAAAGACAAAATGTATAAAGAAAAACTGACCAGGTAAGAATTCAACATTTTTAAATAGAAAAATTAGAAAAAATAAATAAATCTGGGGTAAATACTTACACAGAATATGTTCAAAATATATTATCTTCATGAATAAAAACTTTGTATAAATCAATAAAAGTTCCCAAGTAAATGGATAAATAATATTAACAGGCAGTTCCCAAGGAAGAATTACAATTGGCTTGATAGCATGTAAATCATATAAGAACACCAGCATTCAGGGAATTAAATTAAACCAAGATACCATTTTGCCTATAAAACTGTCAGCTATTTCAATGTCCAAGATTAATGGGTACCTTCATACAGTATTGGTGGGAAAATCATCATTACAGCTTTGTCTGTAAAGCAATTTCTTTATACCTGGCAAAAATCTTAACAATATTCAACACAGTTGACCATATCACTCCATTTATAAAAATCAGTCCTTAGGAAAACATTAGTCATGTGTCAAGGCATCGGTTTAAACATTTTCCTGTAAAAATACATATAAGAGTAAAAATTGAAGCAACTTAAATGTTCAAATAGAAGACTAATCAAAGATGGTCTTCACATGAAAGAATATCATTCAACCATTAGATTCAGTTAAAAAAACAAAAAGAAAAGCAAATACCATGAGAAAATATTGCAATAATATAATTAAACAAAAAAACGACAAAATATTTTCAGGGCTGTTATAATTTACTTTTTCAATGTTGTGATCAAAATACCTGACAAGAACAACTTAGAGGAGGGAGAGTTTATTTTGGATTATGGTTTCAGAATTGAGTCCATTGTTAGCCAACTCCACTGCTCTCTGGGTAGAATATGAGATGGAATGAGATAGAATATTGCCTTGGAAGTCAGTGGTGGAAGAAAGCTGCTCAACTCATGGTAGTCAGGACATCGGGGAGGAGGACTTGCTGCAAGAAAGATGAACCCTTCCAAGGCATGTCCCCAGTGACCCACCTCTTCCAGCCACATCCCACCTACATACAGTTCTCACCCAGGTAGTCCATTCAAAGTAA
This sequence comes from Marmota marmota marmota, assembly GCF_001458135.2. Classification (NCBI taxonomy): domain Eukaryota; kingdom Metazoa; phylum Chordata; class Mammalia; order Rodentia; family Sciuridae; genus Marmota; species Marmota marmota. The sequence goes on along the minus strand of NW_025999998.1, from coordinate 7,927,798 downwards.
GATGGACTGATTAGGTTGCAGTTCTCATAATCTAATCATTTTGCCTCTGAATATTTGTATATTTAACATAAGCTTTTGGGGGGACATCTCATATCCAAATCATAACAAGGGTAATCCCTGTTTATGACATTTTTAAGTAGTTTTAATGCAAAATGTCAAGGGTAATTATATTTCCATGTGGTGCCTTTATTCATCTTCTAGGTTTTTTCCTGATATCCTGGATATTTTATCTCTTTAAAATATATTAACTTTATAAGCGGTAAAAATTTAACAGCAGCAGAAAGTATGCTGGTAGTCTCCATTGAGACTCAGTCATAAATCTTGAAATTATATTCCAATATTTATCATTAAGACTTGTCTCGAAAACCTTAGATCCAGTTGGAACTTTTGTACTGAATAAGGACAATCATAGTTCTTGGTTTTACAAATTCCTTCCAGTGTCCATCAGAGTAGTTACAAAAATCTTTTGAGTTGAATTTCCAGATGTCTGTCAGCAGATGAATGAATGAATTCTGAAATGTCCATCAACAGATGAAAGTATAAACAAATGTGGTGGTTATATAAAATGGAATTTTTAGAGGACAATCCTACCATTTGCAATATTATGAATGAAGCTAGAGGACATTATGTTAAATAAAATAAGCTAGTCACAGAAAGACCAATACTGCATGATTCAGTTTATGTGAGCTATATAAAATTACAGAATGCACAGGAGAGGATAGAGAAGAGAATAATGATTGGCAAGAGCTAAAGGGAGGCAGAAATGGGAAATTGTAGCTCAATGGGTATAAGGTTTCAGTTATGCAAGGTAAGTTCTAGAGATCTGCTGTACAACACAATACCTACGGCTCACAATGGCATTGTGACATTTAAAATATGTTAAGAGGACGAATCTCACGTTAAATGTTCTTACCAAAAAACAAACACAACAAAAACACACAAGAATATATGAAAACTTTTAGAGGTAAAGGATATGATTAGTACCTTAATTGTGGTGATGATATCATGGGTGAACACATATGTCCAAACTCATCAAAATCCATATACTAAATATGTACAACTTTTCAAATATAGCAATTACACCTTAATAAAGGATTAAAAAGAATTGAGCTTCCAGCTTTTCCTAAACTACTTCTCCAATGCAATTTCAGTGGAAAGGATACGAAGTGATGGGATAGCTAAAATTGCAAATGAACTGCCTTTTCCAAAAGCAAGATATCTACCCAGGCAGTAAAACTGAGTCACATTAAGGAAAGAATCTCTTCTGTAAGCATGAAGCATTCAACTGATATTACTGAATCCATGACCCACATTCATCTCAGGAGAGAGGAAATTAACTCTGATTGACATATAATAAATAAGTGCTACCACTGAATTCACCCTGATGAAAATTATTTGCCAGAGGAACCTTTCCAAGGCACTTAAACCAAAAACTAATCACTTCACTGCAATGTGCACAGGGTCAGATCCAAAGAGAACCTTCATGCTATTCATTATGAATGGCAATAAAGCCATTCACAGGGAGACAGAAGGGAGAGAAAAATAAGCAGAACCCCAAATGTAAGTGATTTTGGAGACGCTTAAGGCAGCTGGATCATGGGGTGCTGGACATCAAGTTGAATGCTGCTGACTAGTCACACCAGGGAAGCCAGAAAACTTCAGGCAGGGCAACTCAGGCCTTAATAGTGAACTCTCAGAGACAGGGTAGCCACAACCATCCTGTGGCGCCCCCAAAAGAAAGTTATCAATGAAATGAGAGAATACACAGCACACTGCCTCACACCACTCACTCTTCCATCTGAGACCTCTCCACACCCACGACCGCTGTGCTAGTTCAGGCTCTCATTACTCAGCTATGCGCCAAAGCATCCCTCTCTTTCTCACTGCCCAAGTTTCCTGGTGCACCATTAACGCTTCATGTTGCCCCCAGAGATGCTGGAGTTAATCTTATGGCTTTAGAGACAAACAGTTCTAAGCTCAACTACTGCACTCAAACCTTCACTTAGTATCTAAGTGGGCTTGGTAAAGCACGCAACCACTTTGAGCCTCAGTTTCCTCAAAAGAAAAATAGTTTTGATAACCCTTCATGGAGGTTGAGAGGATCCTTTGTAGTTGAATTAGGAGGCACCAGCATGGTGGCCATAAAGACTAGTGGTCAGTATCCTTCCATGGTTCCTCTTTGCCTACCAAAATGTTTTCCATATTGGATTTCTTAGAATAGTATTTCAATGTGATGTTAAGTAGTGTTTCCAGGAAAAAAAAAAGAGTTTACTAGGCAATGGATTTGAGAATTCTGGATTCAATCACATTAAATAAGCTTATTCTTTGTTTCAGCACTTCTCAGAGCCTAGAGTAAAATATGATTCCAAGAGGCAGATATGTAATACTTGATAAACTTACTTGCCACAAAATCCTTTTATCAGAGAGCCATTTTCAGGAACATAATTTTGTCAAAGACACTTGGGTAAATGTTAATCTATAAGAAGGATGTTCAAATGACTAGGCAGAGCATTCAAGATCCTAGGAGCAGCCTAACTTTTCAGAGTTCCCACCATCCACCTCTCATTTTGGCCCTACCTAACTACCTATTGTTCCCACAATAAATCAGCAATTTCCACATCCAGGACTGGACTTGTGAGACTTCCTCCACACTTCTCACCCTCTCCTCATTCACTCATGCCTTCTCTCTTCTATTTATTCAACTTGTAGCCCATGTGCTGTAGAATGATTTTAATTCAAATCAGGACAAACTGCTCATCACAAATATTTAAAGTTATCTTGAAATGCTAAATAGGCATTTACAACCTGACTTTTTGACTCTTTTGTCTTTATATGCCTCTGCTCCAACCATAGTATCTCACTCAATGAAGATTTGCTGACAAAAGAATGAAAATCCATCACTATCACTATCCTTAATAAATAATAATACTGCCAATGTAGTCTAAAGTCATTTCAGGCTGCTATAACTAAGTACCACCTACTGGGTATTGCCATAAACAACGGAAATGTATTTCTCACAATTCTAGAGGCTGGGGAATCCAAGGTCAAGGTTCTGGTGGATTTGGTGCCTGGTGAGGACCCACTTTGTGATTCATAGATAGTCATCTTCTTGCTGGGTCTTCACATGGCGGAAGGTGCAAGGGAAATCTTTAGGGTCTCTTTTAAAAGGGCACTTATCTCATTCAGGAGAGCTCCACACTCATGCTCCAGTCACCTCCCAATAGCACCCCCCCTAATGCCATCACATTGGAAGTTAGCTTTCAATATACAAAGTTGGAGAAGACACCAATATTCAGTCTGTGGTGAACCTCTTCACTTTTTTTTAAACTTATTGCTCTTTATGCATCTTTGCAATCATCTTCAATTCTATCTAACAAGCAGCAAAGAATTAATACCTACAAAAATCTGACATTCACAGAACATTTCTGACATTATAATGAGGGGACTGAGATTTAATCAACTCAGGCACTTTTCCTCAAAGCAGAGAAGCTAGTATTAGAAGCCAGTCATCTCATCTGACCTCCAAAACTGTGCTTGTTCCATGTGAAACGTGTGCCTTACCTAACCACACTCCCACTGCCTCCCTAACTGTGGGAATATCTCCATTTTTAAAGCAATAACTGCAGCCTGGCCTCAAGTTGAGAAGGTCTCAGAAGCTCAGATGGCTATTAAGTAAAACAAAAATGTATTCTTGAAATTCAAAGGAAAAGGACTTCACTACAATCACCATGATGTGCCAATACAAATGAAAATCCACACATAGAATCTCTCCATCATCTGATATCCACTTCAAAAACTCTAAACACCATTCTGACATGGACAACTTTATCAAGTAAATAATGATAATAGTAACATTAATAACAATGGTATTGCAACATTAGCAGCAACAAAATTCACCATTGATTGAATGACTCTTCTGTGCTGAGAAGTTCACACATTTCAGTTTCATTAATTCTTATGATCATTCTGCAAGGTCACTACCACTTTGGAGATGAGAAAATTGGGGCTAAATGAGGGAAAGCAACTTGCTCAAGGCTACCATTGGTAAATTGTGGGATCCAGATTTACCCCCCAAATCTGGTTTATGCCAGATCTCATGCTCTTCTAATCTTGCAACATTATCTCATATCTGTTTAAAATTCATTTACTGTATAATTCATTATACTTTGACATTTATTAAACATCTACCAGGAAGGCTATGCTAGGCAACGAGAATGTGATGATGAATATGGTATAATCCTGGCTCTCAGAAAATTCATAGTTTCATCGGCAAGACACGGCTACTACACAGGATTGTGCAGGCCATCCCCCTATACCTTTATTAAAGAACATTAATCAACTTTAGGCTGAGTGACAATGCAGGCCCAAGAAAAACACATCCTCATACAACCATTAAAGTAAGTGCTCTGGCAAAGAGCCTCAGCTAATGTCTTTAACCCAAAGAAGAGTCTAACTAGAAATGTGAAGGCAGAGAGAAATCTTGATGGGGGATCTACTTCTGGGCAGGAGACATAGTTCTACTCACTCATGTGCTGGTCCAACTTTATGTGGCTGGGTTCAACAAAGGCCTGTGACCACTGCAAAAAGGAATGATCATAGGCTCCTGCAGTGAAGCTCTGCACATCAAAATGCATACAAGAAATCATTTCTTTCACAAAGATGTTTAGCAAAGAGAATTGTGCAGCTAAATCTTCAGGGACAGGAAAAATTGAGCCATTCACTAGAAATGAAGATAGAGAAATAATGTATGTTTTATACTCTAACTTTTCTGGAAGAAAAATTCAAAAGGAAAGGCAAAGCTATAAAGAAATCTTCCTCCTCCCTCAGCATGAAGTCCCCTCCCCTCTCAGAAGATGCTTTTTTACAGTGAATTCCAGCATGCCTCTCTTCTAAAAATGGGGAACATAGGGAGGGGAGAGGAGGGTTTGGTTATTGTGAAGAAAGGGAAACTCGTCAATTTGCTTGATATTCATTTATTCATTAATGAGGAGGAATACCCAGATACTCTATAAAATTCAAAATGCAGAAAATTATATGCAAAGTAAGTCTCCAGTTAAAATAAGTACCCCTCTTGCTTTTAACCCTTGGATCCTAGCTCCTCTCCCCAAAGGTAACCCATTGCCATCAGAGAGATTCACTATGCACATACAAATACATGGAAGATATCCACTGGGTTTAACATTAGCTCCTTTATGCATTGTATCACATTAAAAAGGATACCTGTGTTTTGTACCTTGAACGTTTTTTTTAAACTTAAAAATGTATCATGACAATTATTCTATATCAGTCCACATAGAACTGTCTCTTTCTTTCCTGTGTCTATACCACATTCCCTCATATGGCTATCTCAGTATTTTTCATACAATTTGTTATTTCAAGAAAAACTGCAATGACTATTACATTAAACACATTATTGTGCATGTATGTCTTTTCTCTTTCTCTCTAGCTTATTTTACTTTTTCTCTTGTTTCTATAAGTTTGCCATATTAAATGTTGGAGCTTACATCTTTCTTATTTTTTCTGCTTAGGATTTATGGGATTATTGGATATGTAGGTCATCTTTCAAAAGTTCTTGAAAATAACTAGCCACTTATCTCTTCTTCAGAAATATGTCTCTTTTATTCTTCTTTTCCTAGAGATCCTAAAGTCTAGAGTTACCATCTCTCCCAAAACATGTTAGAAAACATACTAGATACAACTGAAGAAAGAAAGAGATGAAAACATAACTTGGGCAATCTTTTAAAATGCGCCAAAGAAAGACTAGAACATAAATCATGACAGCAGATAGAAGACTAAGAACAGAGAAAGAAGGTCTGACATATGCCTAATGTGAGTTCTACAAGAAGAGAATAGAAAGAATAGGGGAAGAGTAATATCTGAAAATAGAATAGATGAGAATTGTCTAAACCTAATGGAAAATAAGAATCATCACCCACTAGAAGCATGTGTCACTAACAAGATAAACAGATTTGATCTTCAGATACATTGTGATGAAACTTCTGAATACCAAGTCCAAGAGAAAATAATGAGAACAGAGGAAAGAACAAATCAACTATAAAGCAACAAAAATTATACTGGCATTGCCAAGAGAATGCAAGCTGTTCCTATTGTAAACAATTTTCAGAATAATACATTTTTAAAAATTACTTTTTACTTAGGAAGATAACTGTGTAGTTACAAAATACGGAATCTATTCCTTACAAAAACAAAAGACTCCAAGCCAAAGTTTAAATTTTATAATGTTATTTTTATGAGATTACTGAGTTTAAAGCTGTATAAGGCACTAAAGATCATCTCACCCAACTAGCTAATTTAATTAATGAGTGCCTAAGTGCATGGAGTAAACTGATTTGTCCAAGACCATGTAGGTAGTTATTAGCAGAACTGGGTCTAGAAATTTAACACCTTACACTCCTTACTTACAAACAGAAATCTGCAAAGTTAGAATTTTCTTTAATTGGTTACATATGCTTCAAAATACTATTCAAAAGCCTTAAATTATTTGCCAATTTATATACATATAAATTCCTCCTTAAATACCATCTTGCATACACAAGGAATGATGTCCATGAATTAAAGAACAGATCTAACAAGTCAGAGTTTCCAAAACTCTCAGCCAATCAAAAGAAGCTCTTGTGTAGTTCCGTAGCTTCCAGCAGAACACTCCACAGAGACTGGTCTGTCCTACTCAGTCTAAGAGACTGCAGATGTCTCTCTTTCATATGCTGTAATATTTTCATTGCCCAGCCTACTAAAGTTGTGTTGGTTTATTGTAGTTGTATCATTTCTGCACAAGAGGAATCTAAGAACACACTATCCCCCTCCTTGTTACTTTTAGGGGGTCATTGAATCCTTTGAAGGTCAAGATTTTGGATGTTAGCATGGATAGTTAACACACTAAACCAAATGTATCTGAGAAAATTAAGACAAAGACATTTGTTTACTAAGTAAATGAAGACTAAATTGTAGAACTCAAATAGCTTGTTGTCCAAATTTGTTTACTATCACTCAAAGTGTTCTTTATGCAGTACAAGTTTTAGCAACATTTGCGAGCAGGCTAGAAATGTGGACTCTGAGGCCAATTTCAGATACTGAATCAAAATGTGTCTTCCTAGGATCCCAGGATGCCTCCTATGAATAAGAACGCTGGAGACAATGGCTATGACCATCCAAATGCACAGGTGGCCTCTCAAATATTTATTCCACACTACATATTTTTTCTTTCTTATTCCTTTATAATAATTCATTCCTTTATAGCACATGTGTCTATATTTTTAGCTCCTTTGCTTTTGAAAAACAGAATTCCCAGAACTGAATAGTATACCTCAAAATTCCCAGAACTGAATAGTAGACCCACCAGACATTCAACATTCTCTGTCCTAACTGTTAGCACTATTAAATTGGGCTTAATTCAATAATTGCTTCAATTACATTTAAGAAATATATAATTTAATGTTTTTGCTATTTTGTGTGCATAAAGACAAACATAGGAAACAATTTAATCTGTTATTGAATAAACTCAGCTCTATCCTACCAGCTACCATGATAATGAAAGACTTAGGAGGCATTTTCAAGTTTCCTCAATGGTATTAAAGGTTTTTTTAAGAAGTGCAAGTGTAGCTGATGTTCTATTTTTCAAGATGGTTACTAAATAGATAAGCCATCTAGAATTTTAACACATAACATTTTCAATATTCTTTCCCATTTAGGGAGAAACTAAGAAATGTTTTTGTGATGCCCTTTTAATGCATGCAGCAGACTTGCCTTAGAACTTTCTAAGAAATCTGAGTTTTGAGAGAAGCGTAAGGGTGACAATATAACTATCTCAGGGGACCTCCATAGTCAAATAATACTTTTGCCCCACATTTTCACTGTATAAAGGAATTAAGAATTCCTTTACAAAAGGTATCATGAGTCTTAATCTGATACAGCACTTGCATTTCCACCATGGTCACAAGAGGATGCTTATATGTTTAGTTCAGTGTGTTTTTATAGAACATAGTGCAAATTTTCAAACAATCTTAATTACTTCATAACCTTAGAAAACACAAATAATGGAGTGATTTATTATATTTATTATGTTATATATTTATTATTATATATATTATATTTATTATAATTGCATTTATCCCTCTTCTCTTACTTTGGAGGTAAATGGCTATTTAAAAAAAAAAAAAACTTTGGGCTGGGGATGTGGCTCAAGTGGTAGCGTGCTCGCCTGGCATGCGCAGGGTGCTGGGTTCGATCCTCAGGACCACATAAAAATAAAATAAAGATGTTGTGTCCACTGAAAACTGAAAATATATATTAAAAAAAGCTTTGGCTGTGTAATATTTGTATACATTTTCCAGGGCCGATACTAAAATCAATAACCATAAAAAGCAGGCCAAATGTATTTAACAGTTTTTCTTTAACAAACAAACAAACTTAAGATAAATTAAAATCTGGAAAATAAACTGCAATATAAAGCTAAAGGGTCAAATATTTAAAGACCAACAAAGAGTTAAGCAACAATTTGTCTATCAAATATGTGAAGATATTTTTCATTGTTTTGATGAGTGTCAGTTAAGATGTAGAGAAACAGCACTAAAATACAATGACAGTGTAAATGGTTGAATATTTTTAAGGGCAATTTGGATATATACCAAAAGCTTTTAAAATAATCATGCCATTTGACTCAGTAATTTCAGTTTGGTGAGTTTATCCTTAGAACATTAAAAAAATGTGTGTGGAAAGATTTAATTGCAATTCTATTCATCACAGTGCTGCTTGCACTTTTGAAAAACTGGAAATTTTTAAATGTCAAGCAATAGGGGATTAATTAAATAGATTATGGTTCATCCGCATAAAGGAACACCATGAAATTATGAAAAATGTTACCATGGATAGTAGTTCTTTATATATTTTAAGAGTACAAAATTATTTATATGAGCCTTATTTTATAAGAAAAATTATATATATATATATACACACACACACATGAGCATTAAAGCTGTGTGTGAATGTGTGTGTGTGTGAGTGTGTGTGTGTGTGTTTAAATAATAGGTAAAATTATGGATTGCCTTCTGCTTATTTCCACTTTTTATTTTCCAATAATTAATATGCATTATGTTTTTAGTAAGAAAAGACAATAAAAGTTATTTTTACACAGGGAAGAGAGAAAAAAATCATAAATCTCATATGCTTTGAATTGGTAATAATAACTTAGTGCTATACTGAGTTGAAAGCCAAAGAAAATGAATCACACGTATGCATAAGCCCATAAGGATTCTGCACTCTCGGGAATTATTAGAATGCATTTGACATGAATTTGTTAAGTGCATCATAAAAAATGAGAGCATCAAAGCTGAATGTTCCCGGCTTCCCACATTTCCCTTAAAAATTCTTGTAGATTTCCAAAGAAATGAGTGTAAATTCATAAACAGTATGGTATATGTGCATATCTACCAGACTATTATTCAAAAACATCATGCTGTATCCTAAGTTGTGTTTCTGACCTAGCCACCTGCTTTTTTCTTTTTCTCTCTCTATCCCTTACTCTTTCTTCCTGTCATCCGTCCTTCCTTCCTTCTTTCTTTCCTTCCTTCCTTTCTTTCCTTCCTGCATAGTGATCATGTATTTATCACACCCTTGAAATAAATATCTCTTTATAGAAAAAAAACATCTTTACCACATGTTTTATGTTCATGATCCTTAGTGTTGCATTATATTAAGCAGATTAGAGTCTCTAAGCAATAATATCCTTTTTAACTGGCAAGTAAAATGGTACACGTTTATGGTTTGCACTACAATGTTTTGATGTATAAATACATTGTGGAATGCTGAAAGAAGCTATTTAATTTATGCATTATCTCACCATAACTATCATTTTCTTGTGTGTGGTGAGAACACTTCAAATCTACTCAGCAATTTTCATGTATACATTATATTTTTTTTTCACTACAGTCACCTTGATTACAATAAATCTCTTGAACTTATTCCTAACTGAAATTGCCCAGTATCCTCTTGATCTCCTCAACTTCCAGTCTCTAATTACTACCATTTTGGTCTGTTTCTATGAGTTTGTTTTCTTAATCTTTTATTTGTTAAATTCAGTGGATAAATCTTGAATTTATACTTGCACACAGATGAGAGACCTTGCATGCTTGGCCACTCACAGATTGTCATTGTGTTAGTCCGTTTTCCATCGTGATAATAAAATACCAGACATAATCAACTTACAAAGAGAAAAGATTTATTTTGGCTCATATATTTGGAGTTTCTAGTCCATGATAAGTGGAGCCCATTGCTTTGGGTCTGTGGTGAAGCAGCACATCCTGGCAAGAGCATGTGGAACCATAACTGTTCATTTCATGACCAGGAAGCAAAAGACAGAAAGAAGGGATCAGGGCTCCACAATTCCCTTAAAGGGCATGTCCCAAACACCTAGAGACTACCTCCTAGGCCCCACATATTAAAGGTACTGGCACTTTTCAAGTGTCTCCCTAGAACCAGGTTTTTAATATACGGGTCTTTGGAGTTCATTCAAGACCCAAATTATAGCAGCCAACCTCTGAAGTGTTATAGGCCAAAAATATCTGTGCTGTATTTTTTTTCTCCTCTGCTATATTTCTAACTTAAAGTTTCTATCACTGTGACGTATTATAAAGACACAGCTTTTCAGACTAGATCCTCAACATTGAAATGCTCTGCTCTGAAATATATGTAAATATAAAAATGCATTATTAAAAATATGCTTTATATATAGATTTAAAGTAGTATTTGACCAAAAAAGTTATTAATGGAAATGTTGGATATATTCACCAACAAATTATCAAACCAGATAAGTTTTTAAACTTAGATCTCCTTAATATATTGGGCCCTCATTGATGTAAGTAGATTAAATAGGCCCTAACTGCACCATAGTCACAATTCTTGGAAAAGTTTCTTATTATAAAGAGCACTTAAATCACTCTAGAGAGATAATGTAAATCATGAAATAATAATTATTCTCTATAATGGACCTACAAATAGAGCCTCAATTTATTAGCTTCTCTGTAATATATGTTCTGGATTTTAACTTACTTTATCAAATGATCTTTGGTCCTTCAGTTATACTACACAAAAATTCATTGGAACGCTCATAGACATAAGTGCTGTTTTGAAAAGCAAGCTTTAAAGGGGTGTCATTAATGTGCCAGGCCCTGCTAAAAAAGAAGATGGCATGGTTTAGATATTAGGTATCCTCCAAAAGCTTATGTGTGAGACAATACAAGAAAGTTTAGAGGTGAAATGATTGGGTCATGAGAACCTCAAACTAATCAGTGTGTTGATCCCCTGATAGGGATTACCTGATTGGTGACTATAAGCAGGTAGGTGAGTCATTGCCGGCATGTGTTGGGGTATTTATTTTGTAAGCTGAGCTTAGGCTTCCTCTCTGCTTCCTGGTACCATGTCTAGAGCAGCTTTCCTCCACAATGTTTTGCCTCATTTGGGGCTTCCAAGAATGAAGTTGGTAGTCCATGGACCAAGACCTCTGAAACTGTGAGCCCCCAAATAAACTTTTCCTCCTCTAATTATTTTTGTCAGGTCTTCTAGTCATAGCAGCAAAAAAGCTGAATAAAACAGAGAGTAACTGTCAGTGAGCAGGAAGAGGTTCTGTTCTCCAGGTGTTCAAGGTACACATCAGGATTGCAATATGAATGTCATGACGTTGACAGTGGACTCAGAGGAAGACCTGCCCAGACATGGGGAGGATAACAGGCAATCCGAGAGACTTCCAGGAGTTGATTCCAAATCGAGGCTTACAAGATGAGTAAACAGAGGAGTGAGAATGAAAGCAGGCACTGAGTCATGAAAGAGCAAGCTTTGTGGGGAAAACAACATCACAAAGTAGGCATCCAGGAAGGACAACAGGGACATCATGCGTCATCCTCATCTGTTAGGCTTTAGTTGAAGGAGCAGAAATCATTCTAGCTAGATTGAACAAAAGAGATTTAATAAAGTAAAATATGGCTTGACAAATCATTGGATGGGTTATATAAGCAACTCTGAGAGAGTCATCCCAACAACCCTTACCCACCCACCCAAATGCTCCTCCAGTGGAGCTGTCAAGGTCAGAAACCAGAGTATCTGGAAGCAGCCACTATAGTTGCTGATTCCAGGTCCACACACCTTCACACCAGACAAATGGGTGTTCCAGTCCTTGATCCCAACACCATGAAACTAAAGACAAGACTCTGGGAACCCTGCTGCCTCTATCATTGGAAATCATATTAAATCCAAAAATCAAAAGGCTTTCATGTTAGGACAGAAATTATGTCTGTATACGATCTCTGACTTTTCAAAACTCTCCCAGGTCCATCTGCTTGGTGGAAACTCAGGCTCTAGCATGCAATCTTGTTAGTAGTCCAAACTCTGATATTTTTAATTGGTGCATCATAATTATACATAGTATCGAGATTCATTGTACCATATTTATACATGCACATAATTTGATCAATCTCATTCCCCAGAACCTTCCCTTCTTCCCTTCCACCTTCCTCCTGCTTGCTCTACTCTACTGATCCTCCTATCATCATTATCATTATTATATTTTGATTAGTACATAATAATTATAAATGTAAGTGGAAAAATTATAATTTTTACCACATCATGTTATTACACCTGGGTTTCACCAATAATTTTTTTTTATATTTGAGATATAATACACAAAGGATAAAATTGAGAATGTATAACTTAGAGGCTTTATTTACAAGTTTTCCATCATTATCACTATATCATTATCATCATTATTCCAGACTATTTCATCTGTTCAAAAAGTAATTCCATACCCATTAATGGTAATTCCTCATCCTCCTACCCCCCACCTTAGGCATGCTACTAATTTGGACATTTGGGACTATTTTGGACATTTAGCATAAGTGGAATCACATAATTAATATTACATAATACACCTTTTGTGTGTGGCTTTTTAAATTTAGCATATCTTGAAAGCCCATCCATGTCACAGCATGTACCAGTGACTCATTTTTATAGCTTTATAATATTTCAGTGTATGAGTACAGCACAATTAAACCATTCATCATCCATCAGTGTTTTCCACTGATCAGTTGGGTTGTTTCTATTTTTCAGCAATCATGAATAGTATTGAACATTCTTACATGAAGTTTTGTTAGAACATATATTTTCCTTGGTATATATCTAGGAATTGAATTGCTAGATCAGGTGGCTACTCTGTTTAACTATTTGAAGAACTGCCAAACTTTTTGTAGTACCACCTTTTATTCCAACCAGCAATGTATGAAGCTTTCAATTTCTCCACACCCTCTCCAACACTTATGACTATTATTACTTATTGTTATTACTGTTGCTATCCTGGTGGGCATGAAGTAGTATCTCATGATTTTGATTTGCATTTCTGTAATGACTAGTGATGCTGAGCATATTTTCATATATCATTGCCAATTTTATATCTTTGGAGAGATGGCCATTCAAGGGAAACCTTTTTAGTTTTGAACAAGTCCAATTTATCTTTAACAGTTTGTACTTCATGCATCAAACTTAAGAATCTGTTACTTAATCTAAGGTCATAAAGACTTATTCCTGTTTATTTCTAAAAGTTTGATATTTTAATGTTCATACAGGTTTCTGATTAATTTTGAATTTATTTTTTGCTATTGTGAGGGGTTCTAAATTTATTATTTTGCATGTGGATATCCAGTTGTTCCAGTATTATTTGCCAAAAAAGTTTTTCCTATCCCGCATTGAATTAATTTGTCATCCTTGTCAAAATTTGACTATATAGAAGTATGAGTTTGTTTCTGGACTCCTAATTATAATCCATTGTCTATCCTTATGTTAGTGTCACAGTCTTAATTATTTTAACTTTGTATTGTTTTAAAATCTGGAAATTTGAGTCCTCCAACTTTGTTTTTTCTTTTAAAGAGTTATCTTGCTTTTTCTGGGTTCCCTGAATTTTCATATGAATTTTATAATCATCTTATGCATTACTGGAAAAGACACAAATTTTTATAGGGATTACAATGACTCTGTAGATTAATTTCGAGAATGTTGTTAATTTAATCATAGTAAATCTTCTAATCTATGAACATAGGATATCTTTCATTTACTTATGTCACTTTTAATACCTTTATTTTATTTATTTATTTTCACATGGTGCTGAGGATTGAACCCAGTGCCTCACACATGCTAGGCAAGCACTCTACCACTGAGCCAAAACCACAGCACCTTATGTCTTATTAATTATTTCAAAGATGTTTTATAGTTTTGGGTATATAAATCCTACACCTCTTTTTCTAAATTTGTTCCTAAATATCTTATTCTTTTATTCAAACAGTTCAGAACTTTTAATTTCACTTTTTGATGGTTCATGGCTAGTACCTAAAAATGCAACTGATTTATATGTGATGACTGTGTATCCTACATCTTTCTGAACTTCATTATTAGCTCTAATATTGGTGTGTGTGTGTGTGTTTAGGGGGTTCTTAGAATTGGATATGTGTGTGTGTGTGTATATATATATATATATATATATATATAGAGAGAGAGAGAGAGAGAGAGAGAGAGAGAGAGGGAAATTTACTTCATATTCAATCTGATACCTCTGATTTTTATATTATGTTTAAATGCCCTAGATAGACTCTCTAATACAATATTGAATAGAATGATAAGAGCAGACATCCTAGTCTCATTCTTGATCTTTGGGAGGAGTTTTTCATTGTTTTACCATTAAGTATGACATCAGCTCTGGTTACCAAGGATTTTAAGTATTAGATTGAAGAGTTATGAAATTGGAAATATGTAGATGCAGGTTAATAACTTGGAGGTTTATTTTCTCTATAAACTACATTGTGTTTTGTGTCTGCAGTGCTTTTCAGTGTATTGCGTCTCTCCGAACCCTGCACTCTCAACAAGAAAGAAGTAGTTTCTAACCTTCTGTTTCCAGGGAGATTACTTCTCTCCTAGCCCATTGCCCCACATCTCCAGAAAGACTGAGAAATCACCATGTAGTCCCAGCCCCTAAGAAAACAACGTTTCCCAAGAGAACAGTCCTCATCTCGTTGCTACCACACTAACAGGAACAAAAGAAAACACTGATTCACTGGCCCCATGTCTTCCAACTGCCTGTCCATTTTCTTCACGTTCAAGATTTATCCCACTGTGCTTCATATTCCTGCAACCTCACAGATCATCGGAGTTGCCTATCTCCCCAGTCACTCCTTAATTTGACCCAGTATCTCATAATTTCTGGTTCTCCAGCACCTCCCACTGGACACCTGGTCTTGTCTTCCATAACCACCATCATTTTTCTGAAGTTCCTTTTATCTTTTATAACAGATTTCTGGCTGACTTTGGATGAGGTCCTAACTCCTGCAGGTCTTTCCATTGAATGCTATTGTTTTCTGACAAATTTAATATATTACTTATCTATAGCTACATATCAAATTATCACAAACTTAGTGTTAAAACAATAGAAGTTTATTTATTAGCTCATACTTCTGTAGATAGAGACCTTTTTCTTCATGACTGGCTTCTTTTCCCTACACAGACATGAGCTTAAACCTGACCCTCCTTGGCCAATGCTTCTGCAGTAGTTTCTCAGTCACTCCTTCTCACATGACCTTATTTTAAGCCTCTACATACCTTTATCATCATCTGATACTTTTATGACTTAGTATATTATACATTCACCATTACCATATTTGTTTAGCACTTTTATTACCTGTATAACTTTATAAACTTTATTATTATGCCTATTATTGTTCTCAGTTGAATATCTCATTTTTCCCCTAACAATCTAATACTTGGAAACAATAAATTGGTGCTTTCTAATTTTTTTAGATTCATTTTATTGCCTAAAACTTCAATGACTTCAAAAAAGTCTGCTTGCCTTATCATAGACACATCTGGCCATTTATCTAATCAGCACACCATTAACTCTAAATTCAAAAAAAATATTTCCCCTTACTGCCAATTTGCTGTAATAATGTAACAGTTGAGTAAATGTTCAGACTTAATTGATAAAGTGCTTATATTTATGTAAAAATTCAGATTTAAAAAGAATTATCAGTCCATTAATGAGGAAATCAGCAATTCCACAATATAGCAATGTTGTAATAAAGCAAAATGATTAGCCTAAGCACATATTTGAACATTTTCAAACATGTATTATTTAGACAAATTACAAACAGCATTTTTGTCTTTTAGTAACTAATAATCCATTTTTCCCTTCCCTGAGGAGTATCACAAGGCATCTCTTTTCCTCAAGAATCATAAGAGCTTGCATATTGATCATATTGTGATTTTTCAGAATATCCTTAGGTTTCACTCATGGATAAATGGATAGATAGATAGATAGATAGATAGATAAATGTCAAGAGAATGAAAAGACAAAGCATAGACTGGAGAAAATATTTGTAGAAAACATATCTGTTAAAGAACTATTATCCAAATATGCAAAATTCTCTTAAAAACAGTAAGAAAATAAACAACTTTAAAATACTAGCTAAATACCTTAAATACAGTACCAGAAAAAATAAACAGATGACTAATAAGCACAGTAAAAGATGCTCTATATCATATGTTATCAGGGAAATGCAAACGAAAATAAGATGCCACCACACATCTACTAGAATACCAAAAATCCAGAACACTGATAACACCCAGTGTTGCTTTGGATGGGGGGCAACAGGTAATCTTAGTCACCACTGATGATAATGCGAATTGGTACAATCACTTTGAAAGGCAGTTTGGTGATTTCTTACGAAACAAATGTTTTCTTAGCATATGATCCAGTTATTACTCCCCGTAAGTATTTATCCAAAGGAGTAAAAACGTATCCACACAAATCCTGCATACAGATGTTTATGGAAACTTTATTCATAATTTCCAAAAATTGAAAATAACCAAGATGTCCTTTGGTAGGTGAATGGATAGCCTATAGTATATGAGACAAGGGAATACACCCAGTGCTACAAAGAATGATTTACAAAGCCAAGAAAAGACACATAGAAAATCTAAATGCATATTACTAAGAGAAGGAAGACAGTATGAAAGGATTACTGCAGAAGTCCAACAATATGACCTTCTATAAAAGGCAAAACTATGGAAATAAGTAAAAAATATCCATGATTTCCAGGGGTTTGTGGGTGGGAATATGGATAGAGAGAGCATGGAGCATTTTTAGGGCAGTGAAAATACTCTGTATGATACTATAATGGTGGATACAGGTTATTGAACATTTTTTCAAACCCATAGAATGTACAACACCAATAGTAACCCTAATACAAACTATGGGAAATAATGTATCAATGCAGGTTCATCAGTTGTAATCAAGGTACCATTCTGGCTGGAGATGTTGACAATCAGGGAGGCTATGCATATTTGAGGGCAGGTGACCTAAGGGAACTCTCTCTAACTTAGATTCAATTTTTCTGCAGACCTAAAATTGCTCTAAAAGATAGTCTTTAAAATAAAAATGAAAAGCCTGTCATCTTAATGAATTACACAACTAGAATATAAGTGGTAGCTACTGAATATTTTTCTTTCTTCTGAAATGCAGTTCTAAGCATGGTAAAACAACATAAAATAATAATAAAACCCTTCAATGACATCATGTATGGAATAACAGTAGTTAGAATATATCCACATTATAAATAGATAGATAGATAGATAGATAGATAGATAGATAGATAGATAGCTATCTCTATAGTTAGGGTATGCAGTGCAATGTTTGCTATAGATTTATGATAAAACTCTTTACCATAATAACGGGATTTAAAATTATAGTTTAATATTTTTATAACAAGTGAGTATTAAATTTGTTAACTCAACTTTCAGTATGTATACATATTTTCTTCCTTTAGTCCTAATTAATAACTAAGTGCTATATTTTATTCATAGGTGTTCTTGGTTAAATTATCCCTGCCTTTTCTTTGATAACTGACTCAAATATTGTTGACTACTGTTAGACTAAGCCACTGTAATTCATTATTAGCACAAAAGACCAATATATGCAAACAAGACCAAAAGTTCCCTTTGCTAAGAAGATTATTCAGTGTATATTCACATCTTTACACCTATGGAAGGTTAACCTGTAGGTGCTTTGCTCTTTTACAACCAGTTGTTTCCTAACATCATGAAAATGAATACAGAGTCTTAGGAAGTATACCAAAATGCTCTAAATGTGGAATAGTTTTGATATAACTGTAATTATCTCTTTCTTAAGGATTTGATAAAATTCTTCCAAGTTACTAACTGGATCCAATAAAAATGATATTTAAAAAATCCTTCAGATTATATTTTTATTCATTTGGGATACACTTTCTGAATTGTATGCTGATTTTTTACTTTAGAAAACTGTAAATCAGTGTTTCTCCATCAGTGCTTTAACATAAACAAGGAAGAAGGTGGAGGAGCATGTGAGGAGGTAAGTATATGGTCACCTCACTTCAAACCATTTATTGAGAAGCTAAACAAATAAATGCAAGAGTATCTGACATTTTATGTTTTCCTGTGACTATTCTTGTTAGTATAAAACTTCAAACTAATTATGAATTAAAAGTTATCTGCTCTCAGTGTAGACCAGTGGTCTTTGTGCGTGTGGTTTTATTTTTTAAAATTTGTATTAGTGCATTATAATTATATAAAACAATGGATTCACTGTTATATATTCATACATGCACATGATATGACAATATAATTTGTAGACCACTGGTTTCTGATATTCATTCAGTTACTTGGAGGCAATCACAGTTCTGAGGAATGAATTTCATTAATTCTTTCCCACATATTAAAATGCTTCTTATAACTTGTTTCCTTTTAAATTTTAAAATCATGCCCCTTATAAAGTTAATAGACTTATATTTTTCCTAACTATCATAAATTTGGCTTTAACAAGAAACTAATTTGACTGTTTATAATAAAAATTTTTATTCGGTACCTTGTCTAATTCAGTCACTTGGGTTAACATCTCACAAATCATTAATCTTTGAAGACATACTAGAAGTCTGCTTTGCTCAATTAGACTTCTGAATGTTTGAATGAGGTATGGGTGAGGTAGGATTTGGTTGCATCTACTGTAATATTTTTTCTAGACTAAAACTTCTTTGGTCATGCTATATGGTGTAGAACCCTTGGTCTTGGGGTACATACATTGACTGTTAGCACAGATGGAAATTTTTTCTTATGATAATATTGATCCTACCTTAGGTATCTAGCCTCAACCTATTACTCCACAATTCACTTGCAAGTAGAATAGGTGTGCATGTGTACATGAAATAGGGTAAGACCAGTTCTGATTAGGCATGCAACCTTCTCCTTATCACCATTTTCATAAGACAATGTCCATTACCTGCCTAGTTCAGTTGATAGTTAAATCATGGAACTCCTCATTCAACTGTTATATGAATGTCTGTACAAGAGGCACTATCCAGAAACCTAATTCTGAACTTTCTGCCATCCAATAGCTATCATAAAACTGAGCCAAGAACAATATTTATGCACTATTGGCTTCCAGCCTTGATATTGTAATATATCCACCTCTTTGTTAAACCCAATCATCAGAAAGATGTCTATCAAATGTCCTCTTTCCTTTTAGACCCCTGTTGTTCTGCTCACCATTCCCTCCATCTGTTATTCTATGAGGCCTGTGAATTGATTGCTTTTCCATCTTCATGTTGGTGGCTGGAAAACTTCAGCTTAGCTGAGCTGCACCTTAGCAAGTGCATAGCACAGCACCACATTTTCTGCCCTTGTGTAATGCTGGGGTCATTTTTATCTTTACCTTTAGCTTCTTTCCTGTTATAGTTTAGTTCTCTTACTGTGTCTTATTCAAACCTCTGTAAGTCTCATGAAATTAATTTTAGAATAGGTTGGAAAATATAAAATAAATAGCTTGCCTCCTTTTCTCTGAAATGACCTCCCTAATCCTCACCCTCCTCTCAGATGTTGAGTAGACTTTCCCACACACACTTTATCATATCACTGCCCTCCTAAAAACTCTGATCTCTATCATATATGGAACTGATTTCAAATTCATTGGCATGGGGCCACCAAGATCTTTTTCTCTTAATGTGACATAGGAGTTAAGACTTTGAAGCCTGCCTTCACCAATTATCACATACTGGTAACTGAAAAAAAATAATTGCTTTGCACCTAAGATTCCTCATCTGTGGAAAGGTAATAATAGTAACTACTACAAAGGATGAAAAGAGCTGTTACCTATGGAACTAATAGTTTCTGAGATATTAAAAAATACAGTGTTATGTATTTATACTGTATGTTTTTCATCTTTACTCCCTTCCCCATTAATTCTGATCTGTCCATAACAAACTACTTGGAGTTACCTATGGTTCCATCTATATTAAATAATTCCTACAGCATTCCATGTTATTCCCCTAGCCTTACCTACCTGTTATAGTAGGTGAATTTCTCTTTTTATAAATCCAACCCTAATGTTTAACCTCTCCAAATATATAAATGCTTCCTTATCCCTCTATTCCACTTGACCTCCTGGCCTGGGGAGCCAAACTGAACTACCTTTTCTCCCACCACTTTACTTTCTTAAGTATTTGTATTATAGACCTTTGCTTACTTTTTCCAATATGTATGGATCTATCAGCCTTTCTTACTGAACTAGGAGCTGTCAGAAACTAGAGACTGTGACCTAAATACAATTATATCTCAAGTAGCTTGCACTAGGACTTGCACAGAGTAAGTTATCGAAAAATATTTGATAAACTATGAATGAGTGAATGAATAATGAACAAATGAACAAATGAATTAGCAACCAAATAAAGTATGACACTCTATCAGGAATGAAGATGTGAACAAAAGAAGGAATTCAAGAAAAGAATAAGTGGGAGTAATGATTAATATTGGTAATGGTTAAGATTGGATCGAAAAGCAGATGGTCTTCATGAGCCGTACAAAATACACTGAGATTTATGAAGATCAAATGAATAGCAATGCACATTTTGCTTCAAAGGTAAAGCATTTATAAATGAAATGGCCATATTGGCTAAGTATCTGCTCCTAAATAAACTTAATGTACATCTTTTTAGATTATGTATATTGTAAGAGCTCTTAATATATTAAAAATGTTAGTCCTTTGAAAACCACTTAAAATTACATGCTTAAAATATTAGGAAATGTTCTCATAGGAAAATTTTATGGTTAATTATATATAATCAACTCATCTTCATAAAATATTCATATTACTGCAGTTCTCAGTGTGATATGATCACTTTGTATTTACCCTGAGGCACAGATGTCCTTGCTCCTCATGTCAAGTCAGCATCTTCAAGGGAGATACCGGAGGCTACAAATGTTGCCCATGGCCAGGACTTATTGAGATCAGTGTTCATCACGACCTTGAGAATGACTGTCTACTTATACATTTTCTTAAAATTTCTCTCTCAATAAGTCCATTGGAACGTCTGTCAAAAATAGAAGACAAATTAGTGGTTTCCAGTGGCAAGGGTGAATTGTTACAGACTTTCCTATTGGGGTGCTGAAAATTTTCAAGAATTAGACAATGGTGATGATTATATGACACTGGGAATGTACTAAATGTGGTTGAATTTTAGATTTTAAAATGGCTAGTATGATGATTGTTATGTGAATTTTACTACAATAAAATGTACCTCAGACTACCACGGGAGGTCAAGCCCCGAGGCCCAGATCCCCCCACACCAGCCTGTGTGGGACCCAGGCTCACAGTAGGCCCAGTCCACCCCTCCACCAGCAGGGCAGACACACGCAGGAGCCTAGCCTCTGAAGCAGGACTGCCCCTTCCAACCAGCCGACTACCAGGGGAGCCGAGATCCAGCCCAGACCATCCACACCAGCCCATAGGGGAACCAGGCTCACAGTAGGCCCAGTCCAACTCTTCTACAGGTGGGGTAGATACCGCCAGAGCCTAGCCTTTGGCACAGGACCACCCTTTCCAACCAGCAGGTCAAGCCCAGCAGCCCAGATCCACCCACATCAACTCGTGGCAGGACCCAGGTCCAGGATGCAGTAGTATATATTGAAGGACACCAGCAGGGTCTGGAAGCCCAATATCAAGGTAAGGTACAGACAATCTACATGGGTACTACAAGAATATAGGGAAGAAACTGTAATATCTCAGATCTACACTGCAAGAAAGGAAGTTACATAGACAACATGAAAAAACAAGAGAGGAAAGTGCCCCAAACAAACTAGGACACTATAATAACAGAACACATGGACAGAGAAGTTGATGAAATGTTAGAGAAAGAGTTCAGAAGGTTCATAAATAAGATGATCTGAAAATTAAAGAATGACCTAAATGAGCAAATACAGGCAAAAAATGATCACTCCAACAATGAGATAACAGCAAATACAGGTAGCAAAATATTGCTACATCGATGTTCATAGCAGCACAATTCACAATCACTAGACTGTGGAACCAACCCAGATGCCCTTCAATAGATGAATGGATAAAAAAAAATGTGGCATTTATACACAATGGAGTATTATACAGCACTAAAAAATGACAAAATCATGGAATTTGCAGGGAAATGGATGGCACTAGAGCAGATTATGCTTAGTGAAGCTAGCCAATCCCTAAAAAACAAATACCAAATGTCTTCTTTGATATAATGAGAGCAACTAAGAACAAAGCAGGGAGGAAGAGCAGGAAGAAAAGATTAACATTAAACAGATACATGAGGTGGGAGGGAAAGGGAGAGAACAGGGAAATTGCATGGTAATGGAGGGAGATCCTCATTGTTATACAAAATTACATATAAGAGGTTGTGAGGGGAATGGGAAAATAAACAAGGAGAGAAATGAATTACAGTAGATGGGGTGGAGAGAGAAGATGGGAGGGGAGGGGAGGGGAGATAGTAGAGGATAGGAAAGGTAGCAGAATACAACAGTTACTAATAGGGCATTATGTAAAAATGTGGATGTGTAACCGACATGATTCTGCAATCTGTATTTGGGGTAAAATTGGGAGTTCAAAACCCACTTGAATCAAATGTATGAAATATGATATGTCAAGAGCTTTGTAATGTTTTGAACAACCAATAAAAAAAAAGATTACTTCAAGGGAGAAATAGAGACTGAAAAAAAAAACAACAGGCAGAAATCCTTGAAATGAAGGATATAATAAATCAAATTAAAAACTCAATAGAAAGCATAACCAACAAACTAGATCATTTGGAAGAAAGAACGTCAGATAATGAACACAAAGTATACAATCTGGAAAATAAAGTTGATCACACAGTGAAGATATTAAGAAACCGTGAACAGAACATCCAAGAATTATGGGACAGCATCAAAAGACCAAATATAAGAGCTATTGGAACAGAAGAAGGCACAGAGTTTCAAACCAAAAGAATACACAATCTCTTCAATGAGATAATATCAGAAAATTTCCCAAGCATGAAGAACAAATTGGAAAACCAAATACAAGAGGCTTACAGTACACCAAATGTAGAAAATTACAACAGATCTACACCAAGGCACATTATAATGAAAATGCCTAGCATACAGAATAAGGGTAGAATCTCAAAAGCCTCAAGAGAGAGGAATCAGATCACAAATAGGGGGAGACCAATTTGTATCTCAGCAGATTTTTGAACCCAGACCCTCAAAGCCAGGATATCGTAGAACAACATATACCAAGCTCTGAAAGAAAATGGATGCCAACCAAGAATCTTATATCCTACAAAACTAAGCTTTAGATTTGATGATGAAATAAAAACCTTCCATGATAAAAAAAAAGTTAAAAGAATTTACAACAAGAAAGCCTGCACTACAGAACATCCTCAACAAAATATTCCAAGAAGAGGAAATGAAAACAATGATAGAAATCAGCAGAGGGGGGTATTACACTAAAGGAAAATCTAATCAGAGGAGAAACCAATTCACATTAAATACCAAAAATAAACAAAAATGGCTGAGAATACAAATTATGTCTCAATAATAACCCTGAATGTTAATGGCCTAACTCACCAATCAAAAGACATAGATCAGCAGATTGGATCAAAAAAATAAAAAAGACCTAACAATATGCTTCCTCCAATAGACTCCTCTCATAAGAAAATATATCCACAGACTGAAGGTGAAGGGTTGGGAAAAATTATACCACTCACATGGACTGCAGAAGCAAGTAGGGGTTTCCATCTTCATATCAAACAAAATAGACTTCAAACTAACGTCAATTAAAAAGGATAAAGAAGGACACTACATACTGCTCAATGGAAACATATACCAACAAGACTTAACTATTATAAATCTGTATGCCCTAACAATGGAATATCTACGTTCATCAGACAAACTCTTCTCAAGTTTAAGAGTCAAACAGACCACAACACAAAATATATCATCTTGAAAAGAATGTAGACAGCGCAGCGAAAATGATAAGAAACCACGAGCAGAACATCGAAGAAATATGGGATAGTATAAAAAGAACAATTTAAGAGTTATTTGGATAGAGAAAGGCATAGAGGTCCAAACCAAAGGAATGAGCAATCTGTTCAATGAAATAATATCAGAAAACTTTCTAGACATGAAGAATGAAATGGAAATCCAAATCCAAGAAGTCTACAGGACACCAAATGTGCAAAATCACAACAGATCCACACGAAGACACATTATAACGAAAATGCCCAACATACAGAATAAGAAGAGAATTTTAAAAGCCATAAGAGAAAGGAATCAGATTACATATAGGGGTAAACCAATTAGGATAACAGCAGATTTTTCAACACAGACCCTGAAAGTTAGAAGATTCTGGAACAACATATCTCAAGCTCTGAAAGATAATGGATGCCAACCAAGAATCTTGTATCCAGCAAAATTAAGCTTCAAAATTCAAGATGAAATAAAATCTTCCATGATAAACAAACATTAAAATAATTTATAGCTAGAAAACCGGCACTACAAAACATCCTTGGCAAAATATTTCATGAAGAGGAAATGAAAAATAACAATGAAAACCAGCAGAGGGAGGTAGTACACTAAAGGAAAAACTAATCAGAGAAAAACCAATTCAACTTAAATAACAAAAATAAACAAATATGGCTGGAAATACAAACCATATCTCAATAGTAACCCTAAATATTAATGGCTTAAACTCACCAATCAAAAGACATAGGATAGCAGATTGGATTTTAAAAAAAAGATCCAAAAATATGCTGCTTACAGGAGACTCATCTGTTAGGAAAAGACATACACAGACTGAAGGTGAAAGGTTGGGAAAAATCATACCACTCACATGGACTGTGGAAGCAATCAGGGGTTTTCATCCTCAAATCAAATAGTGGAAGGAGACGGTCATCATTATACAAAATTCATGTATGAAGATGTGAATTTGGTGTCAACATACCTTATATACAAACAGAGATTTGATAAATTGTGGTATAAAGGTGTATCAAGAATTGCAATGCAAAAATATTATGAATGTAATGCACTCCTCTATTGTGATGTATGTAAGAAACAATAAAAAAATTTATAAAACAAATAACCCATTTAATAAATGGGCCAAAAACCTGAACAGACACTTCACAGAAGATGATATACAATCAACAAATACATGAAAAAAATGATCATTATCCCTAGCAATTAGAGAAATGCAAATCATAGCCACTCTAAGGTTTTATCTCATTCCAGTCAGAATGGTAGCTATTAAGAATACAAATAATAATAAGTGTTGGTGAGGATGTGGGGGAAAAGGCATACTCATACACTGCTGGTGGGACTGCAAATTGTTGCAGCCAATATGGAAAACAGCATGGAGATTTCTTGGAAAATTGGGAATGGAACCACCATTTAACCCAGCTATCCCTCTCCTCTGTCTATACACAAAGGACTTAAAAACAACATCCTACATCAATGTTTGTAGCAGCACAATTCACAATAGCTAAACTGTGGAACCAACCTAGATGCCCTTCAGTAGATGAATGTATAAAAAAATGTGACATATATACACAATGGAATATTACTCAGCAATGAAGAGAATAAATTTTTTTTTAAAAATTTACCTTACTTTACTGGAAAAGAAAAATCTATCAAAATAAAAGCTTCCCTATTCAATTGAAAAATCAAAATTTTCCTGAAAGCACATATTTGAGAGAGAAGAAGACAATGTGGGAAGAAGAAGAAGAAATAAATCTTGGATCAGATGGTCATGATCATATATTGGCCAAGTCAAATGACCTGATTTGGATTATTAGAGTGATCACATTTTAAGAAATCAGTTATTGAAACAAAAAGTCCACATCACTTGTGTTAGTAAGCTTTCCGTCACTGTGACCAAATACTTAAGATAAACAACTGAAAGCAGGAAAGGTTTATCTTGGCCCATGGTGTCAGAGGTCTTAGTCCCTGGTCACTTGGCCCTGTGGCTCTGGGCTTGTGGTAGCACAGAACCTCATGGTGAAAGCATATGGCAGTGGAGGAAGCCTGTTCACCTCATGTCAGCAGGAAAGCAAAGAAAGAGGGAAGGCGCTGAGCTTCTCAGATCCCCTCCAAGGAGGATTCCCAGTGACCTAGTTTCCTCACACTCAGCCCCACCTCGTAAAGCTTCCATCACCTACCAAACAGCACCACAGGCTGGTGGCCAAGAGATGAACACATTGACCTTTAGGGACACCCAAAAATCATTTAAAATCTATCATCATTGTGTGGGAAAAAAATCAATCAGAATTTCATTATATAATTATTTCTTTGTTTTTTTTTCTGTATTCAAATTTACTGTGGAATGGTAAAAATGCTTTTTTGACAGCCAAAATGCTTTAAAAATTCACTAGTTTGTTATCAAGAAAAAGTTCTGAAAATGCTTCTCCTTATATGTTGTATTCTAAGCAAATGCAAAATATAACATAGAAAAGAAACATGAACAAACCACAGATATACAGATTAATGAGTTTTCCTAAGTTATACATATATGCATGGGGTATGCATATGTGTAAACTGCCACCAGTTTTCCGAAATAGTTGCATCAATTTTCACTCTCATCAGGAGTGTATGAGAGGTCCAGCTGCTTCAAATTCTTACTATTCTATGTCAGCTTTTTAAATTTTATCCATTCTGGAGTACATATAATGATATATTACTGTGGCTTATTTTTCCATTCCCCTAGTAACTGGTGAGACTGACGTTTGTAGCTCGTATTTATAAGCCATGTGAACCTTCACCTTTATGAACAACCTATTGACGTGTCTGTTTATTTATCTATTGAGCGGTCTGCCTTTTTATTATTGATTTGTGGAAATCCTTTACATAGTGCAGATAAAAGAACTTTACTGAACACCTATGTTGAGGACACCTCCCATACCACATACTGTCATGACTAGCAACATGCCCCACCATCACCTGAAGCTTGGTGGATGCAACCTTTGACTTTTTTACCCCAAGCTTATGTGTCTCTTTACATGAGAGCTTCTGACTGAGAAATATGCTCAAACCATGATCAGGGTCAGACAGAAGTGCCAGGGATTTAATACCCCTAAAACAGCTCTCCACAGACATGGGCAGTGAGTGGAGGGTAGCTAATTTGGCTTCCTCAGTCCTTGGTGACAGGATTCTGAGGCATGTCCACTATAAGCTCCCAGAGGATCCTGGAAACTGAGCCAAGGTCACCTTAGGGACCTCAGTGAGTTTCCTCCTTTCTCTGACTCATTTCCCTCATTTTTGTTTGTTTTATTTTCACTTACCAATAAACTACTTTCACCCAGTCTTTATTTCAGGTCTGCTTTTAGAAAAACCTGCACTGTGGCCACTTGCTTTTGCAATCTCTTAGGAGAGTCCTTTGGTGAATAAAATTTTTAATACACATCTCTATGCAGTTTAACAGCGGTGAAATGCTTAAGAAGTTTAGTTGCCAGTTTTCCCGCTAAACTTGCTTCACGTCTTCAGTTATCAAAACTCCTTTTTTCCCAAAGAGTCTTCCACATTGACATTCTGTGCTCATTCTCCATTCACAGCTCACCAGCACATTACAGCAGAGACACACCATCACTGATCAGCAGAAATGTAGGTTGGCCGGTTTAGAAAAGATGGTTTAAGTGTCTGTGCCAAACAAATAGCTACAGAAGATACAGTTAGTGTTCCCTGACCAAGGCCTTTTATTCTCCTGCTGTGAAGTCCCATCATCAGACTACGGATGATCAGCTGTTCATTGTGTGTACACATAAAACCGATTAGCTAGAGTATTGCTTCTAACAGAGTCCACTTCACTAGAGGATGATGACTTGTCATCTAAACTCAGTAGGGCTGATTCACATGTCTGAGGATAACACATAAACTTCTAGAAGTTTCTTGATGTTCAGGGAGTTGTGCTAATAATGAACAGCACCTGGACATTGCAAGTGCATTCACCAGATTTCACTGTGAAGTCAGAGCATTATAATTTGAAAATAATGATTTTTTTCAATGACATGAAAGAATAGAATAAAAGTTTTTAGATTGTATTTATATAGCATAGAAAATAAACATGGGGTACTTAATTTAAGATGAAAGTCAAAACTAGAGAAAGACTCTACAGGAAATATCATGAATTATTCATATTGTATGTTTTTTTTCATATTTGTATCCCCAGAATCCAGCACTAGCCCAGCATAAAATAGAATTCAAAAATATTTTGAATGAGTTAATAAACACATAAATAATGCAACATGTTAAATATGTTAATTATCTGGTATCTAAAAATATGTCCTATATATGAAAGTAAAGGATCTAAGAACTGAACATTTGAGAATAGCTGTTACTTCCAATATTATTTTTCTGAAAATGATTATGACTAGGTAAAATATTTGTGCTATTGGATTAGGTTTAAACTTTAATATTAATAAATTATCTTCTCAAAACAACAAAACTAATTTAAATTCTATTAATTACATATTCCCTCTGCTATAACACAATGCCTTCTGCAACGATTTACTCAACATGTATGTATTGATTGTGTTCTGCATACCATACATTGGGCTAAGTACTGGGGATAAAGCAACTTTCAAAATACTCAAGGTTTAGTTGGAGAGATAAAGTAACCTAAGTAATACATCATGATGGAAGTACTTTATGAAGGAAAAATAGATGTGCAATGAGATATTATAATAACAGACTTGATCGAGTGCAATAACAGAACACAGCACTCAATACACATTTATTGAATACCTACTACATGCAAGACACATTAGTTGCCCTAAAAGGAAGCTATTGATAGAAAAGACAAGACTGTTGCCCTCTGGAGGGCTACAGTAAAGAACCAGACAGACAGATGATAAATTTGAGAGGTATTAGAGAGTCACAGCAGGGCACATATTGACTATGATTAGTAAATCTTTAAGATCATAGACTTTGAAGGCAAACTTTCTGAGATCAAGTTGCAGTCTAACCCTTTATGAGTACCATTTGGTATATTGCTTAACTTCTCTGAGAATGACAATAGTTGTAAGGATTAGAAGAAAAACTAAATATAAATCCCTTGGACAAGGCATGGTAGATTGTACGCTCTCAAATGTTGGCTGCCACTATGATTGCACTAAATGATGAATGCCAGGTTACGTAAGAGTGGGATTTCCATACAAACAAGCTCGGATGATGACAGTATGATGTTAATAAGAGCCAGGTCATGTATTTGAACCCTCAATAAGTGAATGTCTTTTCATTCCTTCACATACTGTCATAGGCTTTAATTCTTGCTAGCTGCCATATAAATACATAATAACTGTTCACAAAGATCTCTGTGCAATTAAAAGTCAATGAGACATGACAAACATATTTATGAACTATAAAAAAATTCTAGGAACAGGCCTTTAAAAAGGAGACATATATTGGAAATAATACATTATTATGAGAGGCATGACAATGAAGATTCAGAAAGTATTTTTTTTTCTTTTCCACCACTAGAATACTTTCATTTATGTTCCCATGTTTGCAGAAGCACTGAATAAATTAAATGGAACTTGTGAACATCAGTAAAAATAAACAAATTAATGGAAAAAGCGCCTATCCACAATAGCATGTTGCCCCATCAATTATATAACCTTAAAATCTACATGGTTGCACTCTTGATAACAACTGGCCAACCTCCTGAAGAACGGGCATTGTGTGCCACTTTCAGAGCTTCTAGCCTGGTGGGCCTCAGTCCATGCCACACAGGGGAAAGAAACTTTTGAAGAACAAAAGGATATAATTTAGCGGTGATTGCAGCTGCCAGACAGTGAAGGGATAATCCTAGAAAGAAGAGAGCTAGAGAAAGAGGGCCAATTTTGTGGATCAACTCCATGCAAATATCTGTTGACAGATAAAACACACCTACATGAGACAAGAATTAAATATTCCAGTTGAAGCAAAATACACTAAACAGAGATTTAGGCTTCTAGACAAGAGACAGAATTTGCAGTTTGAGTTTAACCAAGTTACTTGCCTTTTTTAAAAAAAAAAAAGTCATTTTTGGAAGAATGATAAAAAATGCAGAGTCTCTAAATAATAAAACTTTACAATGTTCAGGATATGACAAAAAATTATTTCATTCATAACATAACCCACTTTTAAAAGTCAACAGAAAACATCCCTAAGATGATCCAGATGAGCAAATAGCAGATAAGAATTTTAATTTTTTAAAAGAACTATTCTGATTTTCCTTACTAATCTTTTTCACATGTGTATGTATTGGACATCCAATAATTTTTTTTTTCTTTTTCTTTTTCTTTGTGGTTGTGGGGCTCAAACCCAGGGCCTTGTGCATACCGGCCCAACTCTCAATTTCTTGAGCTATATCCTCAGCCCCAGACAAGAATTTTAAAGCAATGTTCTGTATATGCTCAATGACACAAGTGCAATGAATTCAAAGAAAAATCAGATATGTAGCAACTCTTAAAAGAAAGGAAATTCTAAATATAAAAATAAAATACCTGGAATAAGTAATTTACAGAATAAGTAATTTATAGAACATCTACATGGATCAAAATTACTCAGTATGGAGAAAACATATTTTATAAGTTATGGAAAAATCCTCAGTGACCCATGGGAACCTATGAAAAGATAGATTACACACACTGAGTCTCAGAAAGAAGAGAAAAAAAACAGCAGAGAAGGTACTTAAAGAAAATGGCTACAAATATATAAATACAAATGTACATAGATTACCAATAAGCATAAGTAAGTTGTATCAGAAAATAATATATTTCCCTTTTTATTAGTTGCTCATGACAACACAATGATCTTGACATACATTTGAATCAAATGGGGTATGAATTCTCATTTTTCCAAGTGTACAGGTTGCAGAATCAAGAAAATAATATATTTCAAGAAATAAAAAAATTACTAGAGGCAAAGGAAATCTTTTCATAATGATAACTGGATCATTTCATCAGAAGACAAGCAATCATAAAAATGCATGTTCCTAAAAACAAAGTTTCAAAATACATAAACAAAAAACTGACAAAAATAATAGACAAAGAATCAGAAGAATAGATGATTTAAACAATGCTGTCAAGTAACTTGACATAATTGATGTCATAGATTACTCACCCAGAAAATGTTGAATACATATTCTTTTCAAGTGTACAAAGTACATTCACAAAGAGAGACCATATCATAAGATGCAATTGAGGTCTCAAAACTTCTAAATGTTGTAATGTCATATTGAATATACTCTCTGAATAAGATAGAAATTAAAATAGAAATCTTTGGGTCTATGTTCACTCCCCAATTCAATATTTTGATGAAATGGACAAATTTCAAGAAAAATCATCATTCAAGAAAGTTAAATTACGCTACATGGATATACTACTAAATATCTGTCAGAATGTCTAAAATTAAAGACTGACACAACACCACAGGTGAAATTGGGAAGCCCTGGTGACAAGAATGCAAACAGTTATATATCTCAGAAAAGCCCTGACCATTTCTTAAAAATTCAACACATGCATATTCTATAATCTAGGATTCCCAACCCTACATTTTTTCCAAGAGAAATGAAAATACATTTCCACAAAAAGACGTCTGTAGGATTATTTATAACAGCTTTAGTCAGAATAGCCAGAAACTAGAAAGCACCCAGGTGCCCATCCATAGAAATGAAGAAACAGGTATATTAATATGACAGCATACAACCCAGCCATAAAAAGGAAGAAACTATTAATTTTCAAATCAGAATGGATGAAAGTTGAATACACTATGCTGTGTAATAGAAGCTTTAAACAAAAGAGTGCATGTGTGTGATTCCATGTGGAAGATAGCAAAACCAACTCAAGGGGGAAACATCAGAACAGTGGTTGACTAGGGCAAAGAGCAGGTCCAGGATGGAGAATCTCTCTGGGGTGATTGTCATGTACTCTAGCATGTTAGGGCTTAGGTGACATGGATAGAAGCTTTTATACACCTTGTCGATGGTAACACTAAGATTCACACATTTCATTTCATGTAAGTTTTACCTCCAGAAAAAAAAAACACGAATATTGAGCTTTATGGTACACACACAGAAAAAGGCTTAAGGGGAAGTATACTGATGTCTACAAATTACCTTAGTTTTTATGTAGAGTTTTTTTTTTTCAAAACAATTATTTCCTTAAGCATAATAAACCAATATATGTGAATATAAATAGTATATATTTATAATCATTATTATATTTTCCTAAACTACAAAATTTGTGTTAAGTATTCCTTAGATTTTTTAAACTCCCTTCTATAGCTTGCTTAATTGAAGACAGTTGGATTCTTGTATTTGCTTCTGTATTAAATCTGTTGCTATATCATGTATCAGGTAGCCTTTGGGAAAACCCAAGGTGCACTTGGGTTAATTGTGGAGATGCAAATCCAAAATCTGCCAAGTTGCTCAGAAAGCTGGAAATCCAATCCAATTCCAAAGGGTGGGGTTGGGGGTGTGGGAGGGCAGAATTCCTTCTGATAGGAAGTGAGTCTTTATCTTATGAAGACCTGCAGCTGACTGGATGAAGCCCATCCATGTTATGGGTAATCTGCATTGCTCACTGATTTATGAGCTTTGTTGTGTTTTTTAGTAGACAAAATAATTATATTTATGATGTATAGCCTGATGCCTTGAAATCTAAGTACACTGAGGAATGGCTATATCACATGCACATATTTATCAATTTTTGGTAATGAGAACTTTTAAAATCTACTCTTGTCAATTGTCAAGAATACAATACGCTGTTGTTGACTGTAGTCACCACATTGCACACCAGCTCATTCTTTCTCTGTAACAGAAGCTTTGTATCCTTTGAACAGCATTCTTCGAGCCCCACCATGTTCCCTGGCTTTCAATTCCACATAGAAGTGAGATCATGCAGCATTTGTCTTTCTCTCTCTAGCTTATTTCATTTAACACAATGTCCTCCAGGTTCATCCATATTGTTCAAATGATAAAATTTCTTTTTTTTAAGAGAGAGAGAGAGAAGAGAGAGAATTTTTTAATATTTATTTTTCAGTTTTCGGTGGACACAACATCTTTTATTTCATTTTATGTGATGCTGAGGATCGAACCCAGCGCCCCGCGCATGCCAGGTGAGTATGTTACCGCTTGAGCCACATCCCCAGCCCAGTAAAATTTCTTTTTTAAGACTGAATAGCATTACATTGTATATCTATACCAAATGTTTATTATCTGCTCATCAGTTGATAGATACTTAGGTTAATTCCACATCTTGGCTATTGTGAATAGTGCTCCGATGACCGTGGGAGTCCAGATCTCTCTTTTATATACTGATGGCCTTGTCTTTGGATTATAGAGACCCTTGAGTGGGATGGCTGGATCATATGGTAGCTCTATTTTAAACTTTTGAGAAAACTCTGAATTGTTTTTCATAATGGTTATACTTTACAACTTACTTGAAAATGTTTCACAAAAGAAAAAGGTAAAATGAAGGATAAAGGAGTGGATTTTTAAATAGATAAGTGATAAAGCAAATTTTGGAAAATATTAATGATAGAATCTAGGTATTTGTTATATGGATGTTCACTCACAATATAAAATTTTCATATTAAAATGATTGTGAGGAAAAGGGGGACTGCTTGGAAATTTAGATGAAAATATTTGAAAGGTTGCTAACTTTAAAAATTGAGGATTTGTGGTCATCATCGCTATTTATTTAATATAGTCAAAACATATTAATCTGGAGTAAAACCTAAAATATGCATTTTCAAATAACTGTGTTTATATTATCTTATATTTTTATTAAAACTGTCAGAATATTCAATCTGTATCTACTAATAGAAGACAATTTTGAAAGGGATACTTTGAAATGCAGTTATGAATTGATTTTGAATAATTACCTTTAAAACAGATAATTATTTACCTCCATTCAAACTTCTTATGTCAGTATGTGACAAGTTCTAATCATCTGGGAAACTTAATGGCTTTCTGTTTTGAATTGTTTTGAATAAAGCAATCCTCCTATTCAACTGTTTTTTAGAAAGGGAAGCAAAGAAAATAAATTTAAATAGCAAAATTTGTGTTAAAGCAGACTTTCTAAGTGGCAATTCTAATTACTAATAACACTACCAAGAAGAAATGCAAAATTTCTGCCTCTTTAGATTTTTACGTAATACAGATTATGGATATCTTGGAACTGTTTCCTTAGGGATATGGGAATGACATGATTATATCTGCATGAGTCCATCAGATGTAATCTTTAGTTCTTTAGAATAAAAGCATAGAACAGGGATAAAAAATACATGGCAATTACTTACTCAAGTCAGACCATATTTATCCATCAGGGTACTCCTTTAACCTACCCAAAGCAGTCTCAGAATTCTTCTCAATCCAGTACCAAGCAGGCATTCTTACAGCTCAAATCTGACATAGGAGAAGAATCTTGGTGATCTTATCCCATGTCTAGGTTCTGTAGTTTATGGATGTGGTAATCACGTTACTATTTACTACAAACAAATTAAATCTATCACATAACTGAACTTAGATGACTGTAAAGCACTCTATTTAGAAATATAGGCTGAGTTGTTAAGTAATTTTCAGATTCTGAGGTTGAAAAATACTCTGGTAGAATCAGAACAATGCTTATACTCTTTTTTTTATTTTTTACATACATGACAATAGTGGAATGCATTACATTCATAATTATCCCTTCACAGCACAATTTTTCATAACTCTGTATATAAAGTATGTTCACACCAAATTATGCCATTATATATGAAACTCTCTCTTTTTGCATTACAATTCTTAATATACCTTTATATCACAATTTATTATATCTCTGTTTGTATATAAGGTATGCTGACACCAGATTCACATCTTCATACATGTATTTTGTATAATGATGACCATCACATTCCATCATCCTTGCTATTCCCCTTCCCCCTCACTTTCCCTCCCATCCCTCTTCCCTATCTAGAGGTAATCTTCCTCCCATACTCTCCCTCCCTTCCCCACTTTGAGTCACCCTCCTTATATCAGAGAAAACATTCAGCATTTGTTTTGGGGGGATTGGCTGCCTTCACTTAGCATTATCTTCTCTAATGCCATCCATTTACCTGCAAATGCCATGATCTTACTCTTTTTTAGTGCTGAGTAAATTCCATTGTGTATAAATGCCACATTTTTAATCCATTCATCCACTGAAGGACATCTAGGTTATACTCTTAACAAATAAATATGTGTAACATTGAAAGTAATATTCACAAAGAAGTCAAAATTTCAAAACATATAATATCATATTTTGTTTAGTGATTAATGTTATATCTTATTCACAAAAGGCTTGAATGTCTTTAAGAAGTCTATAGTAGGAGAAGTTTTATTTGCTTATTCATTTTCTTTTGTGTAGTTCTCTTTTTTTTTGTTTTGTTTTTGATACTGGGGATTGAACCCAGAAGTGCTTTACCACTAAGCCACACCCCCAGCCTTTTTTTATTTTTTATTTTTATATTGCTGAGGCTGGCCCCTAACTTAATGATTCTCCTGCCTCAGCCCCCCTAGTCTCTGGGATTACAGGCGAGTGCCACCATGTGTTTCTTAATGAAGAACTTCTGGTTAAAGATGGTGGAGCCAAGTTATTTTAATTAAATTTGCCTCCATATAAACCTATAGACTATAGGAAATATAGTAAAAGGACAGAAGATAAATTTTTACTCTAACTAAAATAGGACAGGATAATCAAATATAAAAAAATGATATTATTCTAAATTCTGGGTCCTGCTATGTTTGAAAGTTCATTTAACTTTGTATAATGGTCATTTTTACTTATTGTAATTTAAGATATATTTCTAATATTTACAACAAAAAGAGTTAACAAAAAGGATATTGTTATTCTAATAAAATACATATATAACTTGGTAAAAGAAAATTGAGGTCTGGGGGCATAACTCATGGTAGAGCATGTGCTTAGCATGCACAAGACCCTAGGTTCAATCCCCAGCACCACAAGGAAAAAAGGAGAGAGAATTAGAACAAAATGAGAGAGCAAAAATAACTTCTAACATGTATACAGAATTGCATGCTTCATAAAGTACTCTGTTTTATATGTGGTACTCAAAAAACAAATCAATAAGAAAGATTTTACTAATATCTCCCTTTACAGATAAGTAATTGAGACACACCTACACACCTAGGTGTCCTTCAATAGATGAAAGGATAAAGAAAATGTGATATATATATTAATGGAATACTACTAAGCTTTAAAGAAAAATGAAATTATGGCATTTGCCAGTAAATGGATGGAGTTGGAGAATATAATGCTAAGTGAAATAAGCCATTCCCCCAAAAACCCAAGGCTGAATGTTTTCTCTAATGCATGGATGCTAATTCACAATAAGGGAGGAGGCAATAGAGAAGAATAGAATTACTTTATATCAGGTGAAGGGAAGGAAGAGGAGTGGAGGGGTTGTGGGATTGGAAGGATAGTAGAACAAAACAGACATTATTACTGTATATATATATGTGTGACTTCATGTCCAATGTGATTCTACAATATGCACACTCAGAATAATGAGAAATAATATTCCTGATATATCAAAGTGCACATTCTACTGTCATGTATGACTAATAAAAACAAATTTAAAGTTTTTTTTTAAATTTGAGTAATTTCTCAACCCAAGGTCACAAATAGTAAATGGGGACACTAGTTTTTGAACCCAAGCTTGAGAGAGAAAAGAAAAACTGAGGGCTGGGAAGAAATTCAGTGGTAGAGTGCTTTTTAGCACTGATTGAATCCCCAGTGTGACCAAAAAAGAAAAAAGAAAAGAAAAACTGAAATACTTACACGTTTGACTGTGGAAAACTGAGACACCTCAGTAGGATCCTTGCCCAAAGAAAAGGACACCCACCTTCACAGAGGGTGGACCATAGACATTAGCAATAGAGCAGTGGAGAGAGCCACTCATTACAAGAAGCAGCAGGGCCTGCACTTCTTTCAAAGAGAACACAATTGTGATTTTTTTTCCTGGAAATTTTTCAAAACAAGCATCATAAATCATGAAAAATGTAGCTTCCTGATGAACACACTAAGATACATTATTTAAGAAATCAACCCCTAGGCAAGTCCTTCAGTTAAACTTCCATATAGTTATGAGATATAAACCAATTAAACAACACAAAACACTTGTTAAAAATAATTACTTTGGTTAAGGAGTAGTTGGTTGTGGGCCCTAACAGGTCCTGACAATAATTAGATATCTAACAGATCCAGCTGTCAATTAAGTTCAATTCTTAATTCTGGAGGAAAATATTCATATTCCTTATATTTTTCTTTTCTGCTTAAGGGGTTGTGATCTAAAATTTGTTTGACATTTCTAGGATCAAGTTAAAAATAAGAGAATTAACCAAACTTTTCCCATAGCTTTGCAGCATGCAGTATTAATATTTTCTTTGTCAGAAGATTCTTCCCTGCTCATTCTGTAAGATCTGTGTAAACATCTGTAGACAAAGATTTTATTGAGGTTAAACAGGTTAGTTACTTATTGTACCAATGTCAACAAACAGAAAAAAGAGCAATAAAAAAAATACAGAAAGTATTATGTTGTTCCTGACTGGTTTCTTCATAAGGTTATGAAAAGCATATTAGTGATATTTTGTGTGCGAATTCTACCTAAATCTCATTTGCTTTTTTTTCCCTTCTACTTTAGTTGATTTTAAGTATTTAAAATTTTTATCTTATTATGGTAAAACTACTCAACATGATATATATCTCATAACAGATTTTGAACACAGATATGTTCAGCTATTGCTAGAGTTTATTTTGCATTGCTTGAATGAAGTAGAATCAGGCAGGATTTACCTTTTTATGTCTGATTTATTTCATTTTGCATAATTTCCTCAAGGTTCATCCATGTTATACCATGTATCAGAATTTCTTTTTTAAAGCTAAATAGTATTCCATTACATGCATTTACTACATTGTCTTCATTCATCTGTCAATGAACATTGACAGAAATAACTTAATAGATAAGTTATTTCCACATCTTCACTATTATGAATAATACTGCAGTTTATTTATATATATATATATATATATATATATATATATATATATATATATACACACACACACACACACACACACACATATACACTCACAGGTGAGATGGTAAACCTTATGATACTTATATTTTTAATACAGTGGCACACACCTGTAATCCCAGAGCCTCAAGAGGCTGGGGCAGAAGGATTGAGAGTTCAAAGCCAGCTTTAGCAAAAGTGAGACAGAAGGCACTAAGCAACTCAGTGAGACCCTGTCTCTAAATAAAATACAAAATAGGGCTGGGGATGTGGCTCAATGGCTGAGTGCCCTTGAGTTCAATTCCCAGTACCCCCACCCACTAAAGAAACAGCTGACCATATATGAGATGATTTGGGTTCTCTATTCCGCACCATTTGTCTATTATGTCTGTCTTTATACCAGTAACATCTGTTTTAATTATGGTAGCTTTGTTACATATTTTGAAATTAAGAAGTATGACACCTTCAGCTTTGTTCTTCTTTGTCAAAATTGATTTGGCTATTCTGGGTCTTTTGTGATTCCATATAAATTTGAGAATTGTTATTCTATTACATTTTGCACACAAAATGTCTCTGGAATTTTAATATGGATTACACCAAATCTGTATACTACATATACTTTAACAATATTAGATCTTTCAATTTATAAACATGGGATATCTTCCCATTCATCTCTTTAAAATTACTTCTTCCATGATCAGAAAGCATATTTTATATGGCTTCAACATTATTATAAGTTAAAATTTATTTTGTGACCTAATGTGCTCTATCTTTGAGAAAGACTGTTGTGTACTTGAAAAGAATGGGTATTCTGTTGGTGAGTCATCCATATATTCTTTTGATTTCCATTTACCCTGACTATTTTTTTCCATTCTTTTACTTTCACTGTATGTGTGTCCTTAAATGTAAAGTGAGTTTCTGCAGACAGTATATATCATCTCAAGATGGGGAAGGTCAGTCCTGAATATATGTTAAAACATTTAACAAAGTCAATAAAAAGAGAAGAAGGTTTTCTGAAAGGAATCCATAATGGAGGCTGGTATACTCAGCAGGCTTCCCTCTGAATCCTAGAATCCCCAACCGACTGAGACCAACTCAAACACCACATTTCTTTATGTTCCAGGTTTTTTGACTAATTCTGATTTGTTTTTCATGGGAAATCTGTAATTCAAATTTCTGAGATTATATTTGGAGAATTTTATTATCAGTAACTCATCTTACAACTGGCACAGGGATAATATTTGACACAGTTTGTATCACTGGAACCGTACGGTATTTCTAAGATGTAGCTCGTAGGCAAGAAGAGTTCAGAACACAAAAATGTTGTTCTGGCTCTTTACCCATGTCATCCACATTAGGCTGAGTATGTATAAATGAGTTGAGTAAATGTGACAGAATTACTGGTAAGAAAAATTAAAGCATTTAATCATATGAACAGATCTACTCTTAGCTCTGCTACCTGGCTGAGAAATTACTTTGAGTGAACAAGATAATTCTCTGTAAAGATAATTTTCTCTTTGTAAAACAGGGATATTGTTTGTACTTCCTCTCCTTAGGGGATTTGCACAAGCTTGCAAAGCAAAACACAGGAGGAAAGCACACAGATATTTCAGCAATATTGTTACATGAAGATGAAAGAATTCAAAAAACTTTGCCTGACAACAGCCTTTCAAATATAAATTTGTGTATTACCTCATATTGTGTAGGAACAACAAGGTTATTGACATTGTAGAGGCACACTAAAAATTCTTTTTCTTTGTAAGAAAATATTGACTAAAAATTTTCTACTCCCCATTTGCCCTGATTTGGTATTAACACACAAAATGTGGAAATTCACATGTTCTTACAAATTAATATACCAATGTCCAGCTTTATTAATCCTTTACTAGATATCATATGACAAAAAGTTTCCTTGAGCCAGGCCCGGTGGTGCAAGCCTGTAATCCCAGGGGGATGAGACAGGAGGATCTAACGTGAGTTCAAAAGCAGCCACAGCAATAGTGAGG
>NW_025999998.1:7876280-7887322 GCF_001458135.2 Marmota marmota marmota | reverse complement strand
AAAAAAAAAAAAAAAAAGATTTCCTTGAAACTACTTTTCATCTCATAAAATATGAATGGGTTGCTATAGATTTTAGAAGCTAAATAAATCTTTAATATTGTGAAACTCTAGGATCAGATCTTTGTTAACAAATGGATTAAAATTCCTATCTTACAAACGTATGAGTTGTGCACTTGAGTGATAAAGCTATGATTATATTTTTATTCCCTTAAAAAATCTTCATTCAAAACATACTATTGTCCAAATAAACACATCTACTCCTTTAAGTAAAATACAATTACCATATTTTCTCAATAAGTAGTGAATTAGAAAAACCTTAAGGGATATGGTGTAATTCTTACTGCCTATGGTATAATATTCTAATAACATGTTGGAAATTCAAACAAAAGATTACTGTAAGAGAATTTGAAGAAGACAAAAAAATCATCTTTCTAAAGCACATTCTCAGTTTGAAAATAGAAAAAGGCATTACTAGCAACTGAACCCCCTCATCAATAACAGGAAAAGAAAACCATGATTGTATTGCAAGCCTTACTAAAAGGGAAAGAAAAAGGTATCAACATAATTTTCACACAATAGAGAAAGCTTAAGATTTTCATATGGAACAGAATTATCAGTGATTATCGGATCACTGGTATATTATTTTTTTACACTAATTGCATCAACCTTCTCCATCATTCTCCTAGAAACCATTCGGCATTCTTATTCATAGCAAGTCATGATTAATTTTGTTTTGAGAATTATTTCTAGAATTTCCTAGGACTGTTCATATCACTGAATAGAATTAGATATCATACAGCAAGAATGGGTATTGTCAGGTGATCCTAGGTACTCCATCATAGACCAATTACATGGTGAAATTAAAGTGAACAGAGCCTTCCAAAGGAGCAATTTTCAGCCAAAGGATTATTAGATGATCTTGGGACCATCTTTCTACTTTCCACAGTTAAAATTCTAAGTGTGGACAACTTTGCAAACATTTTAAGTTGTTATTTGATGAAACATTTATCCAACTGACACAAATTATCCTGATTTAGGGAGCCACAGAAATGCAAATTACTAGAATCATCTAAGAGGAACTCAGTGAAATCTATAGTATATAAAAAAGAAATGAAACAAAGTAAATCAGGTCAGACTATGTGCCAGGAAAAGATCCTAGAACCCCCTTATAAGGCATTACAAACTTACTTTATTACAGCAAAATATTTATTACATTTTATAAGTTTAAGTAAAGAGAGGAAAAAAATTGTCTTGGGCCTGTGAACTTACTCTGCAGCATACACACACACACACACACACACACACTCACACACACAAAATCATGGTAAGTAAAGGTAATGTACCAAAATAACTCACCTTTCTAAAAAACATTCACTGTAAGAAAAAACTATAATTCTATACTGCAAGTTTTCAATAAGATTTTTTTCAATGATATTACCTATTTTAAAGAAAGCAGACTGTTACAAGAAGGGTACAGGCTAAGATACGTTTTAAAAGCCTTCTGCATGAAACTAGACCCTTATCACTCTCCCTGCACAAAAATCAAACCAAAATGGATCAAAGACCAAGGAATTAGACCAGAAACTATGCAACTCCTAGAAGAAAACCTAAGGTCAACACTTCAGCATATAGACGCTGGCAATGACTCTCTCAATTGATCCCCAAAACTCAGGAAATAATGTGTAGAGTTAATAAATAGCATGGCATCAAATTTAAAAGCTTCTGCACAGCAAAGGAAATAATTGGAAATACAAAAAGAGAACCTACAGAATGAGAGATAATCTTTGCTAGTTACTCTTCTGACAGAGGATTAAGATATAGAATATATAAAGAACTAATAATAATAATAAAACATTAATAAGTAGGCAAATGAACTAAACAGACACTTTCTCAAAAGAAATTATAACTGGCCAAGAAATATATTTAAAAATGTTCAACATCTGAAGCAATTAGGGAAATGTAAATCAAAACTACACTGAGATTTCTTTTTACACCAGTCAGAATGACAGCCATCAAGAATACAAACAATATTAATTCTGCCTATCGAAGAACAAGGTAGATCTTTCCATCTTCTAATGTTGTCTTTAATTTTTTTCTTTAGCATTCTGTAGTTTTCACTGTAGAGGTCTTTCACCTCTTTCATTAAGTTGATTCCTAAGTATTTTATTTATGTATTATTTTTTGAGGTTATTGTAAATGGGGTAGTTTTCCTCCCTTACCTTTCAGAGGATTTGATTCAGAAATGTCTTTGATTTATGTCAAAATGACCATTCTACCAAAAGTACTATACAGATATAATGCAATTCCGATCAAAATCTCAATGACATTACTCAGAGAAAAAGAAGTCATGAAATTCATCTGGAAAACTAAAAGATGCAGAATAACCAAAGCAATTCTCAGCAAGAAGAGTAAA
Source organism: Marmota marmota marmota (assembly GCF_001458135.2). Taxonomy (NCBI): domain Eukaryota; kingdom Metazoa; phylum Chordata; class Mammalia; order Rodentia; family Sciuridae; genus Marmota; species Marmota marmota. Next base: position 7,884,909 of record NW_025999998.1, on the reverse strand, counting down.
GCAGGTGGCATCACTATACCAGACCTTAAACTATATAGAGCAATAGTAACAAAAACAGCATGGTATTGGCACCAAAACAGACTGGTAGACCAATGGTACAGGAGAGGACACAGAGACAAACCCGTAACTACAGTTATCTTATATTAGACAAAGGTGCCAAAACCATACATTGGAGAAAAGATAGCCTCTTCAACAAATGGTGCTGGGAAAACTTGAAATCCATGTGCAACAAAATGAAATGAAAGCCCTATCTCTCACCATGCACAAAACTCAACTCAAAAATGGATCAAGGACCTAGGAATTAAACCAGAGACTCTGTACCTAATAGAAGAAAAAGTGGGCCAAAATCTCCATTATGTCAGTCTAGGCCTCAATTTCCTTAATAAGACTCATATAGCACAAGAATTAAAATCAAGAATCAATAAATGAAATGGACTCAAAGTAAAAAGCTTCTTCTCAGCCAAAGAAACAATCAGTGAGGTGAAGAGAGAGCCTACATTTTGTGAGCAAATTTTTACCCCTCACACATCAGATAGAGCCTAATCTCTAGGGTATATAAAGAACTCAAAAAGCTAAGCACACACACACACAAAAAAATAAATAAATAAATAAAATAACCCAATCAATAAATGGGCCAAAGACCTGAACAGACACTTCTCAGAAGATGATATGAAATCAACAAATATATGAAAAAATTTCAACAACATTAGCAATTAGAGAAATACAAGTCAAAACCACTTTAAGATTTCATGTCATTCCAGTCAGAATGGCAGCAATTATGAAGACAAACAACAATAAGTGTTGGCAAGGATATGGGGGAAAAGGTACACTCTTACATTGCTGGTGGGACTACAAATTGGTGCAGCCAATATGGAAAGCAGTATGGAGACTTCTTGGAAAATTAGGAATGGAACCACCATTTGATCCAGCTATCCCACTGCTCAGTCTATACCCAAAGGACTTAAAACCAGCATACTACAGGGACACAGCCACATCAATGTTTATAGCAGCACAATTCACAATAGCTAAACTGTGGAACCAACCTGGATGCCCATGAATAGATGAATGGATAAAGAAATTGTTATATATATATATATACAATTTTATATATATATATACACACACACACACACACACACAATGGAATAATATTCAGCATTAAAATAGAATAAAATCATGGCATTTGCAGGTAAATGGTTGAAACTGGAGAATTTAATACTAAGTGAAATTAGCCAATCCCAAAAAACCAAAGGCCACATGTTTTCTCTGATATTAGATGCTGATCCATAATGGGGGTGGCGAGAAAGCATGGGAGAAATAAACTTTGGATAGGGCAAAGAGGAGGAGGGGAAGGGAGAGGGCTTGGGGGTAGAAAAGATGGTGTAATTAGATGGACATCATTACCCTAAGTTCATGTGTGAAGACATGAATGATGTGACTCTACCATGTGTACAACCAGAGAAATGAAAAATTGTGCTCTATATGTGTACTATGAATTGAAATGCATTCTGCTGTCATGTATAACAAATCAGAACAAATAAATTTTAAAAATAAAAAAAAGACTAGGCATGGAACCACCATATGACCTCAGTCTTGAGCCTAAAGAATCAAAGTCATCATTCTATAGTGATACATAAATACCCATATTTATAGCAGCACAATAACAATAGTCAAATGGTGGAGCCAGCCTAGGTGTCCATCAACAGAAGAATGGATAAAGAAAATGTGATATATATACACACATATATATACACATATTACACACACACACACACACACATATATATGTATGTATGTGTATATATATATATATATATATATATATATATATATATATATATCACAATGAAGTTTTCTTCAGCCATAAACAAAAATGAAATTATGTCTTTGTAGGAAAATGGATGGAACTTAAGATCATTATGTTAAGCAAAATAAGTCAATCTCAGAAGGTCAAGTTTCATAATTTTCTCTCATATATGGAAGATAGAGAAGATAAAGGAAAAGGATAATGGGACAATGAGGATCTTATAAAAATCAAAAGGAGACCAGTAGAGGAAAGGGATCAAGAAGTGAGAGGAGCGGGAAGTGCTAGGAAGTGATATTGCCCAAATTATATTGTTATATTGTGTGCATGTAAAAATGCATTAGAAAAAATTCCATCATTATGTACAATAATAATGTACCAAAAATATGGAAAGAGAAAAAAATGTGAAAATTGCAAACATTAAAAACTAAATTAAAAATTGTTATGGGTTTAACCTTAAATTAGTCTATACTTATTTTGCTATATGATAGGAAGGTTATAATAGCAGAAAAATTTTCTCTATCACAATAATATCTTCCCCCATGGGCGACAATAGCAATTTTTATCATATAAATACTAAATTTGATTTCTGGGCTATTTACTACTTTACAAATAGTACAAAACAATTTTAATTTGTTACAACACAGTTTAGTGACTGTTAGAGGAAATTCTCACTTAAAAAAATAAAAACCTGAGCTGGGGTTTTGCCTCAGTGGTAGAGCTCTTGCCTAGATCTAAGGTTTGATCCTTAACACCACATAAAAAAAATAAATAAAATAGTGCTTTTGGAAGTATGGTCATTTTTATAATAATGATTCTGCCTAACTTTGCATCTTCTAAGGTACATCTTTCCATCTGAACGAGCAAGGTAGATCTTTCCATCTTCTAAGGTCTTCTTTGACTTCTTTCTTTAGGGTTCTGTAATTTTCATTATATAGATCTTTCATTTTGTTAAGTTGATTCCCAAGTATTTTTTTGAGGCTATTATAAATGGGGTAGTTTTCCCCATTTCCCTTTCTGAGCATTTGTCACTGATTTCATCTCACTCCAGTCAGGCTGGCAGCTATTATGCATACAAACAACAATAAGTGTTGGTGAGGATGTGGGGGAAAAGGTACACTCATACACTGCTGGTGGGACTGCAAATCGGTGCAGCCAATATGAAAAGGAGTATGGAGGTTTCTTAGAAAATTGGGAATAGAACCACCATTTGACCCAGCTATCCCTCTCCTCAGTCTATATCCAAAGGACTTAAAAACCGCATAGTATAGAGACACAGCCACATCACTGTTTATAGCAGCACAATTCACAATAGATAAACTGTGGAACCAACCTAGATGCCCTTCAATAGATAAATGGATAAAAAAGTGGCATATATATACACATTGTAATATTACTCAGCAATAAAAAAGAATAAAATCATGGCATTTGCAGGTAAATGGATGGAGTTAGAGAAGATAAAGCTAAATGAAGTTAGCCAATCCCCAAAAAACAAATGTTGAATGTTTTCTCTGATATAAAGAGGCTGATTTATAATGGGATAGGGAGAGGGAGCATGGGAGGAATAGACGAACACTAGATAGGGCAGAGTTGTTGGAGAAGAAGGGAGGGGGCATGGGGTTATAAATGATGGTGGAATGTGATGATCATTATTATCCAAAGTACATGTATAAAGACACAAATTGGTATGAATATACTTTGTATAAAACCAGAGATATGAAAAAATTGTGCTCTATATGTGCAATAAGAATTGTAATGCATTCCACTGTCAAATATAAAAAAAATTTAAAAAAATTTAAAAACATACAAACAAAAAAAACGATATTGTGTCCATCTACAACTAAAAAAATAAAAATAAATAAAACATAAAAACTTATTCCTATTGTTCATCTTTTCATATAAATTTTGGAATCATTCTATTAAATTAAACAGAGCCTCCAAAAAAATTAATTGAGATCTTTATTGAAATTGCATTAACAGTATTTAGTAATTCTGAAACTCAATTGTATTCCTAAGTGACTCAATATGGAATGTTATTGAATCATAAACACACTCAACTCATTTCTAAGATGCTTCCAACACCCAGGTGGAAATTACAGAATTTATAATTAATGATGGATTGAATTGTGGGATCCAATAAAATATCATATTAATTTCTTTATTTTTTATAGAAGTCAAATGTTATTGTTTTCTTTATCTTTAATAATTCTATAATTGCAGATGTAAGAATACATTTAAAACACATAAGTATGTCAGATAAAAGTTAGAATATATAATTTTCCAAACATTTGAAGATAAAATAATATTAATTAGCTCTTCTATCCATTGAAGACATATCAGGTACTATTTAATCCTCAGATCCACTCCATAAAAGGGGAATTGTTATCCACAAATTACAACTGTGGGTAAAACAACAGCAAGTCACAAAACAACAGATTGAGGATTTTTATCTACACTCACTTGATTCCATGGGGATGTACCATACCCTCCATACCTATTCCTTTCTACCGTAGAGCCCCACAGTACCCACTTTAAAATCCATGTGTGTGAAATTGCAGGCTTAGGTCTGATTCTAGGATATCAGTTTCTTATAATACAACAATTTTTTAATTATAGTTTGGAATAAGTTTTACTATTAGCATTAATAACAATGAATTTTTCCAATGTTGAACATGCTACCCTGACACCCTCCAAAAAAACTCGTTTGACCTCAACCCAAAACAGCAGAGGCACCAGCCACCCTAAATAGTGGTGTCTTCACTATGCTTATCAGTGCTTAAAGCTTCTCATATTTCATCAAATAGGCTGTTGGGTGAAGATGCTGTTTTAGTCATTTTTACTGGTATGACCAAAATACCTGACAAGAACAATAGAGAGGAGGAAAAGTTTATTTAGGGATCACAGTTTCAGACCATAGATGGCTGAATCCATTGCTCTGGGACAAGGAAGGGCAGAAAATCATTGCAGAAGTGTGTGGCAAAGAAAAGCAGCTGAGAACATGGTAATCAGGAAGCAGAGAGAGCATTCTGCTCACCAGGGACAAAATATACACCCCATAGAAATATCCCCAGCACCCATCTCCTCCAGCCACACCCTATCTACCTGAAATCACCATCCAGTTAATCCCAGTTGATTAATGTATTGATTAGGTTTAGGCTTTTATAACCCAATTATTGCACTTCTAAGCTTTCTTGCATTATTTCACATGTGAGTTTTTGGGGACATCTCATATCTAAACAATAACCAATGCCTAACTTTAAATATATTTTAAAAGAATCCTCATTTTCCCTAGTTTAAAATCAGAAAAATGTATGCTGAATTTTTAATACAATAGCATACAATTACTCAGAATGATATTTTGACAAGTTTTGCTTTAGCACAGAAAACTGTTATGCTTCAGAACACTGATTTCACAAACTTTTCACAAACAAAATAAATATATTTTTGGAAAAAAGGCTTAAAACAAAGAAACGTGGGGGCCTAGGGATGAAGCTCAGTGGTAGAGGTCTGGCCTAGCACAAGCAAGGCTGTGGTTTGATTTCCAGCACTTCAAAATAAAACAAAAAACAAAGAGACTTTGAGAAACAAAATATTAAGAGTGATTATCCTATGGAGTTGTTTGGTTTTTGTCTGCCTTCCACCTTTATAGTTTCCTTTTTTTCTTTATATAATAAGTTTACAGGACTTGTCCACTAAGAAGAAAACAAACACCTTTGTGTTGAAAATGAGTATAAGTCAGTGCTTTAAAACTTTAAGAGACTATTTGCACATATATACATAAAATAAAAATAATTAGTAAACAACAAGCTTTCAAAAAGTTGAAGAAATCACTATACATTGAAGCTTAGATGTAAAGTAGGAAGAAGATGCTGGGCAGAATACAGAGTAGTGGAAATTGTAGTTGTCCTTAGCATCCAAGAGGGATTTGTCCCAGGACCCCTGTAGATACCAAACTCCACAGATGCCCAAGACCCTTACAAAAAACGGTATATGATTTGCATCTAACCTACACACATCCTCCTGTATAATTTAAATCATCTCTAGGTGGTTTTTATTGACCTAATACAAAATAAATGCTATTCAAATAGGTATTATACTATATGGCTCAGGGAATAATGACCCCCCAAAAGTCTGTATGTGTTTAATATAGGTGTGATGTTTTTGTTTTTCTGAATATTTTTGATCCATGGTTTGTTGAACATGAGGATGCAGAATGGATATGGAGGTCCAACTGTATTCATTTATGATACATATTCCACCTTACTATTGATGAAAATTTAAGACTGGTTATAATCTTCAATGAGGTCAAAAGAGGGAAATCTTCTGGCAAACCTCCTTAGAAAGTACAGGTGAACTTGGTATACATCAGGCACAATGCTTTAATGATGTGCTATTTTACTGCATCCCTGTGAATACCTGCCCCTCTTACAGCTGCATGGAGTTCTGAGTCAAGGCAATGTTAAATACTGACAGTATTCTGAAAGCAGTAATTGTGCCGGGCCTTAAAAACAACCCTGCATTGATACTTGACATCACTTGAACTCACCTATTCACTTTACTTCCTTGTTAGAAAGGCTGAAAAACAATGTCTAATGAATCCTTTTCTCTCACCATTGGTCTGCAAGCACTCAAAGAAGGAAATAAAGACTTCAGGCTTCCCACCTGCTTTCAGGGATAACAAAGGAAAGAGCTTGAGTATTCTCTACCGCAGAATCACTAAACATAATTGATAGCAGTGGCCATGCATTCCTTAGTTAAGAACTTGTGGGCCAGGCCACACTGTCACTCCATGAGGACAGGGGCATTAGCAATAAACCATGAAGATGCCAGCCCAAACCAAAAGCTCTCAGAAAATCATGGTAACCTTCACGAGGTGTCCATGACATTTCATTGGACCTGCATATGAATTAATCTTTAAAAAAAACTGATGTACACATTATAGTTAGAACTATTACAAAAATCTGCTATATTAGACTAAAATAGCATTCTTGTTACAGGAAAAAAAACTTTTCTATATAATTTATAATTTCTCTAAACTACCAAGTAGAAGTTAGCTAAGGAAGTTTCCTAAGCAATAGAAATTAGCCTCATGAGACTTTGGATAAGTAATTTTACCTCTCAAGCCTCAATTTCTTCAAATTTAACTCTGGGATGATAATGGTGATGAAGCTTTTCTCACGGAGGTTGTTGTGAGGCCTAAGTTAAACAAAATGACCTAAGTGCAGCACTTAGAACAATACCAATGTGTGGTTTGGTAACCACAGCATACAGGTACAGTTACAAAGATGTGCTAGGCTATACTCTTGAGATAGGACATTTCATTTCTCTCTTTAATGCAGAGACCATTATAACCAACTTCTAGAAAGCCACTCAGTATATTTCAAAACAAGCAGAGAGTTAGCTTAAATCCAGCAATCCTGCAAAAATAGTGTAAACTACTAGTAAATTGCCAAGGGACCCACCCAGGCAAATAGAGGAGACGATAGAACCCAGAGGCACCGCTCCCTAACAAGCAGCTTGAACGTTCAGCCAGGATAATATGCTTAAAATGAATGGAGGTCAAATGAGTAATGCAATTTTTAAAATGCTAATAGGAAAATGTGAAGCGAATGTATGAACTTGTCAGAACAGACAAGCTGCATAATGTTTCCCAATCCCTGCACTGGAAGCACAATCATATCAAGGGTGTTGCTTAATCAAATGATTCTCAGAAAAGGAAATCCATCACCCATGCAACTGCATCCAACAAACTAAAAACATTCAGCAAATGAGTTCTTCTGGCCATCTCTTTGTAAAGGTCTTTGTTGCTCCATAAAATCCCACACATTTTTGTGAAAGTGTGTCCAGTGAAAGGCTATCCCACTGACTGTCCCATTAAAGTCCTAAAGTAGGACACTAGGAAAATTGATGAATTACAGCTCTTGTTCTTTGTTTGTCAAGATGTTCTGCCTTGATGAAACTACTAGCAACTGAAAGTGCTGCATACTGTGAATTTCCATAAATAGCCTCATTTTAATTTCACACCTTATATAAGTTTCAGATCTAAAACCTAGACCCTCCTACGTCTACTCTGGTTCTTCTGTTAGTTCCCATGAATCAATCCATAGTTAGCCTACCCAGTCATTCTCCTTCAGGCTAACGCAGTTAATGGATAAATATATTTGAAAAGTCACAGAATGTTAATGCCTCTCATGACCCAATGATAAAATAAAAAAGAGAGGTCCAGGCCTTGACCAAAGTTACACAGCAGATTAATTTCTAGATGAGTAACCGATACTAGGAATAAGTACTTGGATCCTTTTTTTCAATATTAGTGGTTTCAAATGGTATTTAAAGCAACAGCTGTTCTCCATTATTTTTAAATGAAATCTTGCATGTAAGTGCAAGATTAAACCATTTAAATGGAAGATTTCATTTAAACTTATGTAACAGTCTCCAACCTGTGTAACAGTCAGAAATACCTGCTGAAGGCCAGAGTGGAGAATGGTCAACTCAGCCCCTCCTTCCACTCTTCCTGCGTATTTTACCTTCCTTCATCCATCACTAACTCTGGCCTAGATGACATCTCTGCAAAACTCTGGGATTTACTAGAGCAGAATCAGAAAACCCTTGTACATATCATCACAGCACTTGTTTCTTCTGAATTAATGTGCTCCTTGTGTCTTCACAATCAGGCTATATCTTCTGCGATCACTGGGTGTACCTCTGGAGCCTAGAATCCTAGATGCATATCCTTGGTTCTTCCTCCTTTCTTCCTGCTGCTGCATGTGTGCAACCTATTTCTCCTGTTGTTGTTTTTTTTTTTTTTTTTTTTTTTTTTTTTTT
>NW_025999998.1:7834603-7876267 GCF_001458135.2 Marmota marmota marmota | reverse complement strand
TTTTTTTTTTTTTTTTTTGCTTGTTTGTTTGTTTGTTTGTTGTTGGTAATAGCCATGGAAGGCTCAATTAATGGCTCTGATGTCTTAGCAAGCCTATTTTATCTTAAAATGGATCAAAGCAAACAAAAACAGATTTACTAATTCAATCTTCCAATCCTGTTTTATGGTTGGCCCCTTCTTAACTTGGCAGTCTGTTGGAAAGAATTTTAAAAAATGAGAAATGTTCCTTGGAAGGTTTCATCATTCTGCTAATGATGTGAGTGTACCCATTTTCCAGAGGCATGAGCAGTCTGAACATTGCTAACAGGTATATCCAAAACCAAGATGCATCCTCACAGTAGGTTCATAAAAGACAAGACATTGAAAAGCCATTCAAGGAACCTGGCAGAAAATAGAGACAGAAAGAATATTCACAATTTTTGACTGCCTTTATTTTCACAAATCCTATAAGCTCAGAGCCCAAATCCCCCACATTATAGTATTTATAGGACATAAATACCACTCCTTGCTCCCTAGAATACATTCTTTCCCCTCTTTACTCAGTGCATCTCACTGACATTGGGGAAATGACAGTTTTTACTGGATGGTGGTGTCCTGTACATTGCAGAACATCTACAGGCTTCCTCCACTCACTAATGGCTGAGAAGGTCACTCCTCAGTTTGTGACAATTAGAAATGTTCCTGGAAAGAAAAATTGATTTTTCAACACCTGCTAGGAATGTGGAATCATCTCTGACTGAGAACCAATCCTATTTGTCACCTTCTTGGTTTTTTTCTCTTCCTGTGTTCCCCCAGTGTAAGCAGGTGGCCCTTCTCAAATCCCTATAACACCTTTGTGTTTCTCCAGCTCTGATCTGGGTGCAGTGTATCAGTATTACCCTTTTGCACATCTGTCCCCATTGATCTCCCCATCTATGCATATCTTAATGGCTATCATCATACCTAAACCTTATGTCCTACTAAACACTCAATTAATACCAGTACAGAAAAATAAAATGAACAAAATAAAGGACATATGCAGAAACCTTGGTCTATACTAAGGGAATGTGAATAAGTTTAGAGGCATCTTTGGAACTTCTTAACTCTGTGAAACTACCCCAAATTTGTTATTTTGAAGAAATTTTATAAAATTACTTTTCTTCTTTAGAAAAGCTTATGTTATTAGCTTCTGATTGCTTAAAAATTTCTTTGCTACCATCCATTAATAAGGAAAAAATATATCCCACTACTAGTGATAAATCCATTCAAACTGAATAGTTATATAGTACCTACAATATTGTGTAGTCAAATTGGTTGCTAAATGGCAGGTGGGCGGGGAGCATATTTTACCTTTTCTACCTGGGGGGAATTCCAGATACAAACGCCAGAAACAATGTGTAAATGTGTGAAGCAGTAGGCAGGGTGTTTAAATTCTAAGAGATACATCTAAAACATAGACCCAGAGAATCATCCAGGGGGCCCTTATTGTATGATGTTTCCACACATGTCAACTTATTTAAGCCTCACCATTTAACCCTTTAGGAAGTGATACTATTACTTTCTCCATCTTACAGGTCCTAAAAGAGAGGCTCACAGAGATTAAGCAATCATCCCAGAGTGACAAAATTTATAAGAGGCAGAGTCAGGATTCAGGTTCAGGTCTGTTTGATACACACCCAAGTTCTGAATCACCATACTCAGCCACCATCCTCCTCAAGGTAGGGTTAGATCCTCTTCCCACAAAATCAAAGATTCTTAAACATAAATTAATATATTGTATCATGCTTCAAAGTCATATGTCATGTGATCTTCTTGTGTTCCAATCCTCCCATTATGGCAGTTTACAATCAAGAGGAAAAGTTTTAGGAAAGAAGACATTGTTTGATACTTACGATGCATGGGTTATGTGCTTTACAGAGGAATCTTATTTAATACAAATAAAAATATCTGTATTTTCAGATAGGGAAATGAGATTCCAAGGTGAAGTCACTTATCAAATTTTCTCTTTCTCTGAAGTCACACAATAAACAAAGACTGGGATTCCTATGGAAAATACCCTATCCCCATTTCATACTAATAGTACATAGTTTTTTAAATAAAGAAAATATTAGAAGAGTTTTGGTTTTCCAAAATTTGCAAAAATATTGTCCCAGGCTACATTAACAAAATACCAAAACATCAAATAAAATCACCAATTTCTATTAGAACAGTCATCTTAGCTGCTACTGAAAATCGAATGACAGTAACTTTTCCACAGAAAAAGAGAAAGAGAGACTTTCACTAAAATTATTTCTGTGTGTTTTTTTATAGAACTAAGAAAAAAATCTAGAAGGGGGGTTCATCTTCAAATGAATTCTTGCCCATCAGCCAACACTCAAGAAAACTTCCATGACTGATAATTATATTGATTTATTCAAATAAAGATGTAGCTCTCATCTGGCTGTATTTCATTCTTTATAAAAGTCTTTTCTAATCAGTAAAGATTAGTTACAATATGTTTTGTATCAGTAATTATAAAACCACCATGGTATTTAGTACATTTCATTATATTTTCAAGCACCAACCTCTCAGGTTATTAAATTAGACATGCTGCCACTGGGAAATCTGGCAATTTTTCCTAATTAACAATGACAAAGGGAGATAAAAGGAAATATTGCTTCATGGTTCAAATGCATTCAGAATGTAATGTCTTCCAAGAGCCACTATGATTGGCGGACACACACACACACACACACACACACACACACGGGCTCCACCTTCACTGAACTGCAAAAAGCAGGTACTCAAAAAGTATTTTAGATGACATCTCTCATTTTTTCCCTCTTTGTGCTTGGGATGCTTTTTTAACACAATTGCAATAAAATGATCATTGAAGGAAACATTATAAGTTATATGTGGTCACTGATGAAATCAATAAAGTCTCTTAAATAACAGTTTCAACCAAACAAATTATGCACAATTTTTGCCTTCACAACTCAATGGTGCTTGAAATGAAATCTTTTCATACCCTCTATGAAATATGTGTTAGAAGTAGTCAGTGAGTTGAAAGAAAGGTTTTTGTCCCTGAGATTCCCTGCTAGTGCACATCCACCTCAATTTAAGGAATCAAGAGGTGCTGGATAGATACATTTAGGTGTCGGATAATGTTTCTTAGCCTGAAGACCAGTGAGTGCTACCTACTGAGTCCTCATGCCTTTAAAGTGGGTTAAGGAATGGAGAAAAAGAAAATCTTCTATGTATAGATATTTTAAAACTGTATCAGAGTTCTCAGAAACTTCAAAGTAAGAATTTCAAAAGAAATTAGACGAGCAATCTTTTAATTTCCCTTCTGTGTCTTTGTCAAAACAGAAAGTCTTTCATAAGAATATTACCAAAATAAATATGGGCAAGAATTGATACAAGGAACTATTTACACTAAGTCATGGGAATCATAGATTTTTTTCCTAGAAGTAATAGTGATGGCTAATAGTTACCATAGTGCTCTGTGCTAGGAACTGTTTTAATTCTTTCATACAAACTCATCAATCCTCATTTTACCTTTGGGAAAACTGAGGCACAAATAGTTTGCTAAGTCACACAGAAGTAAGGTTTAGTCACATTACAAAGCCAGGCAGTATGGTCTCAGGGTCTTGAGGCTGCAAAAGTTTAGCTCAGCCCAGAGGACCCATGCAACTGGCACCTGTTGCTGTCCAACATCATCTGTCTGCTCCACCTTGCTCCTCACCCATAGTCACACGTACTTCTTTTAGACCATCCTATGCCAGCCTCAGATTCTTCACACATACTGTTTTCTCTCCTCCTATTCAATTTGGGTTCATGTGTCATTTTTCCCAGAAGCAGTCTTTCTTGACCTCCTTGATGACCTATTGACCTAACAGAGGTTGTTTTAGCACCGTGCCATCCTCCTTCACAGAACAGGATTATACTTATCTGCATAACTGCATGAGTAATGTCAGTTTCCTGCACTAACCAATTAGCTCCATGATGCCAGGAACTGGATCAGCTTTGGTGTCTCCACCAGTGCCCAGTGCAAAGTCCATACTGAGCAAACTTGTGGGAGGAAGAGATAGACTAGAAAAGCCTCTGAACAGTCTTACAAATTGGCTTTTCTGCATTTGAAGAATGAAAATTGTTAACATGTAAAACTGCTAAAGGAGAGGGACGGTGCCAGAAAATGGAGGTTAGAGAAGGCAGGAGCATGGACCGCATTCATCCATTTAGCTAACATTTCTCCCTACTAAGTATCAAGAAATGTGTAAGTGATGATAAGGACATTTCTGACAGGAAATAATTCTGTTAGGAGTAATAAAACAGGTGCAATGCATTTCAAGGCTACCTACCAAGGAAGGAAGATAGAGGAATGGGCCAACTGTACATGGGTTATAGGTAGGAATGCTGCCAGCTGCAAAGCCATCTCTAGATAACTCTAGGAGGCAAATGCATTTTTCAGGCTAGTTAAAAAGAAGTACATAAGACTTAAGTTTCAAGGTAATAGATACTTGAGACAGCTCAATGTCCTACTGATTACAAAGGTCTTGGAAATGCAGGAGTCTATAGGAAAGCTGGGAATTAGTGGGAGAGTCAGAGGTTAAGCAGTGGCCAGATCACGGAGGAAATTATATGCCCTGAATAACAGTTTTGACATTTTCCTATGACCAATGAGGAAATTTTGAATAGTTATAAATATGGGACACACATAATAAAACAGCATTGATTGTTCTTCTGTGCCTAATACATTACCTTAGCTTCACAAATCCTTCCTGCCCTTGCCATCATCACACCTCTGGACAAGGCTCTCTGTTATCTCTGCAGCGGGTCCCTCAGGGTTTCCTTCCTTTTCATGGCTTCAGCAGTCACCTGCATGGAGCTGATTCTGCAGACACTATCTTCAGTCCTGTGCCTGAGTATTCCTCCAAGCTTCTCACTTTCATCTGGGCATTTCTCTTTTGGTTTAATCATTTCCTAACCTTTCTAGGTTCCACCTCTATTAATATAGCATTTTTATATTTTATATTTTTACTTTCCAGCATCTATTAATATAACTTTGCTCAAGATTGAGACCTCAAATTCTCATATCTCTTGTTAGAAAAGTGAAAAATGACATTTATAAATATTAGAAGATTATTGCTGTTAACAAGGTAGAGACGAAGTTTAAGTGGGAATTGGGGTGGGCACTAGAAAGGGTACAGTAATACATCTATCTTTGCTTGCCCTTGCAGAGCTCCTCAAAAGCAAACTATACTCTGGGGTAGACTCTTAGATTCAGATGTGTGGATTGTACACGGTACATAGGATCCCAGCAAGGTGTTTCACAGGGGCTGAAATCCAAGCCATGTATGAATTAACCAAATCTTTAGTATCTGTGCGGAGAAGATGCCTTTCTACGTTGATGATATCTCTGGTTTTCAAAGTGTAAGAGACAATCAAAGTTTACAATAACTCTGGAACCACACAACAGATATGGAGAAGGAAAAAAAGGAAAGATAATTTTGCCCAGGAGCAAATGCCCTGAAGTTGTCTGTATGTCTGTCTGGCAACTGAACAGTGGTCCCTAAGCTGACTGCCCACTCCACATCCACATACAAATGAATCTTGATGATAAACACACCCTGCCGTCTTATAGAGAGCCTATTGTCAGGCTTCTTATTGAAGACTAAAAGTGTCAGGGAATGCGGGACCAGTGGAAACTCACATCAGCTTTATAGAATAATCAATAGACAAAAGCATAGAAAACCCCTGCGGGCCCAAGCACTGATCAACCTAATCTTTTTAAAAAATCTATAAACAACTAAGAATTATCTCTTTAAGGAAGACCAATGAAATGAAACAAAACAACCAAGAGAAATAAACAGACAACTGATGCCAGAAAAAAATAGCAATAACTTAGGAAACAAAAAAAAATATGTTAGGAGATTTAATATCTTCAGAGAGATTAAAGAGTATGGCAACAAATGTTATGAATGGCTAAATCTAGCTATAAGATATTGTGTATTGTACTCAATGTTTTACTCTGTTCAAAATTTTTTAGTTTAGGCACAAATCTAACTAAAGATTAAGACAGTATGTTATTGACAAATAATAGACTGGTAAATCAATGAAACCAAAAAGAGAGCCCAGAAATATAGCCACATAAGTATAGTCAACTGATCTTGGAAAGGGAGGCAATCCAATGACAAAAAGACAATCTTTTCAACAAATAGTGTTAGAACAACAGGATGTCCATATGCCAAAAAAAATAACAAAATAAAAATCTAGACATAGACCTTTTACCATCATAACTAACTCAAAATGGATCATGGACCTATTGTAAAAATGCAAAACAATGAAACCCCTATAAGATAACTTAGAAGAGGTACTTCTACAAAAACATTATAAAAATGGCTAAATTTGTTGAAAATTTGCCATGATACCAAGAAAAGACTCTATGACCAGGCACAGTGGTACCTGCCTATAATCCCAGTTGCTTGGGAGGCTGAGGCTGGAGAATCACAAATTCAAAGCCAGCTTCAGCAACTTAGCAAAATCCTAAGCAACTCAGAGAGACACTGTCTCAAAAGAAAAAAAAGAAAAAGAGATGTAGCTCAGTGGTTAAGTGCCCCTGGGTTTAATCCCTGGTAGTAGTAGTAATAATAACAACAAACAACAACATAGGAGAAGAATTCAAATGACCTTGGGTTTAGAGATGACATTTTGGACACCACACCAAAGACCTAGTACACAAAAGAAAGAATTAATAAGCTAGACTTCTTTAAACTTAAATATTTCTGCTCCCTGAAAGCCACTGTCAAGAGAATGAAAGGGAAAAAAGCCACAGATAGAAAAATATTTGCAAAAGACAAATTTGATAAAGGACTATTATTATCAAAGATACAGAAAGAACTCTTAAAACTCAATAGTAAACAACAACAACAATCTGGTTAAAAAATGGGCAAAAGACCTTAACAGACATCTCCCCAAAGATATATAGATCTCAAATAAGCACACAAAAAGAAGTTTAATATCAAATCATCAAAGACATACTAATTAAAACAAGGAGACATACTATTAGAATGGCCAAAATTCAAAACACTGACAAGAGTAAATGCTGGTGAGAGTGAGGAGAAACAAGAACTGTCAGTCATTGTTGTTAGAAATGCAAAATGGTACAATCACTATGGAAGGCTGAGTAGCACTTTCATACAAAAGTAAGCATAATCGTATATACTATCTGGCAATAACACTCCTTGATATTTATCCAAAGGAGTTTGAAAACTTGTGTCCATACAAAACCCTGCACTCAGCTTTCTTCATAATTGCAAAATCTTGGAAGCAACCAAGATGTCCTTTAGTTGGTAAATAGGTAAACTGTGGTACTTCAGTCAACATAATGTCATTCAGCACTAAAAAACAATGAGTTATCAAGCCATGGAGGATATTGGAGCAAAATGAAGTGCATATTACTAAATGAAAACAGTCAATCTGAAGAGGCTACATCCTGTACCATTCGGATTATAGGACATTGTAGAAAAAGCAAAGGTATGAGAACAGTAAAAAGCTCAGTGTTAGCTGGGTGTAGTGGAGCATTGTTAGAGTCTGTAAACAAGTCAGGATGGCGCCTGGCAAATGTTAGAGTCTATAAACAAGTCTGGATGGCGCCTGGCATTTTGCCAGAGGGAGTGGTTTGTGAAGTAATGCCAGTGAGCCATTAAGTGTGGAGATTCCTTATTGGTTGACTGATGTATCTAGTTTATGCTCATTAAGATAAGCTGTATGGAATGTATAAACACCGCTCCTGTCCTATAATAAACGGCTCCCATTCCTGCTGTATCAATGTACACAAGTCATTCGTCACCCCCCGGTTATTTTGCTGCAGCCAGACTGCCGCAGATGGTGGCCCGTAAGGGGAACCCCGGGACACTCAGGGGTAAGTTGACGAAAAAAAGCTGCCCATCCATAGATAGGATGGAAGCAAATCTGCTCGTCCCTAGGCAGATAGGACTAAAGGAAAAATGGCCATTTTGAGAAAATGGAGAAGATTGATACAGTATGTTTGTGTCTTGTTTTGTCTCAGTGTGTTGTATTGTCTTTGTGACAAAAATATGGAAGGGGTGTTAAGTAAATTACTAAGGGAAGAAGGCACCCCAGTGGAACCAAAAATAGTTAAGGCATGTGTTGATAAGAGCCCAGGAACTCTAGTCAGAAAGAAAAAAGTTCAGAGGAGGAAGGATTATCAAAAAAAGGATTGCAAAAGGTTACTACTAAATACTTTTCGTTACCGGAGGGTGCGTGAAGCCACGCAGCAGCTGCCATGTGCAGGAGTGAATCATGGCGCAGCAAGGACCTTCCAAGCTGCAGCAGCCGGCTCTTCCCCGCCCCCCCGCCCGGGGAGCGGGAAGGCTTGTTTCAAATGTGAAAAACCTTGAGATAATGTACTAAATTGTTCAGAAGGTTGTTTTCTTAGTGCCTGCTGGAATACTACAGGATTTTCTTTAGCCATCAATGCCGAAGTTCCCGCCTTCATCCCAGTGCCAGTGAGGACGAGGGTGGAAGAATTTCCAGTGTTGCTGAGAACCGGAGGAGACTTCGGATCAAGCTAGCTGCCTACAAAACTTACCTGGACTGTGATTTAAGTTAGCTGCCTGCAGAACTTACCTGGACTGTGATTTACCTGAACTGTGAGTTAATCTATTGAGACACTGGCTTACCTGGACTGAGACAACAAACTGTAATCTACAACAAATTGTAACTCAGTATCTTTGCTAACGGTGTCATTGCTGGTATAATTTTTCCAAGGGCTTCTTACATGGAGCCATCAAGTGGTTTGGTATTGTGGCATTTTGTATGCTCCCCTTCTGCTTGTAGCAGATTATTTATGGTGTTTGTGTAAAAACCACTATGGTCATTATTTAAATTAAACAAAAGGGGGAAATGTTAGAGTCTATAAACAAGTCTGGATGGCGCCTGGCATTTTGCCAGAGGGAGTGGTTTGTGAAGTAATGCCAGTGAGCCATTAAGTGTGGAGATTCCTTATTGGTTGACTAATGTATCTAGTTTATGCTAATTAAGATAAGCTGTGTGGAATGTATAATTGTAGGACCCCTCCTGTCCTACAATAAACGGCTCCCACTCCTGCTGTATCAATGTACACAAGTTGTTCGTCACCCCCCGCCCCCGTTATTTTGCTGCAGCTGGACTGCGGCAGAGCATGCCTGTAATCCAGGTGGCCCAGAAGGCTGAGGCAGGAGCATCACAAGTTCAAAGCCAGTTTCAGCAACTTAGTGAGGCCCTAAGTAACTGAGTGAAATCCTGTATCAAAATATAAAATTAAAAAGAAAATTAAAAGGGTTGGGGATGATGCTCAGTAGTTAAGCACCCCTGGGTTCAATCCTTGGCAATAGAAATAAAAAATAAAAAAATAAAGAACCAGCTCAGAGGTCAGGGAGCAGACAAGGATAAATTGGAATGCAGCATTTAAGATTTTTAGGGCACTAAAGCTACTATGTAGGATTCATGTCACTGTACATTTGTCTAAACATAGAATGTACAACAACAAGAACTGTTAGTCATTGTTGGCAGAAATGCAAAATAGTACAATCACTATGGAAGGCTACATAGCACTTTTGTACAAAAGTAAGCATACTCGTATAATAACACTCCTTGATGTTTATTCAAAGGAGTTTGAAAACTTATGCCTCAAAAGTGAATATTTAAAATGTGAACTTTGGTTAATAATGATATGGCAGTATGGGTTCAGTAATTGTAACAAGTATACCTCTCTGGTGTGGGATGCTAGTGATGAGGGAGGCTGAGTACATATAGAGGTAGGGATGTATGGGAAACCCTACCTTGAACTCAGTTTTTACTGGGAACCTAAATTTTCTCTAAAAAAATAAAATCTACAGAAGTTAGCCAGAAAAAGGATATTGCATCTATAAAACAAGGATAAGCTACCATAATTCAGAAATGGAAAACAAGCAAGAATTCTGAAGAGGAATGAGGTCATTACCATGATGAACAAACCTAAAAAAAAAAAATGAAGCAACACCAATTGCTGAGGAAGACAAAGTTTAACACAATAATAACAGATTCAGACTCACTATTGTGTGGTTTCAGAATACCAAGCATGGAGAGAAAAATAAAACTGCTATAGAGATTAAAAAACAAAACTAACAAACAAAGGGTAAGAAAAAAAAAGATTCCCTAATAGGGAGGAAAAATCTATACCAAACTGGGAACAAACTTCTCAATAGAGAAGCTATCAAGAGCCAACACTCTGAACACAAACTGAGTAACACAGAAAAGTCAACCACAAAATCATAAAAAATTCCATGTGAGGCATTAGGGTAAATGTGAAGATTTAAAGAGCCTGAAAAACTGTCTGCTTTTTCAATTCCTATTTAAGATGGACATATTGTGAAATGAGCTTACATAAGGTGGTAATAAATGTTCCTCTTAAAAATATTTTCTCTTTTCATACTTTTCATCCTAGGAAGCCTCAATACAGTAGCAGGTGTATTTTATATAAATGACCGAAAAGTAACAATATAAGTATGCCTCACATCTTGATCTCCATCTGTTTCCCTGTTAGAAAATTAAACAGCCTTGCAGCAGATAATCCTTTCGCAAATATTCTTTCAGATGGCCTCTGAGCATGGCGTATTCCTTGGAGCCCTATATCTCTTAAAGTTAGAATGACCTCTTCAGGCTCCGCTCTTAGGACATCAGTGTTTTTCCAACACAGACTCTGACTCGTATTCTGCCAGCTGACTATGAAATTCACTTGACTACAGTGAAATCTGGCCTTCATGAGGAGTTCAGGAGTTAACTGTTACTGAAAAAAAAAAAAGTCTGTGGGAGGAACAGTCTGTCATGGTTAATGATATGATTTATTGCAATTACAGAAAACTACCCTGATTGTTCAAATTGCGGTCTGTAGGCCTCAGCCAGATTAAATGCCAGGCTGCGACTAGCACAGGGGAGGTAATCAAATAATTGCCTGTGCTAAATAACACTGTTCTTAATTTACACAGCAAACTTTTTAAAGTATAAATTGATATGACATGATTGAGAGAAACAAAACACCAGGATTTTTAAAAATTAAATTATGCAACCCAAATGGATCTATGTTAGTTGATTTTTAGGACAAATTTTCTTCAAGGATATTGAAGTTTAGTTGCCTGTATATGCCAGACGCAACTATTTCATAAAACCCAAGATCTAGTTTGTATGAACTACAACACCTGCCATTTGCAAAGCCTCCCCCAAAAGCTCATCATTTAAGAAATTTGAGGGAAGGAAAAAAAATTTGCAAAAATTGGAGTGGGAAAGAAAAAGAAGAAGAAGCAATCTAGAGGTATTGTATATGTTCCAGTGAGCTATTATCCACTCAGAAAATATCTTCCTGAACCAACAGATTGAAGGAGAGGGAGGGACAGCCCACTGGGAAGTCTGTCAACCACCAACAATTAATTTGTTCTAGTTAAAATAAAAAAGAATTTGGTCATCTGTATTGTCAGTAATAGATACGGTGATCAAAAAGTCCTCTGTGGTTAAACAATTATGGATATCCTTTTTTTAAGTCCCCAAAGAAAATGGCACAAAGGATAATAATAGTTAATATGGTGTGCTTGCTATGTGCATTATCTTCTAGAGACTCTATGAGATTGCTTTTTACATAACCCATTATCATCCCAAGCACATTCAGACTCAGGCATTTCCAAGCAACTTCTAAAGGGTATACATTAATTACAGCTCACAATGAGGGCATCAGAATCATAAAAGACTTTATTGCATCCTACCAAGAAGCATGAAATTGAGCTTTGCACTGATGTTTAGAGATAGACTAGGCTTCTATTTCGCCTCTGCTGAATTTACACTCCACTACAGAAAAATAATGGACAGGGAGAGGTGCCACAAATACTCACTAATGGATCACCAGAGAATATACACAGACTCCACTGAAACTCTGAAAATATATACATATAACTTGGGCACACAAAAATGGGTTAAAGTGAATAAAGAATTCTGAGATGTAGATTGAACTGGATTAAGGTTTACTAGCCCAGAAAAATATCATATTTGGCATTGTTAAAAACTAGAAAGAGATGTGAAACATTAGAGGACAGGGTATAAATGAAAATGACCTAATGTGTTTTGTAATGCTGGCGATGGAATGGGGGAATGAGGCTTGCCAACAACAGAGCACATTGCTTGGAGAACCAAGAACTGAAGCAGTAGTGCATCTGAAGGCAAATGAACAAGAGCAATGGCTAACAGGGACCAAAACTAGAACCAAACTTTTCCAAAAACAGATAAATAAATAAATGACAAAAAGTAGAAACCAAGAAAAACATATTATAGTATGGAAGCTAGGACATTTGAGAAGCTATTTTAGTACATTTTGCATTGCTATAACAAAACACCTGGGGCTGGTTACTTTATAAAGAGAAAGAGCTTATTTAGGTCACCATTCCAGAGACTAGATTGGCTGACCTCATCTGGGAAAGGTCTGCTAGGTCCCAACATGACAGATAAAAATCACATAGCAGGAACATGTACAAAAGATCACATGGTGGGAGAGGAAGTTAGAGACCCAGGAGGAGCCAGGCTCACTAATGTAATAACCTAGTCTTGTTGGCACTAATCCATTCCCTCAAGACTTAATCCAGTCTCTCAAGAAAAACATGAGGGCAGAACCCTCATGACCCCAAATGCCTATTTAAAGCCCTACCACCTCAGTACCACTACATTGGGGAATTAAGCTTCAATGTGAATTTTGGTGGGAACAGAGTACATTCAGAACATAGCAGGAGTGAAAAAAATGCCTGATTGATTTTAATAATCTTACTGGCTGTGAACAGTTCTAGAAGGCGACACTTTTCATTCTCACAGCAAGGTATTTAATTTGGCATCTATTTGTTTTCTTTTTGTCCTCCTCCTCCCTTCAGTGCAAATGGAAACTCTATAGACAACAAAAAAATGAAGCCCTGGTCATTTTAAGGAAGTGTCTGGGGTGAAAATTTGGGTTTGGTGACTTTTCTCAGAAATGTATCTTTTTCTGAAAAAGTTTGTTGATTATTTCTTCATCTTTATTTAATTCAGCAATATTGATATGTCTCTAAAAGGATTTATTTCTGGGTGTTTTTATGTGAGTGTGTGTGCGTGTGTGTGTGTGTGTGTGTGTGTGTGTGTGCTGGTTTATCAGTTACAGCTTCTCTATTTTTACTATTCATTCATTACTTAAAATACTGCCATATAATTTATTAATAAATACTGTAATTTTTAAAAGAATGCTACCAATGGGAAATAACTGAAAGTAAATATTGAGATTCTCTGCACATAATTGGAACAAAAGAAAGAAAAAAGAGAAAAACAAAATCTTCCCATATCAAAGTAACTTATCACGTCCAGTTTATGTCAATAATGAGCTTGTTAATATGAGTGGTACACGTGTTTAGTTCCAGGGCTAATATTGATGAATAAGCCACAATACCTGAGATTGGAATGTAGAAAGCCCCAGGAGAACATTGCTCTAGTGCTGAAACAGTACTACATAAAGGGGTCAAAGAATTGAGGTTGCAAGGCAATCAGGGGAACTGTGTTTAAGAGGGTGACAACCCCCTCTAGGAACAGATGGAAGACACCCATTGTTTCATTCTTGGAAAACAGTGGCTGAAAGAGGTGTAAACCTGCAACACAGGAAGGAAAAACAAAACTGAAAATCTATGGAATTTTTAAAAGGCTGAAGGTGTACCAGCACACCAATTGTAAGGCCAAGAGAACCCCAGACATACGTGGAACCCTTCCCCTCCTCCCAACTGTTTTCCATAGGTCTCCACTGGGTGCTGATGAGAAAGATGGAAGAAAGGCCAGGTCCTGTTCTGATGGCTTAGCATGCAGAGCCAGGCAAGGCACAGGAGGAGCAGGGTTCCCTAGGGAGGCCATCTGTGTTGGAGGCCTTGCAGGAGCACAGGTTTGTGATTGACAGCTTCTGGGACACAGAGGCAAACTCATCTGCACTCTGAATTTTACACTAAGGTGAAATAAAAGCCATATGCCCCTGGGCAGGGAGGAACAAGAAACAAGCAAACTCAGAATGTGACCCTTGTTTGATTGGAACAAACATCTGCCTCCCAGAAGAGGGACAGAAAACATCTCAGGCAAAAGTGACCTGTCACTAGGGGAAGGATAGAAGACCTATCCCTCATCCTACATTAATGTTAAGTAAAAGCAGTTGCCATGGGAAAAGGAGCAAGAAGCCTGCTCATGCTAAGATCCTATAATGAAATAAAGCAGAAGTTTGCTACTGCTGTGGAAACTCACATATACAGAGGATCACACACCAACATAAGGTACTGTTAGGCCATGATGAGGGTAGATAGAGACAGGGAAATTGCCTGTCATGTCATGGACTGAGAAGAAAGGAAAGATTGTCTGCCACTGGAGGAAGAAAGGAATGCTCAGGAAGTCCTGCTCCTAGAGCTCAGGTCCCCAAAGTCAGCCTCAGACTAAGACTGCAGCGGGATTTCTGAGAATGACTGCTCCTCACACCATAAGCCCTGCAATGAGTCACAGGCAACAATCATGCAGAGGAGCACCCTAGTGACACAGGAAGAAAGCTGAGGCCCAGAACCCAGCAAGACAAAAAAATAAAAGTAAAAAAAGACCCATTTCAAGACAAAAGTATTAGTAAAACCAGATCCAAAGATGACCCAAATATTGGAACTATTGGCCAGTTTAATTTAACTATGATTAAAACATGAAAGGCTCTAATGCAAAAGGTAAGTGACAAGCACAAACAGCTGGCACATTTCTGAAGAGAGATAAAAACTGTCTAAAAGAATCAAATGGAAATGTTAGAAATGAAAACATAATGCAGATGAAGAATAAATAACCTTGAGGGGATAATAGCAGACAGAGCATTAGGAAGAATAACGGACTATAAAGCTTGATCAGTAGACATTATTCAAATCGAAATATAAATAAAAAATTAAATGGAGAAAATAATGGAACAGAATGTGCAAAAGCAGAGACAATAACAGTAGACCCCGCTAGTGTATAGCCTGTGTTCAAAACAAAAAGAGGGAAAGAGTCCAGAAGATATTTTTGAAAGGATAATGGGTAAGATTTTTTTCACAGATCCAATAAGCTCAAAAAATTCTAAGAATGAATATAAATGAAAACACACTTAGGCATATCGTAGTCAAACTGATACAAATCAAAGACACAATTGAGAAAGTAGACAGAGATTTAAAAATGCACTGCAGAGTGTGAAACAAAGACAAGAATATAGCAGATATGTTATTAGAAACTATGCAGGCAAAAACCTTTGAAGAGACATCCTTAAAGTACTAAATGAAATATTAAGATTTATTATCACATATTTATGTTTTTTCAACCAACAAAAATATATTTTAAAAATGAAGACACATTAAGGTTTTTTTAGACCAACAAAACCTCAGAAAATTTATAGCCAGCACACCTATAATATTAAAGGAATCATTAAAGAAAATTCTTCAAGCAGAAAGAAAATACTAGAGGAAATTTAAACCAACATATAGAATTAAGAGCACTGGAAAATTTTTTTTTAAGATGAAGGACAAACAAAAACATTTAAAGTATCTGTTTTAAAAGATAACTAACTGGGCTGGGGATATAGCTCAGTTGGTAGAGTGCTTACCTCGCATGCACAAGACCCTGGGTTCAATCCCCAGCATCACCAAAGAAAAAAAAAATAGATAATTAACTGTTTTCATGGCTAGAAAGGACAGCAACAAGCCTTGTCATTGGAAAAAGCGAGATGAAGATAAACAACAAAGGGTGATCTACTGGCAGTTGGCCATTGCCAGCTAAAGGGATCTTGACCACAAACCCTTGGGCTCCCATTAATATTGTCACTAATCTTTTTTTAAAAAAGATTATTACTAATCCCTGCTTCTAGCCAAAATAGGTTGACAGAGATTGGACTATATTCCCAAATAAAGCAACTAAAAAAGAATTAAAAACAATTCTCAAGAAATTCTCATTCTACAAAGAACAAAGATCAGTGAGACTGGGAAACAAACTAAGGTGGTCTGTGATTGCCAAGCTTGCTGCCTGGAGTCTCAGGGCTGCAGTCAGGGAGGAGCTCTGGCCAGACTTGGCAAGCTCCCTGACCACGAGGTGGAGCCTCAGAGTCCAGAGAGGCTGCAGCATATGAGTTCATAGTCTAGATTCCAGAAAGGAGAAATCTACAGAAAGAGAGCCAAAGACATCTGTAGAGGGCTGCCCAGGTGTTTGCAGACTAGTGGTTCATGCACGCATTTGAGAAAACTGTGTTAGGCTCAGGAGAGAGCCACCCAAAAGGATTAAAGGAAACTGGAGAACCTCACAATTCATGGGACCTTGAGCAAAGCATTTAGTGACATCTTGTCTTGGCAGTAGAGTACAATTAGTCCTACTCTAAACTTCTTGTGATTATAACTAACAAATCCCAAAGAACACTCAAGAATCATTATAGGAACACAAAAGTACCCACATAAGTAAAATGCACAATCAATAGTGTGTGTGTGTGTGTGTGTGTGTGTGCACGCGCACACAAGCATGTAGATAAATAATGGAGGCAGAGGAAAAATATGGAATTTAATTAAAAAAATTATCAGGCATAAAAAGAAGACAATATAAGGATAAAAATCAATCAAGGCCAACTCAAAACTGATGCAAATGTTAGAATGAGCAGACAAAGACATTGAAACAGTTACGATAACTGTGTTCCATATGTTCAAAAGCCCCAGCCTTTCTCAGCAGCTTATGATTGTCATCAAGAGATGGAGGCTTTCCTTCCCTCAGTGCTGCAATACCCATGGTGATTGCCACCTTCAGGCTTATGTGTTACAAATTGGCTACTGCAGTTCTAATCCTAATGAAACAGAAATAACATCCAAAGCAGGAAGAAAAAAGTCACAAATAAGGTCCTTCCTTCTAAATGGCTTTTCACTTAATTAGAAAATAAATTATTTTTTCCAGAAGTATTTAAATATCTTGCTGGCCAAAACTTGGTCACATGCTGCTATGGTTTGGACATGATTTGTCCTGAAAGGTTCATGTGCTAGAAGCTCAATCCCCAATTCAATGATACTGAAAGATGGTAGAATCTTTCACAGGTGAGACCTAGTAGGTGGTTACTGGGTCATGACCATCTTTGGAGAGAATTAACACTGGTCTCCCAAAGTGGGTTAAATCTCTCAGGAGTAGGTTAGTTTCCATGAGAGCAGGCCTTGTCTCCTACCCAAGTCTCTTGCTTCCTCTTTCACCATATGGTCTCTTCCACACATGTTCTGGTCATTTCCTACTGTTCTCAAACCTTCTTTTTCCTTGTTAACAATTTTGATCATGCTCTTCCACTACTCCCTAGCATTAAGCACATATCCACATAGATCATTCAGGCCAAAGCTTGTACTACAAATAATCCACATGTTTGTAGAATGCCCTGTGATCCTCCCCAAACACAGGAAGATAAAGGCTCATGAGGAGCAGTCTGGAAGCCATCTCTCACTCATTTCTCTCTCTTCCTTGGGATGCTGTCAAGAGAATTGTGTTCTGCCTCTGGTTCCCAGTAAGTATGAGGCTCTGGGCCCCACCCTTCTGGGGGTGTAGCTGCACACTATAAAACTGTGTGTTGATGTTGGTCCCTCAGCTCCAGGGCATCCTGCAACTCACATGGTGCTCATCAGGCCCCTTTTGTTTGGATGACTTCCTTTCTGATACACAGACCAAGGACCTGGAAAGCTGGCACCTTTGAGTACTCTGCTTTTGACTGCATATGTAAGGATAAACTGTCTGAAACTATTAAAGTCCTCATTATATCCTATAAGTCACAGCAGTCCGTCTTGGCCTTGACTTTGTCTGCTGTGGCATAGGAAATACCAGGAAAATCTGCTATATCTAGTGCAGTTCAAAGGCACAGAGAGATTTCACAAGATTCAATTTAGGATCCCCTAAGAACAACACTTGTGCAATATAAGCCAGACTGGAAAACAACAGCCCATTGGTGAATGCCCTCAAATGCCCTGGTTTTATATGTCTTATGAACTAAAATGGTCTTAACAGTTAAAAACAGCTGAGAAACGCATACACACATACACACCAAAAAATTAAAAAAAAAAAAAACAGAGCTTGATGTGCTCCAGAAAGCCTGAAGTATTTACTCTCTCAGCCTCCAAGAGCTTAACTAACACATCAGCTAGTAAGTAGCACAGCATTTGCAAGCTGTCTCCAACTTGCTCTACGGTCCAACTCTCCTTTAAATCTTTTGCAGTATTTGTTCCACGACTATCTAGTTTAAATTATTTGTCCACAAAACAACTATTTTCACATTCAAAAATTTTCCAGTAGAGAAAAATTCTTTAAATTTAGAATTTTTTTTTTTTTGAGAGAGAGAGAGAGAGAGAGAGAGAGAGAATTTTAATATTTATTTATTTATTTTGGTTATCGGCAGACACAACATCTTTTGTTTGCATGTGGTGCTGAGGATCGAACCGGGCCGCACGCATGCCAGGCGAGTGGGCTACCACTTGAGCCACATCCCCAGCCCTAAATTTAGAATTTAGATACTAGATTATTTTACTAAGGGCAACACTTCAGTGTGGGGAGAATAAATTTCCAAATTAGCCAAACCTGATTTCAAGTATTTATGAAGGAGGATAATATGTCCTCCTCTGTAGATGCTGGTATCTTATGTACTCTTGACTGCTGACTTTTAATGAATTCTAACCATTTTCCTCTCACCAAAGGAAGTGGAGGTAGTAAAAAATATCAAAACTACCATCTTAACATATAATCCACTCATCAAAAAATTTATTAAATACCTATCATGCATCACGCTTTGCAATAGGTGAGTAGTTTAGGTATCTCGGAATTCTTCATATCCATTTTTACCTTGTCTGCTGCTGTCATAAATGAGATTCTGTTCTACTTACTTGGAATATTTAGCTTCAAATCCAGCCCCATGTGGTTCTATGACACAGAGCTACAAAATAAAATGCCTCCAGTACTAGACAGATAACTTTATAGCTAGAGCTGAGATCCAGGAACAGGGACAGTGAGGAGAGATATGGCCTATGGTAAGAAGGGGGAAGCATTCTCTTGGCACAAGGGAACACAAGCCCAGGGCATGAGTGGCTGAGGTTTTTAAGAAAAAACAGAAATCTGGGTTTTCATGTGAAATCTATCCCATTGCTTAAGGTGAGCTCAACTTGTAAAAATATTTGATGGGTCAAACAAAACCACCTCTATGAGGCAGCCTGCCAATGTAGATGTAAAATCTCTGCAGGATTGATAAATTAGTTTTATTTGAACAGTCTGAAAATGGCCATGCTTTCTCAGGTCCTTTCTTTTTATTCTTTTCTTTTTAAAATTGAGATAATGATAGATTCCCATGCAGTTGTAAAAAATAATAATAATAATAATGAAGAAAGAACTCATCTATTCTATACCCAGTGTTATCCCCTGATAATATCTGGAAAAAAACGATTGAACATTAGAACAACCTGAATTTTTTTTTCTTTTAAGGTTTATCATTGCATTACATTGCATTGATGTGCTCCAGAAAGCCTGAAATATTTACTATCTCAGCTTCCAAGAGCTTAACTAACCCATCAGCTACTAAGTAGCACAGGCATTAATATCCGGAAAAACAACCAAACATTAGGACAACCTGAATTTTTTTTGTTGTTTTAAAGTTTATCATTGCATTACATTGTATTGATATGCTCCAAAATGTAAGAGAAAACTAGATAAATAGGTAGACAGGAATACTTTTGTTTAGATGAATTACAACATAATTACAATACATATTTTCTCCTCTTTACTTTTTCACTGGACAATATACTATACTAGTGTAGTATATCCCTACACTTCCCTATAGCTGTGTGTGTGTGTGTGTGTGCATGCGCGTTCGTGTTCTTCATATTATCCATGCCTATTAGTAGCTGCTCAGTATTTCTCTTTATTGATGCTCTGCAGTTTATTCAACCACTTATTTCTATATGACTTTGGCCATTTCTAATCTTTTGCTATTATGAATAATGGTGCAAAGAATAGCTGTGACTATTTTTTTTCAAATTTGTGCCACTGTGTCTTTAGGATAGATTCCTTGAAGTAGGTAAATGCCTATAGCATATCATTTTACACTTCCCTAGCAATATGTGGGAGGACTATTTTCCCCATAGCCTTGCCAACAAAGTACATTATTAAAACTTGGAACTTTTTTCTAAAGTTGAATGGTGATAAATGGCATTTCAGTTTAATTTTAATTGGCATTTCTCTAATTTTGCTCAAAGTTGAGGCTTTATTCACATGGATAGGATCCAACGGCATCTGTTTTATCTGTGGAGAGTGTATTCATATTTCTATCACATTTTCCCATGTTGTTGGCCTATTTTTCCTCCACTTCAGCACCTCTTGACATTAGAAAAAGTATCTGTAGTTTAAACTAAAAGATTTTGCTCCCAAATTTTCAACAGTCTGGAGTTTGTTTTACCTTGGGAAAAAAAAATTTAACAAATCAAATGCATCAATCTAATTCCTTACTGCATCTGAAAACATGAGTCTTTCAAAGTATTCCAATAGTATAGAGATATTGGTGCATTTTCTTCCTAATATTTTATGGCTTCCATTTTTATAATTAGTTTGTGAATTTAATCTGGTGTACATATAAGGAACAAATCCTATTTTATTATTTTCCTTATGTCAATCCGAATATTCCAACACCACTTAACTTTCTTCAATTATTTGAGCTGTCATCTTACAAGGTATCAAATGTATATATGAAATTGGTGTATCATGGATTTTTCTGGTCTTTCACTTTGGCCTGTTGAAAAATACAAACCTCCTATGATTTGTTAATGCTCTCCAGTACACAGGGCTGGTCTGGTATGCTGGTCTCCTACCTATATATTTATCTAAAGATTATTTTATTTAAAAAAAATAAATGACAGCAGAATGCATTACAATTCTTATTACACATATACAGCACAACTTTTCATATCTCTGGTTGTATATAAAGTATGCTCACACCAATTTGTGTCTTCATACATGTATTTTGGATAATTATGTCCATCACATTCCACCATCCTTGCTAATCCCCTGACCCCTTCTTTTCCCTCCCATCCCTCTGCTCTATCTAGAATTTATCGATTCCTCCCATGCTCCGCCTCACTACCCCATTATGAGTCAGCCTCCTCATATCAGAGAAAACATTCAGCATTTGTTCTTTTGGGATTGGCTAACTTCACTTAGCATTATCTTCTCCAATGCCATCCATTTACCTGCAAATGCCATGGTTTTGTTCTTTATTAATATTGAGTAAAATTCCATTGTGTATATATGCCACATTTTTTTATCCATTCATCCACTGAAGGGCATCTAGGTTGGCTCCACAGTTTAGCCATTGTGAAATGTGCTGCTAGAAACATTGATGTAGCTGTGTCCGTGTAGTATACTGTTTTTAAGTCCTTTGGGTATAGACTGGGGAGTAGGATAGCTGGATCAAATGGTAGTTCCATTCCCAGATTTCCAAGAAATCTCCATACTGTTTTCCATATTGACTGCAATAATTTTCAGTCCCACCAGAAATGTATGAGTGTACCTTTTTCCCTACATCCTCGCCAAAACTTACTGTTGTCTTCATAATAGCTGCCATTCTGGCTGAAGTGAGATGATATCTTAAAGTAGTTTTGATTTGCATTTCTCTAATTGCTAGAGATGATGAACATTTTTTCATATATTTTTTGATTGATTGTACCTCTTCTGAGAAGTATCTTTTCAGGTCTTTGGCCCATTTGTTGGTTGGGTTATTTGTTTTGTTTTGTTTGGTGTTTAGCTTTTTGAGTTCTTTATATACCCTAGAGATAAGTGTTCTATCTGATATGTGAGGGTAGGATGTAGGCTCTCTCTTCACCTTACAGATTGTTTCTTTGGCTGAGAATTAGTTTGATTCCATCCCATTTACTGATTCTTGTGCTATGGGAGTCTTATTAAGGAAGTTGGGGCCTAATACCACATGATGAAGATTAGGGCCTACTTTTTCTTCTATTAGACGCAGAGTCTCTGGTTTAATTCCTAGGTCTTTGATCCACTTTGAGTTGAGTTTTGTGCCTGGTGAGAGATAGGGGTTTCATTTCATTTTGCTGTATATGGATTTCCAGTTTTCCCAGCATCATTTGTTGAAGAGGCTATCTTTTCTCCAATGCATGTCCAATTAGTCTCTGTGTACTCTATTATGTACCATTGGTCTACTAGTCTGTTTTGGTACAAATACCATAGTGTTTTTGTTACTATTGCTCTGTAGTATAGTTTAAGGTCTGGTATAGTGATGCCACCTGCTTCACTCTTCCTGCTAAGGATTTCTTTAGCTATTCTGGGTCTCTTATTTTTCCAGATGAATTTCATGATTGCTTTTTCTGTTTTTATAAGGAATGGCATTGGTATTTTGATCAGAATTGAATTCAATCTGTATAGTGCTTTTGGTAGTATGGTCATTTTGATAATATTAATTCTGCATATCCAAGAGCAAGGTAGATCTTTCCATCTTCTAAGGTCTTCTTTGATTTCTCTCTTTAGGGTTCTGTAGTTTTCATTGTATAGATCTTTCACCACTTTCGTTAAGTTGATCCCAAGTATCTTATTTTTTTTAGGTTATTATTAATTGGGTAGTTTTCCCTCATTTCCTTCTCAGAGGCTTTGTCACTGATATACAGAAAGGCCTTTGATTTATGGGTGTTGATTTTATATCCTGCTACATTGCTGAATTCATTTACTAGTTCTAGAAGTTTTCTGGTGGAGCTTTTTGCATCTTCTAGGTATAGAAGCCTATTGTCAGCAAATAGTACTAACTTAAGTTCTTCTTTTCCTATACATATCCCTTTAATTTCTTTCATCTGTCTAATTGCTCTGGCCAGTGTTTCAAGAACTATATTGAATAGAAGTGGTGAAAGAGGGCATCCCTGTCTTGTTCCAGTTTTTAGAGGGAATGCCTTTATTTTTTCTCCATTAGAATGATGTTGGTCTGAGGCTTAGCAGAGATCTTTATAATGTTGAGATATAATCCTGTTATCCCTATTTTTTTCTAGTGTTTTGAACATGAAGGGGTGCTGTATATTGTCAAATGCTTTTTATGCATCTATTGAGATGATCATATGATTCTTATCTTTTGAGTTTATTGATGTTTATTGTAATGAATTACATTTATTGATTTCCGTATGTTGAACCAACCTTGTATCCCTGGGATGAATCCCACTTGATCATGGTGCACAATCTTTTTCATACGTTTTTGTATTTGATTTGCCAGAATTTTATTGAGAATTTTTGCATCTATGGTCATTAGAGATATTGGTCTGAAGGTTTCTTTCTTTGATGTGTCTTTGCCTGGTTTTGGGATCAGGGTGATATTGTCCTCATAGAATGAGTTTGGAAGTTCTCCCTCTTTTTTATTTCCTGAAATAAATTGAAGAGTATTGGTATTAGTTCTTCTTTAAACGTCTTGTAGAACTCAGCTGTGTATCCATCCAGTCCTGGGCTTTTCTTGATTGGTAGGCTTCTGATGGCATCTTCTATTTCATCACTTGATATTGGTCTGTTTAAATTGTGTATATCTTCCTGCTTCAATCTGGGTAGATCGTATACTTCAGAATATTTGTCAAGGCCTTCACTGTATTCTATTTTATTGGAATATAAGTTTTCAAAATAATTTCTAATTATCCTCTGTATTTCTGTAGTTTCTGTTGTGATATTACCTTTTTCATCACATATGCTGGTAATTTGAGTTTTCTCTCTCCTTCTCTTCATTAGCATAGCTAAGGGTCTATCCATTTTATTTATTTTTTTAAAGAACAAACTTTTAGTTTTGTCATTTTTTCAATTATTTCTTTTGTTTTGATTTCATTGATTTTAGGTCTAATTTTAATTATTTCTTGCTTTCTATTGCTTTTGCTGCTTATTTGTTCTTCTTTTTCTAGGGCTTTGAGATATAGTATGAGGTTATTTATTGACTTTTTCTTCTTTTAAGGAATGAACTCCATGCAATGAATTTTCCTCTTAGTACTGCTTTCATAGTATCCCCGGGATTTTGTTGTGTCTGTGTTCTCATTTACCTCTAAGAAATTTTTCCTCCTTGATGTCTTCTGTAACCCATGTTCATTCAGTAGCATATTGCTTAGTCTCCAGGTGATGGAGAAATTTTTATTTTTTATTTTGTCATTGATTTCCAATTTCATTCCATTATGATCTGATAAAATGCATGGTAGTATCTCTACTTTTTTGTATTTGCTAAAAGTTGCTTGGTGGCATATTATATGGTCCATTTTAGAGAAAGATCCATGTGCTGCTGAGAAGAAAGTTTATCTATTTGATGTAGGTTGAAATATTCTATATATGTCAGTTAAGTCTAAGTTATTGATTGTGTTATTGAGTTCTATAGTTTCTTTACTCAACTTTTGTTTGGAAGATCTATCCAGTGGTGAGAGAGGTTTGTTAAAGTCACCCAAGATTACTTTGTAGTGGTCAATTTGACTCTTGAACTTGAGAAGAATTTGTTTGATGAACATAGCTGCACCATTGTTTGGGGCATATATATTTATGATTGTTATGTCTTATTGGTGTATGGTTACCTTGAGCAGTATGTAATGTCCATCTTTATCCCTTTTGATTAACTTTGGCTTGAAGTCTACTTTATTTGATTCTAGGATAAAAACCCCTGTTTGCTTCTGCAGTCCATGTGAGTGGTATGATTTTTCGCAGCCTTTCACCCTCAGTCTGTGTATGTCTTTTCCTAACAGATGAGTCTCCTGTAAGCAGCATATTGTTGGATATTTTTTTAATCCAATCTGCTAGCCTATGACTTTTGATTGGTGAGTTTAAGCCATTAACATTCAGGGTTACTATTGAGACATGGTTTGTATTTCCAGCTATATTTGTTTATTTTTGTTATTTAACTTGACCTGATTTTCTTCTTTGATTAGTTTTTCCTTTAGGTTAATACCTCCCTCTTCTGATTTTTATTGTTGTTTTTTGTTTCCTATTCATGGCATATTTTGCCAATGATGTTTTGTAGTGCCAGTTTTCTAGCTATAAATTCTTTTAACTTTTGTTTATTGTGAAAGGTTTTTCTTTCATCTTCAAATCTAAAGCTTAATTTTACTGGATAAATGATTCTTGGTTGGCACCCATTTTCTATCAGAGTTTGATATATCTTGTTCCAGGACCTTCTAGCTTTCAGGGTCTGTGTTGAAAAGTCTGCTGTTATCCTAATTGGTTTTCCCCTATATGTAATCTGATTCCTTTCTCTTGTGGCTTTTAAAATTCTCTCCTTATTCTGTATGTTGGGTATTTTCATTATAATGTGTCTTGGTGTGGACCTGTTGTGATTTTGTATGTTTGGCATCCTGTAGGCTTTTTGAATCTGGATTTCCAATTCATTCTTCATGTTTGGAAAGTTTTATGATATTATTTCATTGAATAGATTATTCATTCCTTTGGTTTGTACCTCTATGCCTTCCTCTATCCCAATAACTCTTAAATTTGGTCTTTTTATGCTATCCCATATTTCTTGAATGTTCTGCTCATGGTTTCTTACCATTATCCCTGTGTGGTCTATGTTCTTTTCAAGATTATATATTTTATCTTCATTGTCTGATGTCCTATTTCCAAGTGGTCTACTCTGTTGGTGATGCTTTTATTTGAGCTTTTAATTTGGTTTATTGTTTCTTTCATTTGAAGAATTTCTGTTTGGTTTTTTTTAGAACCTCTATCTCCCTGTTGAGGTGATCTTTTGCTTCTTGGATTTGTTTATGTAGCTCCTTGTCAAAGTGATCTTTCACTGCTTGTAATTGTTCTTTTATATCTTCCTTGTGTTCATAGAACATTTTAACCACGTATATCCTGAACTCTTTCTCTGTCATTTTTTTATGCTGTGGCTGCCAAAGATTCTAATGATGTGTTGTCTTGATTTGTTTGTGGTACTTTCTTCCCTTGTCTTTTCATGTTGCTCATGTGTCTTTTTTTCCAGCTGTGTGGGTCTGGGGTGTTATTGTTTTTACCCTATAGGTTTGTAGTGCTCTTGTAGGGTTCCAAGATTCCTCCTGGTACCTGGCCAGATGGAGATCCGATCTGAGAACTTCCCCCACCAGATATGGAGAGAAAGGTTATCCAAGATGGAGTCAGTCTGCTTCCAGTGCCAGGGTGTCTGGTGAGGTGGGGGGAATGGAGTTGTGCTGTGGGTAGGTAGTACCCGAGTGACCTGGGTGGGATCATTGCACAGTCTGGAATTCTGCAGAGATGCTGATAGGTGATTCTGCTAAGCTGCTTGAAAGCCATGAGTAGGCTAGAACTGCAGGTTTTGGGTTTCGGGAGCCAGGGGTCCAGAGTCCTGCTCAAATGCTGAGGCTCTGGGCCCTGCATGGAGGTCACAGTGCTGGTGATTTTGGTGGAAATCAGCTGTATAGGGGTCCTCTTACACTCTCTGAGATGCAATATTTAAACTAGGTGAGATCTGGGTCACTGAGCGACACAGGATGCTGCCTCCCTCTGGCCCGCCATCTTGGAATCTCCATCTCTCTAAATATTTTTTTGCCAAATCTTGATTACTTTCCCTTGGAGTGATCTTTATAATTAATCTACCTATCTCCAGGGGCAAAAAAAAAAAAAAGATCTGTGTTAAATTTATACATTAAATTAGTGAGAACCAACTGCCTTCTGTTGCTATCTTCCTAAAGGGAACACAACCACCTGCATCCTTCCTTTTAATCGAGGCTATCTTTTTTATCTTTCAAAACAGTATTTCAGAATTCCACCTACAGGTTTCCATGTATAACCTACTAGGTTTTCAGGCAGATACTTTATTTTCTTTTTTAATATCATAAGTGAAGTCTTCTCTTTTCTTTATCTTTTAACTGGTTTATATAAATATTGGCAACTGACTTATTTATTTATGTTTTCAAATCTGTTACATAAGACAGCAGAATGCATTTCAATTCATAATAAACATATAGAGCACAAGTTCTCACGTCTCGGCTATACACAAAGTATTTTTAATGTTAATTGTGTAAGCTGCTATCTAATGAAATTGTTATTGCTGTTCTTCCATCAATTTTACTGTGTTTCAAATATATAGAAATGTTTTTACCCCTTCATTTATAATTATTATTTGTATAACAGTTTTCTCATTGAAATTGTTTGGCAGATACCTTAAACAGCATGCTGGAGAGCAGTAGAAATAGTGAGCCTCTCCTTGTCCTGTTTCTAATTTTAACAGGTAAGTTTCTTTTGTATTGAAACACAGTAAGAACATACAAAGCAATAGGGATTTGTTCTCTTTTAATAAGTGTGTTGTTGGATTTTGTCAAATCCCTTTACTACAGCTGTAGAAATCATATCAATTTTTCCTCTTAGGCTCCATGAAAATAACAAATTACTGAATTTCCCAATATTTTAGAATAAAATTTTGTGGTAATTTTGAAAAAAAATCTGTGGGAATGTGTTTACTGATTTTATTTAAGCATCTTAAATAATTTAAGATTTAAATAACTAAGATTTAAGAATTTTTTGATATCAATATTCATATCTGAGATTGGTCTATAAAATTTAATGCAATCTTTATCTGTTTGGGGATCAATGATAAGTGTTTCTTATTAAAAAATTGGAAGGTGTTCTTTTCTCTGCTTTGGAAGAGTTTCAGTAATCTTAATATTATCTGCTTTTTAAAAGTTTCATAACATCCCTGGGCCTAATTCTTTCATTGGGGAAGCCCTTCAAATATTTCTTCTATTGTCTTCTATGATAATTGATTTTTTAGAGTTTCTGCCTCTAATAGGATCAATTTTGTATGCTTCATTTAAGAGATTTACTTGTTAATTAACATTCATTTTGATTCTCAGAAATAATGCAAAGTAATCTCATAAATTCTTCAAAATTTCCTCTTAATATTTATTCTCATCATTTCTAGTTTCCTGGTATTTGTGCTTCCTCCATTTTTTTCTATATTAGGTAATCATTTTTCTTCTTTGTTGATTTTTCTTAATAAGAATTTGAAAATGTATTCCATTTTTCAGCTTACTAATTCCTTAACTGTTACTTTTTACCATATTTCTTTTGATTTGTTACTTTTATAACTTTTGAGTTGAATATTTATTTCTATTGTAGTCTTTTTATTAGTATGATAATTTAATACCATATGTTCCCTTTGATTACTATTTGATTGATAGCCCACAATGCCATGCCCTATTTTCATTATTTTTAATACATTTAAAATTTTTGTTTTGTATTTTCCTATGACTCAAGAGTTAATAATAGATTATTTTTTATTTTGTCTGTTTTAAAATTTCCAGAAAGCAGAGCCTGTTTTCAAAGTTTTGTTTCTAATTTCTATTTTTATGCTATGACATTTAAGCACTTTTGGTAGTGATGCTAAAAAGGTGCTATCAAAGTGAACTTTGGGATCTCCATTTCCACAGGAGAAAGAAGAAACAAAACAAGGAGTTCTACAAGATGGGAGGGAAAGAGTTAAGAATCCAGGCTTTTTAATAGATCATAGAACTATAATGGGAATTCAAAAGTGAAAATTACAAATTGCAAATTTTGCTAACTCAAATGCCTAATTACCAAAAAGGTATGCAAGTGATCAAAGATAACTAGAGGAGAAAAAGAACATACAATGATAAATAACAGAACGCTGGCCTTAAGACCAAAGAAATATGACAGACATGGGAAGACAACAGAGCCAAAGGGATTGAGGCAACCTAGAAAACAGTCTTATCTACCATGGACAGGTTTTTTTTTTCCCTCTTGGCCACACAGAATTTCAGGGCCAACATGGTAAATCTCACAATTTTTAATAAGAATCCTCTCCCCACAAAAAAATCCATATTGTAATACTATATCTTTCAA
The DNA here is from genome assembly GCF_001458135.2 of Marmota marmota marmota. Classification (NCBI taxonomy): domain Eukaryota; kingdom Metazoa; phylum Chordata; class Mammalia; order Rodentia; family Sciuridae; genus Marmota; species Marmota marmota. The sequence goes on along the minus strand of NW_025999998.1, from coordinate 7,847,392 downwards.
TTTTAAAATGGTAGCTATTAGTTCAATTATAATTTTTAAACATTTGTTTAAAAGAAAGCTCAAGTTCTTGAGATTAGTCAGTTTGAGATTTCAAAGATGGTGCATTTCTGGTGAGTAATAAATTGTAGAATGTGGCCCAGGTAGTGCATGGCTCAAATGAAATTAAAGGTTAACATTATGGAGGTTACCAAGGATGATGAGAATATGTGAACTGTTATAGGAAAACCATGAACAGGTACAACTGTTTTTAGGAAGAGGTAATATGGTCATAGAGGCCTCACTAGGGGTTATTGCTGAAGGTGGGGATAGCAAGTCTGATAGCTTTTTAGCTGACCTCAAAAGGAAATATGGGTCAGGGTGTGAAGTTGTGTTATTAACCACACAACTCTGATCCAGTTTCTAAATAAGTCACAGGAGTACTATGTAGGGCCCGTGAGAATCACTAAATCAAGCTGTTTTAGTGACCTAATATAGAAGTCTACTAAATAGTAACACTAAATTGATCTAGATTAAATTAAAACATTTATTCATTCCTAATCATTTGGTCACTCTATAACTCTCCACTTTCCCTAAAGATAATCAAATTCAATTCAGAGTTCTTTCCATTCTCCAAGCAGCTGGGATATCCAAGCTCCTCATTTAGAGGAGCTAGTGTTTTAGTCAGATTTTTCACGCTATGACTAAAGGACCTGACCAGAACAACTGTAGAGGAGGAAAAGTTTATTTAAAGGTTCATGGGTTCAGAGGTCTCAGTCCATATACAGCCATCTCCATTTTGGTGGAAGACAATGGCAGAGGGAAGCAGCACACATGATGATTAGAAAGCAAAGAGACTCCACTCACCAGATACAAATATACCCCAAAGCCACACCCCCAGTACCCCACCTCCTCCAGTCACACCCTACCTGCATTCAATTACCTCTCAATTAATCCCATCAGGTGATTAATTCACTGGTTGGGTTAAAGCTCTCACAACCAATCCTTTCCCCTCTAAACCCTCTCTCATTATCTCACACCTGAGTTTTCAGGGGATACCTCACATCCAAACCATAACAGTTAGGAAGTGTTTCTCATGTATTATTATACTATGGGCCCTTTTGGAAATCTGATAAAGCCTAATGCGTCTCTTCTCAGAATAACACTTATAATGCATAAAATAAAATATATAAAATTATTAATAAAATTAATATTTAAATGCAGTTTTCAGAACATAATAATATGTGTGCTTTCTTTTTTAGGAAATCAATTAGAAGATCTATCTGTGGTTCTTACACTTACCCTAATTTTGAAGCAATGATGTACATATATATTTTGAGGCTGCTACAATTGTAATATGGTAGGAAAATATCTATAATTTTATTAATGATAAAAGTGAATGCTGCTACCACTGTGGTTTGTTGTCTACATTCAAAATTGAAGAAAATATTAACTTCAAGCTAGAAGTCAGTAAAACTAAAGAAATATTTTTTTGCCCATTTAAGTTCATGATTGCTTGGAATTATACCCATGGTTTGTTTATGAGTCTACAGATCTAAACTTATGAACCTCTGAGAGGTGAACTTTTTCCATTTTCCTACCTGTATGGGATTCTGGTCTCCTTTATTAGAGAACAAAGAGGTAAAATAGAGTCCACTTTTTTTCCTCTAATGAATATCCATCATTGTCTCCAGATGGCAGCCCACATAAGTAAAACACTAAATCCTTTAGTTTAACTTTGTTGTTGCAGAACTAATCTATGCCAGAGAGGTATACAGTCTACATAGCTTCTCTCTCTCTCTCTCTCTCTCTCTCTCTCTCTCTCTCTCTCTCACACACACACACACACACACACACACACACACACTACTGGGAATTGAACACTTTACCTCTGAGATACATCTCTAGTCCTTTGTATTTTTTATTTTGAGTCAAGTTCTCACTAAGTTGCTCAGGCCAACCTTGAACTTGCGATTCTCCTGCCTCATCCCCCTAAGTTGCTGTAACTATAGGCATGCACCACTATGTCAGGCTAGGCTATGTATTTTTGATACATTTCTTAGAGTTCCATTTCATACATATGTGTGTGTGTGTGTGTGTGTGTGTTTGTGTGTGGTGTGTGTGTGTATGTGCATGATGAAGGTAATTCCATAAAATATTTTTAATATTTTTGAGTACAAAATAAGGTTTGAATACACTGAATTATCAGAAGTTAGGTGCAAAATTTTCCACTCGTGGCATTATGTAGCTACTCAAAAAATTTCAGATTTGGAGTGGTTCAGATTTCAGTTATTATATTAGGAATGCAATCAAGGAGGTAGAAAAGATGGTAAAATAGTATGAGGCAGCATGCATTTCTCTTAGCATGGCTATCCAGAACTCAAACAGCAGGAACTATGTCTCTCTCAGGCTTAGAGTGAAAAACCTTGAGACTGGAGGAGCAGTCTGCTCTATCAGAACCACAGACTGCTTGACTCATTAATTGGATATTTTGTTTAAAAAAGACACCTCTCCACCAGAGTCTAAAAATCATCTGTGATCCAGGAGCCTTCTTGGGACTGCAGTGTGTCAGAGCCTACAGAAACTAAAACCCAGATCTATAAATTTGCAGCTAGGTCTGTGTGGGCCTATCTGAGCCTACCTATGGAAAGTCAAGCATTTCCCCTGGGGGAACACAGGTTAGAGAGGCTGGAGACAGCTGGGCTCACCCAATCTCCATGAGTCCAGAAACACATGGGGACTGATGGGGCTGGCTACTGAGGGTTGGAAGGTTGAAAAAGGGAGTGAGGGTATCTTACTCTCAACTCGGTCCAGTAGCACCCCCAGGTTCCCTGGACCAATCAACCCAGTATTCCGGGTTGTGGCACCAGCCTGGACCCTGACTCACTCCCCAGTTTGGTATCCACGAATCCCTTGGTCATGCCAGGTCCAGCATCAGTCCAGCACCCAACAGGGCCCTGAGGCTCACCAATACCCATCCCCCAACCTGGCCCATCACTCATAGACCCACAGGTCTCAGCGCCTGTCTATGCTCTATATAGAACAGCTCTCTGCAACCAGCATACAGGTCCTGGTGCCCAGCCCTCAAGACTATTTGGGAGAGAAGGGCTGACTAGAATTCAAAAGGGTAGGGGTGGGAGAGATTAAGTTTGGAGACTAAATCAGAGAGCAGGAATTATGGGATCTGCAGGCAACATAAGGGGCAGATCTGCAGGCAACATAAGCAGGCTCCTTTGCCACATGAGTGAAACCCCAAGGAGATTCCTGGGGTGCAGTCTTTCCATGTGGACCAGAAATTACTGGGCCCTGAAGGTGTACAGACATAAAATCTCTAGATTAATTGGCACACAATGAAGAGATCTTAGCACATTTAGCCTACACCCCACCTCTAGGAGTTCCACCTCCAGAACTAATACTTCTACACTGAGGGTAGAGCTACCATCAAACTCCAGACAACACCACCTATTGGCTGAGGAGGGGAGGTGAGAAACTTTTGAACTCCAATGAAAACAACTGTTCAATTTTCCATCAAGATCCTTTTTTTTCCCTCTCCTTCCCCGCGCCCCAGCCCTCACATCTCTACCATTTTTTAAACACTAAAAGAATAGTCAATAAAAGGAGAAACTAAGTCAAATTAAAAAACCCCAAATAAACCAAAATGACCCAGAATACAAATCATTTCTCAATAATAACCTTGAATTTTAATAGCCTAAACTCATTAATCAAAAAACACAGACTGTTAGATTGGATTAAAAAACAAGAATCAGCAGTCAAGCACTCACCTAGCACATGCTGGGTGCTGCATTTGATCCTCAGCACCACATAAAAATAAAATAAAGGTATTATGTACAACTACAACTAAAACAAAATATTAAAAAACAAAACAAAACAAGAATCAACAATATGGTGTATCCAAGAGATTCACCTCATAGGCAAAGACTTCTACAGGCTGAGGTGAAAGGGTAGGGGAAAAAATCACTCACATGGATCACATAAGCAAGCTGGTGTTTCCATCCTCATATCAGATAAAGTGGACTTAAGTCAAAGTTAATCAGAAGGGACAAAGAAAGACATTTCATACTGTTTTAGGGAATTATGCATGAGCAAGACATAACAATTATAAATATTTATTTCCCAAACAATGGAGCATCTACATACACCAGACAAATCTTTCTCAATTTCAAGAATCAAACAGATCACAACAAATAATACTGGGTAACTTTAACACACCTCTCTCACTACTGGATAGATCCTCCAAACAAAACTAAACAATGAATCTATAGAACTAACTTATACAATCAATAACTTAGACTTAACAAGCATATATAGAATAATTCATCCATCAATGAGCAAATACACTTTTTTCTCAGAAGCACACAGATCCTTCTCTAAAATAGACCATTTCTTATGCCATAAAGCAACTCTTAGCAAATATTAAAAAACTAGAGGTACTACCCTGCATTCTATGAGATCATAATGGATTGAAGTTAGAAATCAATGATAAAATAAAAGCCATGCTAACACCTGGAAACTAAATAATATGATATTAATGACAAATGGATAGCAGAAGAAATCAGGGATGAAATGAAAAATACTCAAAGGTAAATGAGAACAACAATACAACAGATCAAAATCTCTGGGACACTATGAAGGCAGTGCTAAGAGGAAAGTTCATTGCATTGAGCTCATTCATTAAAAGAATAGAAAGTCAATGAATAAATGATCTAATATTACCTTTCAAAGCCCTAGAAAAAGAAGAAGAAATCAACACCAAAAACAGTAGAAGACAGGAAATAATTAAAATCAGAGCTGAAATCAATAGAATTGAAACAAAAAAAATCAAAAAATTTTAAAATCAAGAATAAGGAGCTGGGGTTGTAGCTCAGCAGTCAAGCACTCACCTAGCAAAGTTGGTTTTTTGAAAAAATATACAAAATTGATAAATCCTTAGCCATGCTAACAAAGAGAGAGAAAACTCAAATTACTAAAATTCATGATGAAAAAGGAAATATCACAACAAACAATATTGAAATACAGAAGATAATTAGAAACTATTTTGTATATTTATACTCCAATAAAATAGGAAATCTTAAAGACATTAAAAAAATTTTATAGAGATATATGACCTACCCAAACTGAACCAGGAGGACATACACAATTTAAACAGATCAATTTTCAAGCAATGAAATAGAAGATGCCATCAAAAGCCTACCAACCAAAAAAAAAAATCAGTACCAGCACTTTCTCATCAAAGTTCTATAAGACCTTAAAAGAAGAATTAACACCAATACTCCTCAAATTATTCCATGAAATAGAAAAGGAGAGAATCCTTCCAAACTCATTCTATAAGGCCAGTATCACTTTGAGACCAAAACAAAGACACATCAAGGAAAGAAAACTTCAGACCAATATCCCTGATGAACATAGATGCAAAAAGTCTCAATAAAATTCTGGCAAATCACATACAAAAATATATTTAAAAGATAGTATAAACACAATCAACTGGGGTTCACCTCAGGGATGCAAGGTTGGTTCAAAATACAGAAATCAATAAAGATAATTCATCACATCAATAGACTTAATACATGATGATCTTAATAGATGCAGAAAAAAACATTTGACAAAATACTACACCCCTTTATGGTCAAAATATTAGAAAAACTAGGGATAGCAGGAACATACCTCAACATTGTAAAAGCTATGTATGCTAAATCCAAGGCCAACCTTATTCTAAATCGAGAAAAATTGAAAGCATTCCCGCTAAAAACTCGAACAAAACAAGGATGCTCTCTTTCACCACTTCTATTCAACATTGTCCTTGAAATTCTATCCAGTGCATTTGGACATATGAAAGAAGTTAAAAGGATACAAATAGGAAAAGAAGAACTCAAACTATCACTATTTGCTAATGACATGATTCTATATTTAAAAGACCCAAAAAATTCCACCAAAATACTTCTAGAACTCCTGAATGAATTTAGCAAAGTATCAGGTTACAAAATCAACACCCATGAGTCAAATGTGCTCCTATATGTCAGCAATGAATCCAGTCAAAGAGATATTAGGAAAACTACCCCATTCACAATAGCCTCAAAGCAAAAAAACAAACAAAAACAACAACAAAAAAAACTTGGAAATCAATCTAACAAAAGAGGTGAAAGACCTCTACAGTAAAAACTACAGAACAATAAAGAGAAATTGAAGAAGACCTTAGAACATAGAAAGATCTTCCATACTCTTGGATAAGCAGAATTACACTGTCAAAATTAAACTGTCAAAATATCAAAATGCCAAAAGCATTTTAGAGATTTAATGTAATTTCTATTAAAATCCCAGTGCCAGATGAATGGATAAAGACCCAGGTATTAGAACAGAGACCCTGAGCCTAACAGAAGACAAAGTAGGCCCACATCTTTACCATGTCAGCTAGGAACCGACTTCCCTAACAAGACTCCTACAACACAAGAAGGAAAATTTAGAATCAATAAGTGGGATGAATTCAAAATAAAAAGCTTTTTCACAGTGAAGAAAGCAATCAATAATATGAAGAGAGAGCCTACAGAATGGGAAAAAAATCTTTACCACATGAACTTCAGATAGAGCATTAATCTCCAGGATATAGAAAAAACTCAAAAAACTTGACACAAAAAAAAACCCAAAAAACAAATAACCCAATCAAAAAATAGAATAAGGTACTGAAGAGGCACATCACAGAAGAAACACAATTGATCAACAAATATATGAAAAAATGTTCAATATCTCTAGCAATTAGAGAAATGCAAATCAAAACTACTCTTTAAGATTTCATCTCACTCTAGTCAGAATGGCAATTATCAGGAATACAAGCAATAGTAAATGTTGGTGGGGATATGGGGAAAAAGACACACTCATTCATTGCTGGTGAACTGCAAATTGGTGCAACCATTATGGAAAGCCATATGGAGATTCCTCAGAAAAACTGGCATGGAACCACCATTTGACCAAGGTATCCCACTCCTCAGTCTATACCCAAAGGACTTAAAATCAGCATACTACAGTGACGCAGCCACATCAATGTGGCTAAAATATGGAACCAACCTAGATGCCCTTCAACAGATGAATGGATAAAGAAAATATGGCATATATACACAATAGAATATTACTCAACCTTAAATAAGAATGAAATTATAGCATTTACAGATAAATAGATGGAGCTGGAGAATATCATGTTAAGCAAAATAAGCCAATCCCCAAAAACTAAACGGCAAATGTTTTCTCAGATATGTTGGTGTTAATTCACAATAAGGTAGGGTCTAGTGAAGAATAGAGGTACTTTGGATTGGACAAAGGGGAGTGAAGGGAGGGGAAGGGGTGTTAGGGCAGGAAGGATAATAGAAAGAATCGGACATTATTACCCTATGTGCATATAAGATTACAAAACCAGTGTGATTCTATATCATGTACAACCAGACTAATGAGAAGTTATACTCTATTTATGTATGATGTGTTAAAAAATATTCTACTGTCATGTATAATTAATTGGAACAAAAAATTTTTAAAGGAATGTAATAAAGCCATATTACAACTTAACATGTAAGAGAACCACTCTTAATCCTAGATCCTCTCATGTTCCCATCTCTGACTATTCTTCCCTAACATGTTGAATTATGATTATTTTGCTTTCTAAAAGAGGCTATTTTCAACAAAAGAATCCAAACATTGGGGCTGGACTCGTAGCTTAGCGGCAGAGTACTTGCCTCGCACGTGTGAGGCACTGGGTTCGATTCTCAGCACCATATGTAAATAAATAAATAAAATAAAGGTCCATCAGCAACTAAAAAATATTTTTTTTAAAAAAAGAATCCAAATATTTATTCAGTACAATGTTTGGAACACATACTAGATGATTCAAGTTCCTCACTAGTGAATACACAGATAACCAAACCCAGTCATCACTTCTGTCTCTGATTTATGCCTAATTGGTGCCAGTTGCCTGACATGTGACATCCACTCATGACTTCCACTAGGTCAGGATTTCTATGACACAGTCCACATTTTAAATTATCCCACCACCTCTATTTTTATCTTCAGTAAAAAGCTTTCATGTCATAATTAAATCTTGGGTTTATAGGTTCCTATAAAGAACAGCTTTCACTCCCTTTAGAAGATATCATTTTCCTTTAAATAAGACACCTTTCCCAGTATAGTCATAAGTGTAGTGATTTATAATTTTCAAACTTCTTGGAAAGAACTCAGAAAAATCTAATGAGAAATAACTATCTAGCTCAAAAGAGCAGTCTTCCCAATATACCACGAAGTCTCATCTTAAAGATAAGTATGAATTTAGTTCATATGGTCTGAAATTATTCAGTTCATTCTCTTGTACTAAAAATTGTTAATATAAACATTTTTCCTACATTCCAAAAATTTTTTAGTGTCTGTCTCCAAGAAACTTATATTTATTATTATGATAAATCCTAGTCTGAGCAAATAATTCTTGGATTTCCAAGCTATGGTTAGCTATGGTCAGCAGGTGATAGATAATGGTGTGGTCAGGAGGTATACACGAAGGTATGGAGGAATATTGACCTATATTGTAATTCAACCTCAAAGAAATATAATAGGACTATCTGTAATACACTGAGAAAATGTAACACAAACTCAGCTGGGAGGCCTTGGCTCTGTCTAGTCAAGAACAAGGGGTTCAAACTTGAAAGAGTGGATTATCCCGATATTTAATTTTAAAAAAAATAACCACAAGCACATGACTTCAGAACAGGATGTAGCTGTTCTGTAGATTCTTTTCATGTGTCTGCAGGAACAAATGATCACCAACTGCAGGGCTTAAAGTAACACAAAGTCCTTCACAGCTCTGGTGGCCAGAAGCTGCAGATCCAAGTTTCAGTAAGGCTGCAACCTCTGGAGATTCCAGTGAGAGTTCACTCTACCTCCTCCAGCTTCTGGTGACTCTCATCACCAACTAGGGGCCCCAACACTTCACTCTCTCTCTCTCTCTGAGGCCACACCACCCCCTCTTTTCTCTGTAATATCCCTGTGCTTTTAAGGACATAATGATGGGACTCAGGGCTTACTCAGATCATCCAAGATAACCTCCTCCCATCAAAATCCTTAAATTAATTCTGCCTTTTTCTATATAAAGGAATATCCACAGGTTATGGAGATCAGGACAAGGATATAGCATTTTGGATACCTCCACCAGCCCACTATATAAACTATGAAATATGAATAGGTTAGATTGGGTTTGGGGTTTGGTTTTCTTTTTTTTATTATTAGTTGCTCAAGACAATACAATGATCTTGACATATCATACATTTGATTCAAATGGGGTATGAATTCTTATATTTCCACGTGTACAGATTGCAGGATCACATTGGTTATACAGCCATATTTATACATACAGCAATACTAGTGTCTGTTGTATTCTGCTGCCCTTCCTATCCCCCCTCCCCTCCCCTCCCCTCCCATCACCTCTCTCTACCCAATCTACTGTGACACATTTCTCTCTCTCTCTTTTTTTTTCTTCCATAAGAAAGCAATTAACAATCTCCCAGAAGTTGGGTTATTATCTTAATGGAAAATTATTATCATATATTATGCCTTTGTTTAGGGTAGTCTACCAGTTTATGGATTGTGAAATATACATTTATATATTAAAACTAAACATAAAGACACAGCATTTTCTGCATATGTATGTTTGATCCTTATTCCTATAGACTGTGTCATTTACTATGTTAACAATAGGTCTAACAAGAAAAAAATCAATATTTTTCCAGATTTCTATGGTGACTTCTTTTTAACTTATGAAAATCATACAACCCAAGATAAAACAAAGCTCATTCTATTTAAGCTAACTTCACACACTGTGATTTAATTTTTACTTGCAAATATCCTAATATAGTTTGGAGAAATGTTATCTGAAGTTAGACATTTCCTAAGGCAGAGCTCAAAACTAACTTAAAAACCTTTAAAATGTTGTAATTTTAGTCAAATGTTATTTGAGTTATTATTATCTTAGTTATTTTCTGCTATCTTTAAATCAGAATTAAAAGTGTTAATACCAAAGAGTGATAACCTAAGAACCTGAATGTTTGTGTCAGCAAGCTCCTCCGGGCCCCACACTGATTTTAGAAAGCAATTTCATCCCTCACCTATCATTCGATCATAAGCCCCATACTTTTGGTTTATAGTACATAGAGACCTTTTTTTTTTCTCTCCTAGAACCACTGGGTCTTTCTCCTTTAACATAAATTCTTTTCTGACAAGAAGATAACTAAAACAAGAGCTCATGGAGTTTTTATTTCCTCAGAGAATCTTAGTGTGATTATGTTATTCATTTGAAACACAGTGGTTTGTTTCTCTATTTGCATTTTGATTTAGGTTTTCTTCACGTGCTTTGATTTTATTCATACTAGAAATATAAAACATTAATATAGTTCCAAAAGTCAGTACAAACACATTTTTTTTGTTTTATCCCCACATTTTTCACTGGTGCATTATAGTTATACATGCTGGTGGGATTCGTTGTTACATATCCGTACATGCACACAATACACACACTATGAAAATATAATTTGAACAATAGCCCTTCTCAGAACTTTTCCTCTCCCTCCCCCAAAACACGCATTTTAGAAAATGTCAATTGACTCCTGTCTCCAATTACTTCTATGCTTTCCATGCCTTCCTGCCTGCTGCATTTAGAAAACCAATGTCATTATTCTCTAATTTATCCTTCGTTCCTTTCTATTGGGTATAAATCTTCAGGTGCACATATTTTTCTTATTTTCCCTTCTTTCTTGTACAAGAGTGGCTTATATTATTTTCCAATTTTTCTTTTTCACTTATACTAGAAATTTCTCCACCATAGTCCATGGAGATGGTCATTCATTTTTACAACTGCTTAATTCTTCACTGTGTACATGAAACAGTTTATTCAATTTCCGGGGTTTCAGCATTTAGCCAGTTTCTAGTATTGTGCAATGATGAATACTAGTTCTATGACTTGACTTGAAATATGTGTTTTTATATTATTAAAAGGATACTTCTTGGGCAAATTCCTCAAAGTGGAATTGCTAGATCAAAAGGTAAACACATATGTAGTTTTTTTAGATGCTGTCAATTTCCGTCTCCATAAAAACTGTCCTAATATGTATTTCCACCATCCATCTGTCTGTCTCTTCATGTTTTAGTTTATTATAGAGGCTTTGTGGTATGTTTCAGTAGGTATTCGAGCACTCTTCTTGTATAGCTGTTCTTCGTATTGTTTTCCTGGCTATTTATTTTTCCATGTAAACTCTGATATCAACATATATAATTCTTTTTTTTTTTCAAAAAAGAGATTTTGGGTATTGTATTAGGCTTCTGTTAAGTCTATAAATAAATATAGGGAGAACTGACATCTTTAAGATGTGTGCCTTTTTTTTTCAAAAAAGAGATTTTGGGTATTGTATTAGGCTTCTGTTAAGTCTATAAATAAATATAGGGAGAACTGACATCTTTAAGATGTGTGCCTTTTTTTTTCAAAAAAGAGATTTTGGGTATTGTATTAGGCTTCTGTTAAGTCTATAAATAAATATAGGGAGAACTGACATCTTTAAGATGTGTGCCTTTTTTTTTCAAAAAAGAGATTTTGGGTATTGTATTAGGCTTCTGTTAAGTCTATAAATAAATATAGGGAGAACTGACATCTTTAAGATGTGTGCCTTTTTTTTTCAAAAAAGAGATTTTGGGTATTGTATTAGGCTTCTGTTAAGTCTATAAATAAATATAGGGAGAACTGACATCTTTAAGATGTGTGCCTTTTTTTTTCAAAAAAGAGATTTTGGGTATTGTATTAGGCTTCTGTTAAGTCTATAAATAAATATAGGGAGAACTGACATCTTTAAGATGTGTGCCTTTTTTTTTCAAAAAAGAGATTTTGGGTATTGTATTAGGCTTCTGTTAAGTCTATAAATAAATATAGGGAGAACTGACATCTTTAAGATGTGTGCCTTTTTTTTTCAAAAAAGAGATTTTGGGTATTGTATTAGGCTTCTGTTAAGTCTATAAATAAATATAGGGAGAACTGACATCTTTAAGATGTGTGCCTTTTTTTTTCAAAAAAGAGATTTTGGGTATTGTATTAGGCTTCTGTTAAGTCTATAAATAAATATAGGGAGAACTGACATCTTTAAGATGTGTGCCATCCTTTCCACAAACAGGGGAAAGAACCCTTCAATTTATTTACATATTTTTGTGCCCTTTAAAAATGTCTTGAAGATTCTTTCATTTTGTTTCTGCAAATTTTTTCTTGAGTTAATTTTCAATATTTAATCTCCTAAATATTGAAAATCTAATTTTTAATATTTAATATTGGTATTTAAATGGACTTTCTCTACCATTATGGCATCAAACTGGTTACTGTATCTGAAGATCAGTAATTTCCTTATGTTGATTTTATACCCTGCTACTTTACTAAATTCTTTTTTATGATTTGAAATACTTTTGCCATTGTTTCTCATGTTTTTAGTAGTTTTTTAATATATATTTTTTTACTTGAAGAAGGACACAATACCTTTACTTTATTTATTTATTTTTTATGTGGTTCTAGGGATTGAACCCAGTGCCTTATGCATGCTAGGCAAGTGTTCAACCACTGAGCCACAACCCCAGCCCTTTCATTTTTTTATTTTTTTTTATTGTTGGTTGTTCAAAACATTACATAGTTCTTGATATATCATATTTCACACTTTGATTCAAGTGGGTTATGAACTCCCATTTTTACCCCATATACAGATTGCAGAATCACATCAGTTACACATCCATTGATTTACATAT
>NW_025999998.1:7816516-7828390 GCF_001458135.2 Marmota marmota marmota | reverse complement strand
GCCCCATCTCAGTCCTGTTGCCACTGCCCACGAAGGCTCGGTTGGTATTTACCTCCACAGTACTCAGCAGGACCCGGTCCGAGAAGCAGTTTCCGCGGGCTCCTTAGCCCTGGGCCAGAGCAGTTCCGGGAGCCGGAACTCGGCCGCTCCGTGCTCGGTGTATGCTCTGATAAGAGCAGGCTCCAAGAAGCAGTTTCCGCGGGTTATTTAGCACTGAGCCTGAGTAATCTGTCTGCAAGCCGCAGGCGAATGGCAGCCTGAAATTACCTGTTCTATGGCTGAATGAGCTGCGATCAGTCGAAAACAGGGATGGTGACGTCAGCTCTCCAAGATGGTGGCCGCTGGCCTCCTCTGTGGTCTGACCGGTGTGGAGAACCGAATTGGACTGCTTCCTTCCCCCGTCTCGAACCCAGAATTCAGCACTGAGTACGGTGCTTGCACAGCTGGCAGAAGCCCGCAGAAACTGCAGCGCTGTATCCCTGCGTCGCTATCTCCTCGTTTCCCAGCGTGCGCCGCAGACTCTAGCCACGGGGCGATTTACTGAATAAGCAGTGTGACCCTCCCTGCGGACAAATCTCTCGCGTTTGAGCCCCTGTAGCCGATCCTCGTGCGATGGAAATCCTTCCTCCAGGTTCCGGAGCACCCCACTATTGCTGGAAATTCCTAACAAGATAGTCTTTAGCCGTCCTGACGCGTCATTCTCCCGCACAGTGACGCGGCACACGGGGGCAATGCACTCCCCTCGCCGCCATCTTCCCCTCCCCAGCCCTTTTAATACTTTATTTTTATCATTGTTTCTCATGTTTTGGGATTGAACTAAATCAAGTATCTAATAAGAGACTTTGTTGAACCTGGTGCAGTGGCGAACACTTGTTATCCCAGCAACTCTAGAGGCTGAGGCAGGAGGATTGCAAATTCAAGACAAACCTTAGCAACTTAGCCAGGCCTTAAGCAACTTTATGAGACCCTGTCTCAAAATAAAAAGGGCTGGGGATATATCTCAGTGACAAAATGCCCAGGATTCAATTCCCATTAACAAATAAAGTGGGGAGTGTTAGGGAAATAACTCAGTAGCAGAATACCTTAGGGCTCAATCCTCTGTACTGCAAAAGGCAGAGAAAGAGACTTTTGTTGAATAGAAAATGTGACTTTTACTAATTATTCTTTGAAGGTTTTATAGAAAGATGGACATGAGCTCCAGACTCTCTCAAACCTCCACTATTCTAATTACTGTGTCTTAATTCCTCTCTGTCATATATATCTTATTCCATTCATATTGTGTTATTGAGATCTTTAATAGAAATTTCATTTCTACATTTAAGAGAAGGTATTCTCCATAGAAATAATAGAATGACCAAGTTAAGAAATGTAGTGGCAACTTTTCATAAGTTCAGATCCTCTTGGGTCTACCAACTACTGATAACCATCTGTGGGTTTCTTAGGTCAAATAGTCAAGAGTAAGAATCATAATTTAATTACTGGTTAAGTGTAATATCGGCAACTCATAGAAAGATACTCAATAAGTAAATTGTGAGTGAATAACTATCAGAAATAAAAATGACTGTGGCATTCCTTACTCTTCATACCTGACAATGACAATGCTATTTGGGAAAGGTGTATATCAAGGCTGCCATTCAGTGTTGTCTGTTGCTTGGGATCTAAGTCCCACGGGGAAATTCTCTTCTCTAGCTTCCTAAGGAATTCATTTTGTTAAAAATTGTAGGAAATTTTTGAGAAATGGGTGTTATCCTCAAATTGCAAATATGTTTTGTCCCATGTGAATTGAGCTAAAGTCATAGCAGCACATTTAGAAAATAATCAGGGGGGGCGGAAATAATAGGGGAAAAAACTAGAAATTACTTTCAAAACATGAAGTGATGCTTTGTTGAAGTAGACATTGCAAATTAGCTCTACTGCTTCTCTTCATTTGTCATGTTATTGCTTTAAAGTTCAGGCACATGTTCTAATTAGGAAGAATTTGCTCCAAGAGGAATAAAATTAACTAATAAAAGCAAAGAGGAACTTGATTAATTTATAAGAAAGGTTACAGACAAATTAGCTCACTGTAATAATGGCTGAGTAAATCTTAGAAAAAATTTTAGATCCATATTTCTCAAGGAAAAAGTATTCTTTTTGCCCTGGAAGATGCTTAACTATGTTTCAGTCAGCTTTTTCACTACTGTGACTAAAAGATCTGACCAGAATACTTTGGGGGGAGGAAGAGTTTATTGGGGGGCTCACAGTTTCAGAGGTCTCAGTCCATAGACAGCTGGCTCCATTTTCCAGGACTTCAGGTGAGACTGAACATCATGGCAGAAGAGTGTGACACAGGGAAGTGACTCACATGATGATCAGAAAGCAGAGAGAGAGACTCCTCTCACCAGATACAAATATATACCCCAAAGCCACACCCTAATGTCCCACCTCTTCTAGCCACACCCTACCTTCAGTTATCACTCAATTAATCCCATCAGGTGATTGATTCACCGATTGGGTTAAGGCTTTCCTAAACCAATCATTTTTTCTCGGAACCTTCCTGCATTGTCTCACACGTGAGCTTTTGGGGAACACCTCACATCCAAACCATAACACTATACTCTCCAGAGTTAGGCCCACCTGTGAACATACTAGAAATACACAAAGATCTCAGACCACAAGGCTGATCTGCAATGGCCACATCAGAATTTGGGGAAATGCTAAAAAACAGGCAGTGCCACATAGATGCCTCAGTACCAGGTAATGTATCGTGGTTCCAACTGGTATGTTAAGGATTCAAATGCTTTGGTAGGGGTAGGAAGCTCTGTTGTCAGTGAACCAGAAGAAAACACAACTATTCCTGTGAGTCAAAAATAAAAATCACATGAATTGGCTACCAGAATAATGCATCCCAAGTATTCTCAAACAAGACCGTGAAATGAGCAGATAACTGGGCATTGGGGGACTGAGCTCCAACCCTGACTCTACACACTAGCTAGGGGTCTGTACATCTCTTCCACCTCCCTGAACTGGGATTTCTCCTAATGCTTTTGTTCTACAAATTAAAAAGTCAATATTCATTGACAACTTCTCTGTTCTTCTGATAATCCTGAAATTTAAGAAACCAGAATTCATATCCTAAAGGGTTTTCCATCTGTGGAAACAGAATAATAAAATTACCTTTTCTGAGGATGAAGAAAATATGAAATAAAAAATGAGCATCCTTGTAAGGAAAACAAGCCAGCCTTGCCAGCAGGAAGTTCATGAAGCAATTCCAAGGGTTTTTTTTGTTTTCCAAGCACAGAGAAGCATTATGACAGTTCTGACTCCATACTAGCAGCTGGGTTTCCAGCTCCACTTTGCTCTCTCCTCCTAACACCTTAGGCCAGTTGCTGAATTTGGCCTCAGTCTTTTTTAAAATGTGTCAGAATATTTCATAAAAATTTACAATATTTACAAGTATCTTGGGATCCACCTGTGACATCACTAGTTGGGCTGGGTTAGGCCAAGAGCATGTACATGACATAGATTAGCTTTCCTTTTCCAATTATGAACTTTCATTGGTTTTGATCTTCTGACCCACAAGGTCTAAGACATATATATTCTCTCAAGTGTATACAGGGTTCATCTTCATGTCTTTTAAAAGTGTAGGTTCTAAATCAATGTTTGTAAATGTCAAGGTTGGTGAAATATGTTTTAGATAATTACCTAAAGCCATAAAACATAGGTAGTACATAAAATAGTAACATCCACGGAATGTACAAACTCAGTGTGCTTCCTTTCTTCTGCCTTTCCTTCCTTCTTCACTCTTTCTTTCACCTTCTCCATCTTGTACTAATTCCTTTGTTTCACTTTATAAAGTTTCACTGTAATTTCCAGTCTTTGAAATAGCAGATCAGTCTGTCTCCCCTGTGAGAGACTTAATAAAAATATTTCCAACAGTGTCTGATCCTTAAGTACAAGACAAAAAAAATCTATCTTCAATTCAGCTCTTTCACACGAAGAAGAAAAGCCAGCTAAGCCTCCACAGGAAGAGATGAAGCTGTGGTGAAATAAAGCTGACAACAAATTAAATAGAAATCACCACAACAAGGTCTACCTTCTTCATAAATAGGGACTCTTCCATGCAGCTATCCAAAATACAGTAAAGGACTTGGAAGCCAAAAGCACACTGGAGCTGATTTTCTGTTCCAGGAATCATTGCAGTTCTCCTGAGAAATGTCCATAGACTTATAAATGCATTTTTTTAGTTCTGCCCTTCAAGTGCAAACACTCTAAGGGGTTTAGGGCAGACTGAATCTGATAATTTTCAAAAGAATAATTTCCATGTAGAGTTTAGCGATGAATCCTTTAGAAGCACAAAATATATTTTATTTATTTATTTATTTTTGTGCTCAATTAGGCCTGTAGGAAGTTCGGCACAAACAAATGATATTGATGCTTTCTGAATGGCACTAGAATACAAGCTCCACAAATGTGATGACTTTGCTTTGTTCCCTGCTTGTTTTAGTGAGCTTTTTGTTGCTGTGATCAAAACACCTGACAAGAACAACTGAGAGGAGGAAAAGTTTGGTTTGGCTCACCGTCCATAGACGGCTGACTCCATCGCTGTTGGGCCCAAGGTGAAGCAGAACAGCATGGAGGACAGGTATGGAAGAAGTAAGCTGCTGCCCTCATAGCAACCAGGATGCAGAGAGAGAAGGGGCTGCAGAGGAAGATGCACCCTTCCAGGACATACCCCAGGAACCCTTATCCTCCAGCCACATCCCACCTTCGTACCACCCAATCAGTCTAAGATGGACAGATTAGATTATTGTTCTCATAACTGAATCATTTCAACTCTGAATATTCCTGCATCAACCTGAGGTTAACAGGAAACATCTCATCCAAATCATAACTCTGCTTGCTCATAGCAGGCACATAAAATGGCTGTCAGTGACCCTCCTGGATCCACATCCTTGTGTAATTCCTTCCCCTAAGTGTGAACTGGCTCAGTGAGCAGCAAAAAAGGTCATGGGATGCCATTTCCATGATTAGGCTATGGATGATTGAGTCTTTGGTCTTGCTATGAGATGTTTTTCTTGCTGACTTTGATGAAGCAAGTGCACTGTTGGGCAAGCCCATGTGACAAGGAACTAGGGTGCCAGCCAACAGCAAGTAAAGAATTTGGACCTTTAAGGGACACTCACTGATGAACTAAACTAAGCCAACACCTACAGATGTGGGTTTAGAAAAGGATTTTTTAACTAGTTTTTATGTAAGACCTCAGCAATACTCAGAGCCCCAAACGCAACTCCTGAAGCAAAAGACCCAGCCAAGCTATGTGTAGAATTCTGACCACAGAAACTATTGAGATAATAAATGTGTATTCATTTAAGCCACAAAGCTCAGGGTTATTTGTTACACAGCAATAGATAACTAATGTATTGCCTCAGTTCCTTTAATAGAGCCTGGCTCTTAGTAGATGTACAATAAATGCAAATTGTATGAATCAATAAATGAAATTAACTCCTGTCCCTAACAGGGGGAGAGTTCCTGAGGAACATTAGCAAGCTGTGCATCACAGAGCTGCAGTGCACAACACAGCTGGGTGAATAAATCCAATTTTCTACAACAAACACTCTAACAAATGCAATTTTCTAAAACAAACATATAGTAAGTAAATACAATTTCCCATAACCAACATGTTAAACAAGCTTTTCAGTCATTATAATAGCCTCAAGGTTGACCTACATTTCCTCAGAAATAACAATAAACTTTCCATACTTAAAAACAAAATATCACTGGAGACCTTTTAACTTTTCTCAGCAAAGAGACTGACCAGGAACTTAATCGCACCGTGACAGCATTCCAAATACATACCACTCTAACAGTCCTTTCACCTCACCTGCTCCACGATCTCTATTTTTTCTCCCTTTATGGTTTCTAATTGGAAAACATGCTTCAACCTCACTCACATTCTCAGAAGAATTTGGGTCAACCTCTTCCCTTCCTCTCAAGGTTTCTCATTAAATATGCTTGTGCTTTGTGGCCTGTGAGTCTAAATCCAATTTTAACCAAGGATAAATGTTTTTGAAAATATTTATCAGTACAAGTTGTGAAAGTTGCTACAGGAGGAAAAGGGCTAGGATACATGGAGTGGATGTAGCAGAAGCTAGGGACACTCGGCATAATGCAAAGTCCTTTCTGAGAATGTGTAACTTTCAAATTTTGAACTAAAGGATGAGAAGGACCCAAATATATATATATAGGGCTGGGATAAGTGTATGAGCACTTATCAGCTGTGCAAGCAGAAGGAACAAGGAAGCAAAAGGAGGTCCTGAGTAAATATTCTTCTGCAGAGTTGGAATTGCAGCCTGTGGGCCATATTGCAAACATGAAAGAACTGTAAAAACCTGAGATAGGAACTTAGGATAAGGAGAGAAAAATATGCAATCTTAAGGGAAACACCCACAACCCACTGAAATACAGAATCCAGCCACTGAGATGCAGAAAACACAGTTGCAAACCTTGACCTGTGCCCTTGTAAACTGAGGGAAATACACAGTGCAGAAAAACTGGGGGAAAATTGTGCAGCTCCACTCTAGATCCACCTCCAGTCTGGCCCCTGATACAGCCCTTCTGTAAGTATTGGACCCTCAGCATAAGTCTCCATACAGCCTACATTCTCCCTTGAATGTGTACCTAGCTTCTTTGCTGGCTTGTACTGAAATTCTTTTCTGTCACATATACCAAGAACCCTGTGGGTCCTGAGTTATCTATAAGGTCCTTGCTTAGCCATCTTAAGTGACAGCCATCATTCTAAGGAAAAAGTTTCACTTTCCTACCCAAGGGCATTACTGAGAAAGGGTCACCACTCCCTCCTGCCATAAAAGTCCCGGAACCCAAGCCTGTTTTGCCTCTCTCTCCTATAAAGAGGTGCCCTTTATTTGTCAGTTCAGGAATCAGAGTCAGGCAGGTCCTAATATGGGTGGTTATGGGTTGGGTTGGTATGAGGGAGTGGTGAGACTCTCAGAAAAACCCTTGGGCAGGAGAGTGAGAAACTTTTTTCTTAAAATGGTGGCTGTCACTTAACATGGCCATCCATATGCTAAGCAACGACCTTACAATCACAAAATATCTTTTTCTAACAGGGTTATCAGAAATCCAGCACAGAGAAAGTATTCTGATGCTTTTTGGATAGTACTAGAATACAAGCTCCATGAAAGTGGCAACTTTACAACTGCATATAAAAATACCTTGGCATTATTTGTACTTGATAATTTTGACTTCATTTACTTTTGAAATTAATAGAAGTCATTTTGCATTTTTCAATTTTCAATGTTTTGTTTGTTTATTTATTTATTATTTTGCAAAATCTTACAAGGTAAAAATTACAACAGCTTCCAAGAGTGAAAATTAAGACTCAATAAGTTTGTTATAACTTCCAAGGCCACAAACTAGTAAATGGGGGAATCTGATCTAATTGATCAAACACCTGGCCATCACAGTTCTCATAAAACAGAGGTGACAGTGGTATGAAGCAATTAACAAGAAGGTTGTGTATAATTTGATTTCGATGGCTAGATTGGAGGATAGAAAAATCTCAAATCAGTCTCAAATATACCAAGAGTGAATTGTCAGTTGCTTTGATCTCTCACTAAAGTTTCTAAAGAGTTTAGAATCTTTCAAAGATTCAGCTTTCTCCAAACACAATCAAACAATGCTTCCTCATTCTATGGGCAAACCCAACTTTGGGTTTGTGGCTTAAAGTTGAACTTTACCACAAGTTAAACAGTGTGTAACCAAACATAAGAAGATATTATGGAAAAAGGGAAGTACTCAGGTTTTGAAGACACTATCCATGGGACCAATAGACTAAAACCATGTCACTATTATCTAGCTTCCAGGATTTGGTGAAGTTAGAGATAATGCAAACACTGAGGAGTATCTTCACTAAACAGAGATAAATATTATGATTTCATAGCAGTCTGGGAAACCCAGAGTTCTCTCAAACCTAAGAAAAAGACTCCATTCTAGGATGTAAGTTCATTCCTCTGAGCAAAGGGTTTGTTCTCCACTAATATACAACTGCACTGGGAAAACCAGTTCAATATGGATCAGCAATCTTCAGGGTAAAATGCTGGCTGAAATGGAGAGGGAAATGGGCTGGGGCCCCTTGCACTGGGGATTTTTCAAGGAAGGAAAATCATGGAGGTTGGGGGAGGATAGTGATGACAGAATGTGCACTTTTCACATTTGTGCTTCATATTGTCAGGTGCACATCATCTGTGACGGGAAGATGTGGAAGAAGGGATTTTCATTGTCCGAATGATTCTGATCTTATATATTTTTTATATATGACAGCAGAATGCATTACAATTCTTATTACACATATAGAGCACAATTTTTCATATCTCTGGTTGTATACATAGTATATTCTCACCAATTCATGTCTTCATACCTGTACTTTGGATAATAATGACCATCACATTCCACCATCATTAATAACCCCATGCCCCCTTCCTTCCCCTCCCACCCCTCTGCCCTATCTAGAGTTCGTCTATTCCTCCCATGCTCCTGCTCCCTATCCCACTACAAGTCTGACATTTTGAAATAATATTCTTTCAAATATCCTGTGTAAGTCTAGAGATACAAAATACAGCATGAGGACTATGGCTAATAATATTGCATACTAAAAAACAAACAGGTAATCATGACAGATATTATATACACACACACACACACACACACACACACACATTTATCAAGATATCATGTTGTACACCATAACTATATACAACAAAATATTACTTGAGAAAATACCATGTGTCCCATGACAACACAAAACAGAAACATGTCAATCAATAGCGTTTTATTTTCTTGCCTCAATAGCTTGTGCTTCAAGTATTAACTCTTAAAATTAGGGGATAATAAATCATACTATCTACAACTTCCTCAAGATTTGCAAGCCTCATTTCTCTTCCAAGTGGCATTCACTCTAAATATTAATCAGTAAACTGCCCATCTCTGAACTGGCTTATTAGTATTAAATACAGAACCACAACTTAGTGTGTCTACTGAAAATGGGGAAAGAAAGGAAATCCAGAGAGTCTTTATTTGGCAATAATAATAATAATAATAATAATAATAATAATAAGGCTTTTCATCTATTTTTCACTTCTATATCTTTAGACTCAGCCATACAGGGCTTTGTGGGTTTTTTTATTATTATTACTTTACCATTCCTGCCCGAAGAAGGAAGAAATGCTTTCTCTTCACTGATAAGTATCCCATAATATCCCATAAGGCTGGAACACAAAATCAGCTCTATCTGAAAGTCTCAGTTCAGTTGCACCAAACATCTTTCTTAGAAAGCTACAATGAAACCATGAAAGTATTGCTCTTGGTAAATGAACGATGACTTGTATCTCATTGGATGGATCTGGAGACTATCAAGCTAAGTGAAATAAGCCAATCCCCAAAATCCAAAAGCCAAATGTTATCTCTGTATGCAGACACTAACACAAAATAAAGGGTGGGAAGGAATAGAAGTTCATTGGATTAGACAAAGGGAAACGAAGGGAAGGCAGGAAGATAAGAATAGAAAAGACAGTGGAATGAATCAGACATAACTTTCCTATGTTCATAAATAAATACATATCATGTACAACCACAAGAAGGGGATCCTGTTAGAATGTTATACTCCATGTAATGTATACTATGTCAAAATACATTCTAGTGTCTAAAAAGAACAAATGTTATATTCTACACCTTATAATGACTCTATGGAGCAATGATACAATGTAAGTAGTTGCTGGGACTAAGCAGTAGTAGGTCAGTTCTCACCTGAATGTCAGGAGCAGTCTCCTGTTTGCAACTACTGTGACAAAGATGAGCACAGTGTTTCCCAGATAGTGTGGGTAGAGAAATGAGCCAGTTCTGGGAATTTGACAGTGTTAGTCCAGGAGGACTGTCATTTTCTGTATTTTTTTTCCTGCAAGTTCATGTGAGAGGAGTTCTGCCAGCAGTATAGCACTGTTGTTCAGTAACTGAAGGTTGTTTCAGTAACTGGGTGTGGGCGTGTTGGCATTTACTGCCAAGGGGCCAGAGGGTTAACCATTCTGCAGTGTTCTTCACAATGAAGATCCTTCTTGGCACAAGTGCTGGCCATGCCTCAT
Source organism: Marmota marmota marmota (assembly GCF_001458135.2). Lineage (NCBI taxonomy): Eukaryota > Metazoa > Chordata > Mammalia > Rodentia > Sciuridae > Marmota > Marmota marmota. The sequence goes on along the minus strand of NW_025999998.1, from coordinate 7,818,254 downwards.
GGAGAAATACTGTGCTCCAGTAAACAATCCTGATCTCTTTACACCTCCATTCCATCTCCTTGGGGTTCTCTGCTTGATGCACTAGGAGACAGAACTCCTCCAGCCCAGTCTCCTCTTGCTTCCTGGGTTCTCCATCTGCACACCCTAGAGGTGTTTTCTAGGGTAGGCCTACATGTTAGTTTGTTTGGTGGGGAAGTTTGGAGGAGTGGAGACAAGCCCAAACCAGTAGTGAAGAATTAGAAAGTCTATTGTTGTTCACATGGAAATCTGTGCTCCCCAATCAGCTATCTCAGTCATTGTGATGGAGAAGGCTGTCATTATAGTCCTTCCAAAACTGTGAGTATGTGTGTGTGTGTGTGCGTGTGTGCGTGTGTGTGTGTGTGTGTCACAGTTACCTGGTTAATCTAACTGTGGCAGTTTTGAACATTGTCTCCAACTTCTCTGGCACTTCAATAAACAATGGAACATGATAGAGCAAATAGTAATTAATTTCCACAGCTGGGTCAAAGAAAAGCAATATAGCTTCTGCCTTGTATGCTAGAAAACTTCACCTGGGAACACCGAGTCTCCATAGAAAGCAGCCATGGAGTGAGGAATCCGCAGCAGGAAGAAATAAAGTCATGCGAAAGAGGACACAGGCAGGATTCCCTATTGATAGTCCTGGTCTTTCAGCCACCCCAATTGTATCAGTTAGGGTTCTCCAGAAGGAAAAGGACCCATCTCTTTTATGTGCATATAAAGAAATTTAAGGAATGGGTTTAATAACTATGGAAACTGGTAAATCCAAAATCTGCAGCACAGACCAGCATGCTGGACACCTAAGAAGAGTCAACATTGCAGTTCAAAGCCTATGGCCATCTGTTGGCAGAATTCCTATTTGCCAGGGGAAGGTTATCCTTGTTCTATTAAAGTCTTCCACTGATTGAATAAGGTCCACTCATGTAGGGCAAACTACTTCACTCCATGTCCACAGATTTAAATGTTAATCTCATCTAAAAAACAATCGTACAGAAACACCAAGATAACCAAATGTCTGGGCATCATGGCCCAGTCGTAGTGTCACACACACACAAATACTAACCAACACACCAGCCCAAGTACAAACCCAGGTGTGTGAAACCTTCTTGAATCCCTAAGACCAGACTAGCTTCCAGCTGAATGCCAATGAGTGACCTCAAGCAATACCACAAAGAACTAGGGAAAGCCCTGACTTGCTCTCTCAGGATCAGCAATTTGAATTATGGTCTCTGATTCTCTGGGGGACAGGAGCATGCTGCTGCTGGGAACTCCTGGTGCAAAGGCACAAGTTGAGACTGCCCCATTGCTATGGTGACACCCTGTTCAAAGGAGGTTCCATGCTTGCCACAGCACTATCAGTTTTGAATAAGTCTGAATTTTGACACCAGCTCCAGGGATAAAGAATTATGAAGGCAAGTTGATAATTATAATTGGGCTGTCCAGAATATCAACCTTGGTCCTGTGTACTTTGAAGAAATTTTCTCACAAAAAAATCCTCTTGATGTTAAAACCTATACAATAAGCGTGCTGAGCTGGCTCTGGATCGTTATGTCACCATCAGAGTGTAAGGAACCATCAGGCCCTGTCGCGACCCCTCGCCGGCAAGGGAAAACACGACACAGGATTCTTCTTTCAGCAGTTTATTCAGGCCTTGAGTCATGTATCATCTTCTAGCGCCCGCACCCGCCACACCCAAGCACAGCTTAATAAAGCCCCCCGC
>NW_025999998.1:7716651-7814502 GCF_001458135.2 Marmota marmota marmota | reverse complement strand
AGCACACATAATTGAAGAGGCTTATCCTCTTGAAGCCTGCAAAGGCTAGCATGTTGTACAGCCTCCTCCACTTTAAGCAGCACTGACCTTGCTTCCTCAGTAAGATGCCGAGGGGAAGAAAGGTCTGAATCACCTTTAAGAAGTTCATACAAGGGTTTTAATTCAGCATTAGGAATATGTAAATAACCCCTAATCCAATTTATGTCACCCAATAATTTTTGGAAATCATTTAAGGTACGTAAATTATCAGTCTTGAGAGTCACCTTTTGGGGTGTAATAGTTTTACAAGAGATACTAGCACCAAGATAATCAATAGAATCTCCTATTTGTACTTTATCAGGTGAAATAAACAAGTCCTTTGATTGTAATAAATGTACCAAATCAGTGTAAGCTGCTTTTAATATACATTTGGTTTTGGCTGCCAGCAATATATCATCCATATAATGTATACACTTTAACAATGGATACTTTTGTCTGAGTGGAACAATGGTCGCTCCTACAAACATTTGACACATTGTAGGACTATTGGCCATGCCTTGAGGTAAAACCACCCATTCAAACCTTTGATCAGGTTTCTCATGATTACATGAAGGCAGAGTAAAAGCAAAACGTTCGGAGTCCTAAGGATGCAATGGAATGGAAAAGAAACAATGTTTAATGTCTATACATATCATTGGCCAATTTTTTGGAATTGTTGAAAGCAAAGGCAAACCTCTCTGAATGGGTCCCATGAGCTGCATTTGAGCATTAATGGCCCGTAGATCATGTAACAACCGCCATTTTCCAGACTTCTTTTTAATAATAAATATGGGTGTATTCCATGGAGAAGTGGAGGGCTTTATATGTCCCAACTTTAATTGTTCTTGTACTAAAGCATAAGCTGCAGTCAATTTTTCAGAGGGGAGCGGCCACTGAGGAACCCACACCGGCTCCCCTGTTTTCCAGGTAATGGGCACCTGATCCTCAGCGGCCCCTAAGAAAAACCCAGCCTATGTCTATCAAGTTTTTGTTGAGGTTCTAAAGGATGTCTACGCCCCTGCAAATTTTTTCCTAATCCAAAACCTGGTCTATATCCCATGTCTTTCATTATCTTTTGGGCAACTGCTGAGTATTCATTACTAAGTTGAAACCCCATGTCCTTCATCAAATCACGCCCCCATAGAGAGATTGGGAGATCAAGCACATATGGTTGAAAAGTGCCAGAATGTCCTTCAGAATCCTTCCATGATAAATGCCTGCAGCTGACTTGTGGAGCTTGAGCGTATCCCAAACCTCTTAGTGATTGATCTGAGAGCTGCACTGGCCACCCCTTTGACCAGTCCTTTAAAGCAATTATGCTACGATCTGCCCCAGTATCTAGTAATCCTAAAATTGATTTGCCCTCTATAGTTAACTTTAAAGTGGGACGGTCATCCATATCTAAGGACAGGTAAACACAATTCCCTCCGGTAGTTCCAATTTCAGCACTTGTCCTTAAAAAGGAATCAGCAGGAAAGCGGGTATGTAAACTGGGTAAAATTAGCAATTGAGCAACCCGGTCTCCTGGGGAGATGGACACAATGCCTTTTGGAGCTTCCACCATAACCTTCACTGTTCCCACCGTATCCGGATTAATAATCCCAGGGAAAACATGAAGGCCTTGTAGGACGGAGGAAGCACGCCCAATTAACAAGCCCACAGTGCCAGGTGGTAAAGGTCCTTTAAACTCAGTTTCCACCAACTGGACTCCCATTTTGGGAGTTAATACGAGTCTGGTGGTGGAGCAGAGGTCCAGTCCCGCGGCACCTGCAGTGGCTCTCCGCGATTCTTGGGATGACGCAGGGACGGCCATGACTCGGTTTCCATTGTCCCATTTTCCATTGCCCCATATATTTGTGGGCCCTGGGGTCGGGGGCCCCCCCGGCCGTTTTTTGACATGTTTCTATCTTTTAAAGGTTGACCATGTATATCTCTGACGGACTTACACTCATTGGCCCAATGCTTTCCCTTTTTACATCTGGGGCATAAGCCCGGTTGACGGCTAGCAGAGTTGGACTCAATCTTAGATGTTCCCTTCTTGTCAGGACATTCTCGTTTAAAATGTCCTCCTTGACCGCACCCAAAACACTTTCCGACAACAGGGCTGGATTTATGTGATAATTGAAGGACAGCAGCAGCAAGGCCTGCATTAGTTAACGGCCCACCTATTTCTCTACAGACTTTCATCCAGGCCTCTATGCCTTTGTTTTTATAAGGAGTAATAGCTGCTTTACATTCTTTAGTACATTGTTCAAAGACAAGTTGTTTAATCAAGGGCATTGCTCTATCAGGGTCACCAAAGATTTTTCCTGCGGCGTCCACCATCCTGGCAACAAAGTCTGAGAAAGGTTCTGTGGGGCCTTGTATAATTTTAGTCAAATTGCCAGACACTTCTCCTCTATTTGGGAGTGATTTCCATGCACGGATACAAATGTTATTAATCTGTTCATATACCTCAGGGGGGTATCCTGTTTGTTGATTAGCAAACCTGCCTTGTCCCAAAAGCATATCCTTATCCCAGGCAGGGCGTCCCGCTGCATGATTTTGGGCAGCTTGCTCTACTGCACCCTCTAGCATAAATGCTCTCCAATCCAAGTATTTCCCTGGGGAAACACAAGCGCGGACTAGACTAGCCCAATCTGAAGGAGTCATGCAAAATCTAGTAAGTCCCTCCACCTGAGTAAGGGTGAAAGCGGCATCTATGCCATAAGTGCGGACAGATTCTGCCAAGGTTTTAATTATCTTAAAGTCTAAAGGCTCATGATATCTTCCCCTGTTATTGTCCTGAAATACAGGGTATGCAAGTCCCATATCTGTATTAACTGTCCTCCAAACTTGCGCATGAAAAGATCTCCCGGAACCTTGGCTCCCCCCCACATACGGGGGTGGGGCAACCGGCACCATATCTTCTTCTAGATATTCTACCTCCTCCTCCTCAGAGTTTTGTTGACCGATATTAGCTCCCTTCCCCTTCTTACAGTAGGCCTTTTTCTTCTTTTTCATTTTTATCTTACGTAGTTGTTGTAACAATATATCAAGGTCCTCAGAACTCTCTGAGTCGCTTGTGTTCTCAGGCGTTTTTAATTCGGTCAAGTCTGGGTAGAGCCTTCTCCTATTTTTATTTTCAGGCTCTTTTGCCTTCTCACTACTCTTACTCTTAATACTCTCTGCCACTTCACTATGTGATCCTTCAGATTTTTCCTCATGTAGTTGCTCAAGAACAGCTTGACCCTCACTCACAGCTTCTTGGCATTTACTATCTGCTATACATCCTCTAACTAACTTCCAAAGTGGTATAACACCACCCTCTAAGGTGCCTTGCTCACGAGCGAAATCTAGATCTTTCCCTAATTTGTCCCAGCTAGGAATCGTAAGACTCCCTGAAAAGGCAAACCAAGGAGCTGCTATATCAGCTTCTCTCAAAAACATCTGCAAAGTGCTCTGCTTTACCTTAAGTCCTTTTGAACGTAGCAACCCATCTAGGGCCAACAAAATTGGGCTTGAAGAGGTAGTGCCCATAATGTCTCCAAAGATATAATGAAAGTGAAAGTACAAAAATCCTCGCTCTCTCCTTTTCTACGGAGGAGCGTTCCGTTCTATGAAATCCTTGCTCTCTCCTTTTCTACAGAGGAGCGTCCCGCTACTTACTTGCGGATTCCCACTTACCTGGGAACTTACTGGTGCATCACCCTGACTGCTGAAAGTTTTGGATCCTGGGTTCGAGGAATATGTTCCCCGTACGGGCCACCAACTGTCGCGACCCCTCGCCGGCAAGGGAAAACACGACACAGGATTCTTCTTTCAGCAGTTTATTCAGGCCTTGAGTCATGTATCATCTTCTAGCACCCGCACCCGCCACGCCCAAGCACAGCTTAATAAAGCCCCCCGCATCCCAATCCTAAGCCGCCATGTGGATCTCTCTCATAGGGTGGTAAGGGATTGCGCGCCAACTCTCCATAAAAGGAGTTGTTTATCATAGGCCACAGTGGAAGCCGGCGCCATCTTCTAATGGCGGCCACGGTCTATAAGAATGGCTTACCACAAGGCCCCAGCTTTTTCTCTGTCTTTTTTCCATCCCCCATCACCCCTTTCTGGTTTCTGAATTAACGGTAGTGTATGGTTCCTAACATACAGAATCTGGAATCTGTGAATGGCTTTTAAATGACCGAGCTACGAGGCAGTTTGTTAGGCTGCTGTAATAACTGAAACACTAACTCACGGGATGCCCCCTCCACCATGATGCCTCAACTGCCTGGTCCTCTCAAGCACACCAACTCCCTCCTGCCACGCTTTCTACCTGTAATATTTTCCTCACTCTGAATTTATCTTGCTGTGTCTTTGGTTATTGTCTTCCTCCAATGAAAACATTAGTTCCATAAGGATAGGTCCTTATCTAGCTCATTTGTTGCTCACACCATGATGGGTTAAGAATGTGTTCAACAGACATTTGTTGAAGTAATGAATATTTCTTCTTGGGTGACTGATTTCAGACTCCTGTCCACAGGCCTCAACTCACTTACTCTGTTATCACAGAATGTAATGAAGAGCGATTAGAATTCCCAGGCCATATAAAGAATGTATTTCTCTGGTTTTTCTTCTGCTATTTTTCCCTCTCTAATAAGAAGAACATTCACTAGGGAACAAAAATCCTACCATTCTTGTACAATCCTCACAGCCAAAACAAAACCCCCAAAACTTCATTTTATTTTTATACTTTATGGTTTGTGGGCTTATTTACATATATTTTTCTAACTCTTCCAGATTAATCAAAAGAAATGTTCTCTCTTCTTTCGTAGGGATGTAGCACACCCTTAGCTTTTATGTTAATACAATGTCAGCTCTTAATTGCCTTTTTAAGAACATTTTCACAAAAATACAGCCTTACTAACCATCAGAACTGTAAGGAAATTGTTGTTGGGGGGACAGAAAGTAAATACACTATCAATAATAATAGCTAACATTTATTGAGCTCTAAATATATGTCAGGCATTGTCCCAAGCATGATACATATTTTATTTATTCCTCAGAATACATATTATCCTTATTTTATAGATAAGTAAACCAAAGCTTAGCTAAGTGACTAATTCAATAAATGCAGCATATATGAAAACAGAAGGAAGATCAGTGGAGTAGAGGATGGGGAAAGAATGGAAGGTAAGAAGGATGGGACAAGGGAGGATTAAAGTGACCAGATTATGCTATGTACATATATGAATGTACCACAGTGAATTTCATCTTTATGTATATCCATAAAGCACAAATTTTTAAAAATACTATAAACAAATAGAAGGAAAATTAGTAAAGAAAGAAAAAGGAGGAGGGAGGTGGAGAGGGGAAGAGGAAGTACTGGAGACTGAAGTTAAGCAAATTATACTCCATTTATCTATGATTATGTCAACATGAATCCACAATATTATTTATAACTATAATGCACTAATAAAATGTTTAAAAGTTGTAGGATATCTAATAAGATGTAGAGCCAGGATATGAATACAGGCAGAGTTACTTCAGAATCTACTTGATGAAAAACAAATGTTCAGACACAAGCTAAGAAACTATAAGGTTTCTTAATGTACATCACTTATACCCATTCTAAAGTCTACTAGAGAATTTGAGCCAATCTTCAACCCAGGAGAAATCTAGCCAACCAGAATTCTGCTATTAAGTGTATGACATTTGAGTACACCCAAGTCTTTCTTCTAATAGTTCATTAGAATTTCTTCTTCAGCTTGCTCTGCCAAGCTACTACCCACAGGGTCCAGTTAGTGACACAGTAAAATGAACTCCAGAATAGTTTCTTTCTAAAAGCTTTCCTCAAAAGGGTACCAAGGATTAATAACTGCATTTATCCATAGAATGCACCTTACAATTGGAGAATGAGTTCTCTGCTTCCTTGTTAGTGACTCTTTCCAAAGGAACTTAGTAAAAATCTTGTGACCATGATTGCCTGCCTTAGCTTTAATTATTCTTTCCATTTCCACTAGTCTAGTTTGGGTTCCCTTTGCTGCATAGTCCTCTGTGCAAGCTAATCATGTTCTCTTATTATTAGGCATTGGGTAACATGTTGGGAGTCTACAACCTCAGTCACCTTGAACCTCAGATATTTCTTAACACACATTTGTGGGAAAGAAAATCATAGGATATCAAGTAACATGCAAATGTTAAAGGTGCTCTTTTGTGTTCCTATGTTGTAAATATCTATAGATTAAACAAATTTATTATACTAAGTGAATGGATCTCTTCTTGGCACCTTGAGTTTCAGAATTCCCTGAAAAAACACTTGAAGGCTTCTCTTTTTCCTCTCTTGCATTTAAGAGAAATCAAGGAGCTAATGAGCCAGGTATTGATCCCTTGCCAAGCCTCAAGTTTCCTAAGATACTAATCAAATGATAATTAATACACCTATTCCAGCCTATGATAAATGGAGAACATACATCCCAGAACTTTTTTTCATTACACAACAAATATTTATCAGGTGCCTACTATATGCTTGACATTGTTCAAAGGCCTTGGAGATACAGCAGTGAACCTGTATCTTACTTCATAATGAGAGGCAGGAACACAGTACCTGAGTTATTTGAAATTATCACTAGAACCAATTCATAACACAGAACCCTTTAAACGCCACACAGACTCTAGAAATTAGAAGCACAAGGAACCCCAGAAGTCTCCTATCTTGGCTTCCTGGCTTGCTTATACTTCCTATTGGGAGGTATGAGTTGGAGTCAGGGCGTATGAACCCCTCATACTTACTTGCAAAGTTTTGTGCATTTTCCAGAGCCAAAGAATTCCTAACATATCCGCCATTCTCAAATCCCACGGGATGCTTGTACTTCCTGGGTGAAAGTTATATTTTTAATCAAAGGATAATGCCGTATGGACACTTCAGTGGCTGTAGAGCTAGTTAGACTGGTATGTGTCCACTCAGTCCTTCTGACCATTGTAACTTCACCTACAGAAAGCTTCCAAGCGAGCACAAGGTGGCCCACTGCCTTGGAACCAGAGTTCCAAGACATCAGTTCCCATTCTGTTCTAAACGGATTAAAGCTGCCTTGTGTCAGCCCCAGACTTGCTCCCAGAGACTTCTGCCTCCAGCTACAAAATCATCTGAGCACAATGAGGATACAATTAGGCCTATTTGTGTCCTTTCTGGACCGAAGGAAGAAGTGGTCCTGCATTTACCGTTGCCAGATAGTTAGGGTTCTCACCGGCTCAGGGATTTCGAAAGGGCTCATTCTTGTGTGCTCTCACTCCGACGTGCGCACATCAGGTGAACACACCTGAATTCTATACATGCGCGCTGAGTGGGCACAACGCACTACCAAACACACATAGCAAGCGCACACATCCGCAACCCTATACACACGCGCCGGGCGCACACACGTGCACTCCCACACAAGTGCGCCAAGCGCACTCTCCTGCATCTTTGTAGGCGCTGAGTGAATATCTGCACCCCCATACACACCCACGCCCATATTCACATGCACTAGGCGCGTCCACCCGTACTTCTATATCAGAACTCTCGCGCACAAGGGGCGCAACTTCAGAGCAGGACTCGGCTGCGTGGGTGGCGCCCAGTACTTCACAGTCAGTCACCTTCGCATCCTCCGCCTCCCCTGCCGGGTGCACTTCCAGCCGCAGAGATTTCAGGTTAGGAGACGAAAGCTGCCCAGATGGGAAGAGCTGATCCTCGGTCACGAAGCGCAGTTACTGCCAGCCGACTAGGTCGCAGGCCAGAGCTGGGGCCACATCCAGGGTCCCATAGCCTCTTCCCGGGAGTCCTAATCGTGCCTCCTTCTCGCTGTTCCCGACACTAAGAAACTGCTAGGGGAAAGGGGAGGGACATGGAAGCGTAGGCCACCTTTCCCCGTCCCATTGTAAGTTCAATCTTCGACCTCTGAGCGGCCCACCGGCTTGTGCTGGCATTTGTCACCCTACACATCACGCCCCAAGTCTCCCGGGGAAGCGCTCTGGAAAGCTGCGACCCGGTACCACACAGGAACGCGCTGTAGACAGACAGAAGGGCTCAGCCACCCCGCGGGGCGGTAGTTCTAAACACAACAAGTTTGGAAAGCGCAAGAGGCACCTGAAGGCAATTGAGGTTCGGAAGCAGAAGGGTGACACCTGCTGTTCGCTGAGACTGCTCGGCCCAGTGGGTGTCCGTTGGAAAAGGTCTTGGCCAGGGGCTCTCTACTTGGTGGGACTTTCTCTAGGTGTGGTTTCCGGGGGCAACTGGCACCCACTTGTGGGGATCGTCCCAAGTATTGGATTCTTTCCTCTCTGATAGTGTCTGCAGAGCAGCAGCGATGCAGTGGGGAATCTCAGAAACTCTCCCTCCTGTGGACTAGATTCAGGGCTCAATTAAGATTGACTAGATGACTACTTTCTTACTATCAGGCCTTGGCCATAGACTGGAAGTACTTCTGATCGGCCACAAACCTTTTGGGGGAGTCAAAGCCCCTTCTCTTCAAATTGCATGACTCTTAAGAAATGACTAATTTCTGTGATTGTTCTACACAACTTGTGTTGTAGACCAGAGAAACCCTACCCCTTAACAAATTTGCATCATCTGAAGGAGGCATGAGCAGATAACTACAAGGAAGTAGGTGGTAGCTGGGATGACAAAGCAAATTATAATTAAGACATCTAACAGAGTGCTTATTACCTGCCTGGAATGTTTCAAGCTCATTACATACTTAATTCATTTACTCCTCCCCACCCCCCTGTAAGAAAGAGACTACTATTATTATATAATATTATTATCATCTCCCTTTTTTGCTAACAAGGAAACAGGAACAGAGATTAACCTGTTCGTGCTCACAGCTTAGAAGTAGAATAAATCGCACAAAAGTTCATACACAAAAGCAAGCCCATGAGTCACCCCTACTACTCAAAGTCAAAAGCTGGTAGAGGGATTTCTTGATATTCCAAATGAATACGACTCAAGGTCTTTATGAGTTCCCAGAACCTTGAGCACAGAAATATTTAAAAGTTTCCTTGCTTCCTTTCTTCTCACCTATCCCACCCCACGCAGAAGATTAAGAATTAGACTTCCTCTCTTTCCAGTGTCCACTTGTTTTATTTAAGTGCACTGACAGGAAGCTGGAAGTAATTTCTTCTTACTTTTGTGCTGAAGCTAAGGTAGATTCCCTCATATTGTCTTGGTTTTTTTTTTTTTTTAATTGGTCCTTTTTAGTTATGTGTGACATTAGAATCCATCTTGATATAATTATACAAGCATGGACTATATCTTATTCGAGTTAGGACCCCATTCTTGTGGGTGTCCATGATGGTGGGAAACACTGTGATGTTTTTATATATGTCCTTAGGAAAATTATGTCAGGTTGATTCCACTTTCTTTCCTTTTTCTATTCCCCGTCCCTTCCCTCCATTCTACTGAACTTCTCTTTCCTACCCCCCTTTTTGTGGTTAGCTTCCACATATTAGAGAAAACATTTGACATTTTGCTTTGACTACCACTGAATCCAACTATCTTTTCTCTTTTGTTAAGGAAAAACTTTTATTTTTTGAATTTTTTTTTTAATTTTGATTTGTTAAATATGACAACAGAATGCAATACAATTCTTATTACACATATAGAGCACAATTTTTTTATATCTCTGGTTGTTCACAAAGTAGAGTCACATCCTTTGTGTCTTTTTACATGTTCTTAGGGTAAGGATGACCATCACATTCCACCATCTTTTCTACCCTTATGCCCCATCTCTTCCTCTCCCTCCCCTTTTTCCCTTTACCCTATCTAGAGTTCACTTAATCCCCCCACACAGCACTTTTCAGAAGAGGATACACAATCAATCAACAAATATATGAAAAAATGTTCAACATCTCTAGCCATTAGAGAAATGCAAATCAAAACTAAGATTTCATCTCACTCCAGCCAGAAACAATAAGTGTTGGGGAGGATGTAGAGGAAAAGGTACACTCATACATTGCTGGTGTGACTGCAAATTGGTGCAGCCAATATGGAAAGCAGTATGGAGAATTCTTAGAAAACTGGGAATGGAACTACCATTTGACCCAGCTATCCTTCTCCTCGGTCTATACCCAAAAGACTTAAAAACAGCATACTTCAGGGACACAGCCACATCAATGTTTATAGCAGCACAATTCACAATAACTAAACTGTGGAACCAACCTAGAGGAATGGATAAAGAAAATGTGGTATATATACACAATGAAATATTACTCAGCAATAAAAGAGAATAAAATTATGACATTTGCAGGTACATGGATGAAGCTGGAGAAGATAATGCTAAGTGAAATTAGCCAATCCCAAAAAACCAAATGCCAGATGATTTCTCTGAATCCAACTTTCTAATGTTAGTTCAACCCAAACTTCAATTCTTTTAACAACCATCACCTTTTTCCCCTGCTTCATTTCTGTTATTGGCACTTTCTTTTTAGGACCACCAGATCTTTTCTTTCTTCCTTTTCTTATTTATAAGAAACTTATATGAAACTTATTGAGAAACAGAGGAGGGCCAACTCTCAGTGGACTGTTGGTTGGGGGACAGCTGGGGAAACCTGTTCACTGAGTTCCTGTTTCTTCCAGCTTTAATGTGTACCAGGCCAGGGGGTGTGTTTTGCCAGCCATTTGCAGAGACTGAGTAGAGTCACAGGGTCAAACTAAGGAAATCAAAGCCATAGTCTGGACTCTGTTCCTCTAGAAATAATAAGTCCTCCCAGAATTGAGGGGGCACCCTGGCCCATGACTTTCCTAATACAACTTCCCCACATACAACATTTCCACTTCGGATACACCTCTCAGTATAGGTAGAACATCCCTAATCCAATATTCCAAAAGCCAACATACTCCAAAACCAGGAATATTTTGAGTGCCAATATGACACCAGAAGTGGAAAATTCTATACCTGATTTAATGTGATGGGCCACAGGTACATTAAAATAGTGTATACAATTACTTTCAAGCCATAAAAATGTTATACATGAACAAAAAATGATTTTCATGTTTAGGCAGACCCATTCCCAAGATATCTCATATATATATATATATATTCATATTACAAAAAACAAATTCTCCTGGTCTTAAGCATTTCAAATAAGGGATACTCAACCTGTACAGTATCAAAAGTATTGAAAATTGTTTTCAAGTGTATGAACTATATCCAGAGCTTTGAAAGATTCTTCCTACCTTTTCCTTTCACCATAAAACACACAGAAAAGGACTTGTTTTCAGCACACAAAGGGATATCTTCAGACCATTGAGTGAGAGAGGGAGGAAGAGCTCCTTGGAGGACCAGAAACAGGTTAGACCTGGATGATCTCATGTCCCTTTGTCTATATCCTGACTTCCTTTGGGGACAGCCCAGTGTGTTCTAGAAGTGCAGTTCCAAGTGTAGACCAGTTCTTCCTCCTCTAACCGGGTCTTCCTCCTATCTGAAGGCAGACCCTACCTTTCATCGACACATTGATTCAGAGAGAGACATTAGTCCTCCTGCTGCCTCCTTAATTTCAAAGTACGAGCCCCACAGAAGGACAGCAGTCACTCCTTAAAATGATGTTAAAAAAAAACAAAACCCTGCACCAGTCAAATTTCTACACATTATGAAGCTCTTGAAGTCACTCACAATTAAGAGACATTGTAATAATCTGTATCTAACCTACCCATGTAGCAGAGTCAATCCTCATTATTGATGCATTCCACATTTATGAATTTGCCTACTCATTAAAATTTATTTGTCACCTCCAAAATCAACATTTGTGGTACTGTCATGATGATTTTCAGATGCTTGTAGGGTGGTAAAAAATCTGAGTTGCCTGGTACACACATTCCCAGCTGAGGTGGAGTGAAATGGCTTTGCCTTCTTGTTGGTCTAGCTTTACTGTAAGGTGTGGCTCTTGGCCTGTTTAGTGCCACATTTTTTGCATTTTTGTGCTTTTCCTTGGTGTTTTGCTGTTTAAACGTCCTTTGAGCTTATTGCTGAAGTGCTCTGTAGTGTTCCTAAGTACAAGACTGTGATATGACTTAGGGGAAAAAAGTCCATGTGTCAGAGAAGCTTTGCTTAGATGTGAGTTATAGAGTTGTTGGCCATGAGTTCAAAGTTATGAATTGACAATATATATTAAATGAGGTGTCTTTCAATAGAAACATATAAAACAAGGTTCTGTATTGATCTGATGATGACAATGTTGTGACAAGAGTCTGGCAGGAGACTGATTCTGTATTTCCCCTTGGAGAATTGTCAGTGATGACTTCATAGACCATGTACAACAAGAATTGACTGCATTTTCAATAGTAATGCATTTTAATGGTGCTTAGCAATGAATGCTCTATAAATACCAGATAATCTCTTAAAATAAGCTCTGAGCTCCTGCCTTGAGCCCAAAGAATGAATTCTTAATGACTAACTTTTAGCTTACACAGCCATGGTTGGTGAGGAGGGCTGATTCTTGGATGTCCTGCACTTGATTCACTTGCTCTGCCTGGACTTAGTAAGGATTTGGTCATACAACCAGAGAAATGAAAAGTTGTGCTCCATTTGTGTAAAAAAAATAAATAAATAAGTAGATAAATAAATAAATAAATAAATAAATATTTTAAAAATGAGAGTCTCTGCACTGATATAGCCATGAGCACTCACAGGATACGCCAGTGCGTGGTGCACTGGGTCCTCTCTGCACCCAGAGGGGGTGCTCTCAAAAGTGCAGAAGACTCAGAAACTTAAATTCTTCCCCCAAGGCCCCCTCTGATCCTACTAGTAAGGAATTTACAGCCAAGAGCAAAACTGGCTCATCCTGAAAGGACTTTTTGTTTTGTCCTGAGGTGACTCAAAGCAAATCCTTTACAAATTCTTTATGGTAACTTTGACATTATTCATTGGTGATATAATTGGCTTATTTGTTTTTTATTTCTTTAGGGGTCATATTGGTTTCCAAGGGATACTGTAACAAATTACCACAAGCTTGGTAGCTTAGGCAACAGAAATGTCTTCTTTCACAGTTCTAGAGGCCAACACTTTGAAATTAAGAGTCAAGATGGTCATGTTCCTTTCTTCTCTTTTTCTCGCCAACTTCTGAGAGTTCTTCATGTTTCTTGGCTCCCTTGGCTACATCTCTGCCTCCATGTTCCTCTTCCTCTTCATGTGACTTTCTTCTATTTTTGTCTGAGAACACTTGCCTTTGACTCTAGAGCCACCTCATTGATCCAGGATGCTCTTATCTCAAGATCCTTAATTATATCTGCAAACACCTTTTTTTCCATATAAGGTCACAATCACAGGTTTAGAGAATATATCAGTCTGTTTTTTGGAGCTGGGCATGGTGACCTGCAATCCCAGTGGTTCAGGAGGATGCGGAAGAAGGATCACAAGTTCAAAGCCAGCCTCAGCAACTTGAGATCCTGTGTCTAAATAAAATACAAAAAAGGAGGGGCAGGCTGGGGTTGTGGTTCAACGGTTAAGTTCCCCTGAGTAGTTTAATCCCCAATACCCCCCAAAATAAAATTTTATATATATAATTAGTCTTTTTTTTTATTGCTATAACAAGAGGTTTATTCAGCTAACATTTATGGAGATTCAAAGTCCAAGATCAGGTGGCCCCATTGATTTGGCCTCTGGTGGAGGCCTAACTGCAGATGACATCACAATGCCAAAAGCATAGTGGGAGGAAGAGATCTCTTCTCCAACCTGGAAGCCAGAGAGAATGGCTTCCACAATCCCTTCCAAGGCCATACCCTCTATGGGAACTTTGGACCTCCCACTGGGCTCTACCCCGTAAAGTTGCCCCCCACACCCTACACATTTCTACACTGCCAAACTAGGGTCAAGCTCCCAATACAGGAACTCTTGTAGAAAGCCCACATTCAGACCACAGCAGGGGGTTAGGATGTGTATGTATGTTCTGCAGTGGTCCATGGGAACCCAAGCCTCCCTGGTGCCCACATCTGGGGAGAAGGATGTGCTCTCATGGTGTCATTTCAAAGCTTATGCCCAACCCTCATATAAACAACTTGTTGATCCATACCCTTCCGGTTCCTGGCAAGAGTAAGAGATGACAGTTTGAGAGAGGGGACTTAGGGAGGACATGGGGGAGGGGATAGTAATGTGACTTGAGTTACTAGAGGAACTCTATGGAGAAAGGAAGAATGTGTGTGCAAGAGAGACAGACAGACAGACAGATGCAAAGTCAGAGAGACAGAAAAAGCAATCCAATGATCACATTCTATACCACTGGTCTTTAAGTCAAGTTTTTGGAAGACCCAACATGCAACATTTTAGGGGAATGAATTTCCAGATCCTCTGCACACAGGTTTGTTTCCCTAAAATGGATCTTCTGAAAAACACTGTAATGAAGATGCTGGTTTCCTTTACTCATTGCTCACTTCATTAAGGAAAGGCATGACTCTCACTCATCCTGAATTATCCTATTTCTTATCTCCAGGGAGGTTTAAAACTATCCAGGACACCATATTGATGCAGGTGTACAAAATGTAAGTGACTATGATGGTTCCACAAGTCAGATGATCCCAATTCTTTGTTTATAATAACATTGATGGAGTCCTAATTGAGTTATCAACTGAAAGATTATCAAAAATAACTTGATGACAGATTTCTATGCCACTTTCAGGAACTCCCAACAATCAGAGGGGCTATGGATCAAACAAGAGACCCTGAGGCTTAATCTTCCTTTCTTTCATGGATAATCCTCATTTGTGGTCATTAATAAATAATTATGAAATCAAGAGTTTTTATAGATAGAGATGGTCACAGAGTTTTTTAAAGTTGCATTTAAATGTATTTACATTTTATTTGCAGCACTTATGATAAGGTTAATATAAAAGATTTTGAATCATAAAATATATTTCAACTGGGATAAAAATTCTATGGAGAAAATACCATGGAAATAAAATTTGAAGGTAAGTAAAATATGTATAATTTCTGACAGGAAAAGAGCTTAATCATGTATGTTTTAATGAATGGTGAATACCAAATAACAAAATTACTTAAAATCACTGGCTTCATTTAAAATAGGATATAATGTTTATTTTTAAATAACAGTGTACTGGAAATAATATTCATGTGAATATTAAACTCAAAACTTTTAGATGTCAATTTTAAAACATACCAGTAATCTGTGAATTTACAAAATTCCTTCTCAGTACACAAGAAAACAATAAAAAAGTAAAGAATGGAGTAACATTGCCTGAGAAAAGCAGAACAAAGAGATGCATGACACCTTTATAATGTTCTGGAGATCTTGAACTCAAACTGTTTCATCCACCCTGTTCTTCCCAGTGGATCCCAGAACAGGAGAGATGACTTCAGACAATTCTGCTGAATCCTTGGCATGGAATTCTCACCTGGATAACTTAGACTGGGGAAAAGGAACTTCTGGGGGGAAAAGGAATGAATCACTGAGGGTGAGGTCAGATTGCCTGAGAAGGGTGCATAAAGATGGATGGCCAAGGTTAGGTCAAACATGGTCTGGTCTTGCAGAGGAGAAGGGACCTGCAACCAGTGAAGCAAAGAGCAGACCTGGGGACATTCTGAGACAGTTGTCCTTAGTTCCCAAGAAAAATCTCATTTGGCATACAGGTTAGCCTTTTCTTTCATCACCCCATCTCAGTGGTCTGGGCTGCAGTGTGGCGTGGGACTGAAACACATGGAAGAGGAGTATAGCAGCCTCTCAGCTTTGCCTCCTCTGGCCTCAGGGAGGGAGGGAGGCTGGGTTTTATCTGGAAAACTATACCCAGGGTTGCTGGTCATTACTGGTGAGAAGTGAAGGGGAGCTCTCCAAGGTTGGGAGTGCAAGGAAGCACAGGCCCAGTGAAGGAGTGTGCTATGGGCTTAGAAGACACAGATATGAACTCCAACCCCAAGCCCACTCCTAACTTCCTGGGCAACCCAGGCAATTGCTTAAATGTTTTAAATTATGAACTTTTTTATAGAGTGAAAACTAAATGGCACTGTATACAACAAGCATTCAACATACAGTGGCTATCAGTTCACTGAAGAAAACATGGAAAAACAAAAAGAGACAAGCTTAAATCAACCATACTCCTTCATTTGAAGACAATAACCAAAATTACTTTAGAACAGCTATTTCTATGTCTATTAGCCAGTTAATTTTGCATTAAGTCAGCTTTTTTTAATTGAAAGAAAAATACTGTGAATGCATACGTGTATGATATATATATAGGACCCGACTCAGTTTCCCTTGATAAAAAAGGAAAAAAACCTTGCTAATTACCAAGGCATGTGGGTTTCAGGTTTTACTTAGTTTTGTTTTTGTTGTTCTATTATTTATTTATGGCTTGTGATTTATATTGTACTCATGCCCAGAGGCACACTGGCATGTTTTGTAAATCTACCAAATAAATAAACAGCAGCTATATTTCCAGATCTGTTTGTATGGAGATGAAAGCAAGCGTAAAAAAACAGAATGAGGAAATCAGGCTGGAAAATTGAGAAGAAGAATGGAGGTTGGGAGGGACATTTTGGAAAACAAATGTGATGATTATAATCTTGCCAATCCACGTGCAAATCCAGAGTGAGACCCCATGTGATAGATAAAGACATCATGTCCCTGATTATCAGTCAAGAGTCCTTCCCAGAGAGGTGATGTGTTTGTAAGAGATCTAAGCGTGATTTCTCACAAGGCTTTTTTCTTAATCTCCAAGCAGGAATTATAAGACAGACAAGGCAAATTTGTGATCTGCCTCTTATTCTCTCAGCAACTGACCATAAACTAAAATATCTTTGATTATTTGATTTATTAGAGAACATAGGAGAAAAAGAAAATGGATACAAAAAAATGCATCAGCATATACTTCACTACATTATCCATATCCTTTTCAATTTCTTCATACAGAAAAGGAAGTTGCTATATCAATTCATCTTAATGTTTCCTTCTAGTGCAAATATTCTATGTATGTAGAATAATAGCTAATATTTATTCATTGCTCTGCATGCATCATCTCATTTTTAAGTATCATATAATTGCAGATTTACCTTTAGGCCAGCATTAACACTAATCCAATGCTGGTTAAAATTTATCATGTTTAAGAATCACCAGGAGAGATTTTTAAAATGCAGATGGCTGGGCCCTGCCCCCAGCAATTCTGATTTAGCAGGCCTGGTACATTGTTCAAGAACTTTTCTTTCTAATTCTATTCCTTACCTGATCTCAGCTGCTGCTGGGGCTGCTGTTCTGATGCCTGTGCACCACAGTGAAAGCAGCTCTGTTCTAAACTTGGAAGTAAAGGCATCAAAGCCAGACTGCACTTGAAGCCTTGAAGCAGACAGTTGGAAACTGAAGAACTGCATATGGATCATGGAGCATTAACTGCTATGGTTTGAATGTTTGTGATTCCCCCACCCCACCCCCAGATGATGGAATTAGAAGGTGATTCTTTAGGAGATGATCAGGTCACCAAGCCCTTATGAGTGAGATTAGCACCCTATAATAGAGGCCTCAAAGAGTTAGTTTTCCTGCCCCTTCCAACAAGTGGGGGTGCAGCAAGAAGGTTCAGTTTCTGTGAATTATGAAACAGGCTCTCATCAGACATTGAATCCACCAGCAACTTAATCTGGGACTTCCAGTCTCCAGAACTGTGAGAAAGAAATATCTATTGTTTATAACCCACCGAACTTTTGGCATTTTATTATATCAGCCCAAACCGACTAAGACAAATGTCACTCAAACACAAATGTGTAATATTTATGAGCATATTAACTGCTTTGTTTGCTTATCTTTTTAGGGGAAGGTTAACACAAGTAAAATAGGGGCAAGTAAAGATTAGGGTTATCTTAAAAAGCCCTAACTCCATGCTTATAAACCAACCATTTGGTACTTCCCTTTCACTTATAGTTAATTGTTACCTGAACATCCAAGATGTAGTACAAAAACACCTCAGCAGCACCTGTGTCAAAGACTTGCCGTGAAGGTCAAGTGAACAAGGCATCCAACAGCAACAACATTGCCCAGGGAAATCATCCCTGAGCTGCCCCATCCTGCTGATCCTCATGCTCCCAGGGCCCCTCATTCTTTTCCTTCAGAGCACTCATCATAGAGTGTAACTGTATATTTGTGGAGGCACTGATGATTTAATTAATATTTCTCTCCTCCACGTTATTGTAAACACTATGACTATTTTGATCACTGTTGAATCCATAACACTTAACACAGTTCCTGGTTTACAGCAATCAAAAACATT
Organism: Marmota marmota marmota; assembly: GCF_001458135.2. Taxonomy (NCBI): domain Eukaryota; kingdom Metazoa; phylum Chordata; class Mammalia; order Rodentia; family Sciuridae; genus Marmota; species Marmota marmota. The sequence continues at coordinate 7,796,288 of NW_025999998.1, read as the reverse complement.
TATGAGTAAATGACAATATTTGTCTCATGGTAGAAACTCAGCAAATGTCCTCTTAAAAATGAATATATATATGGGCTAGGGATATGGCTCAAGCAGTAGCACGCTCTCCTGGTGTGCTTGGGGCGCTGGGTTTGATCCTCAGCACCACATAAAAATAAAATAAAGATGTTGTGTCCACTGAAAACTAAAAAAAATAAATATTAAAAAAATTCTCTCTCTCTCTTTCTCAAAAAAAAAAAGAATGAATATATAACCAGGTGCAGTGGTGCACACCTATAATACTAGCAACTCGGGAGGCTGAGGCAGGAGGATTATAAGTTTGAGAGCAGCCACAGCAACTTAGTGAGGCCCTAAGTAACTTAGGGAGACCCTGTGTCAAAATAAAAAGTAAAAAGGGCTGGGGATGTGGCTCAGTGGGTTAAACAGCCCTGGGTTTAATTCCAACTACCAAAAAACAAACAAACAAACAAACAATAATAATAAGTGAAATTAAAATGGAAAATTAACAACAGGAAGATATTCTTAATCATTAAGAACCAGGATACAGGGTACTACACGAGAACTGGCTGCAAAACCAACAGAGCATTGGTGGAGACCTTCTGTGGTTTCTAGCTTTATGCAGCTGTAAAGCAAAAACTGGCAACTGTTGTGTTTCTAAATTGGATCATTACCTGTAAGGAAAAATAGACTGAGCCACAGACCTCTTTAGTCATTTTTTTTTCCTTTTTTTTTTTGGTTAAGAATCTATTTTGTCTCTGATTTTCCCCAAATGTATTGCCTGTATTTTTTTTCCCTTGGGTTCCCCTGCTTGCTAGAAAATTTTAATCAGCAGTCAACAGAATATTAGATGTCATAAGCACTATGCAAATTTTCAGTGCAATGACTCCTATAGATCTTCCAAATTTATCAAATTTATGAAGATGGTCTAAAGGAAAAATGCTCAATTAGATTGCCAAGAACACTGTCACACACTGTGCACATAAATTTTTACCTTCCAACACACAAAATTAATTTTTAGTATGAGGATATTATTAAGATAACAGTTTTACTGTCCTAGTTAAAAATAGGACTCATGTAATGGACATTGAGCTCTTAGTCCAGGCACATGAAATGTGTGTTTTCTTGGAAGAAGGAGAAATAAATAGCTCAGTTCCTGAGGCAGAAGTTGCACAAGGAGATGACATACATATACAAGCTAATTGCAGACAATAAAAATAAATCTTAAAGCAAATTTTCTATACACCTAAATGCAAAACTGTCCATTTTAGACAGTTTTCCTGAGCTTTGCAACCAGAACTGAACCTGTTGTGTTTTGTGCTGTTTGTCAAATACAGCATCCATTTGGCAAGCTTTAAAAATAAAAACTATATCTTCTGTAGTTTTGCACTAAGGGTTGAGTCTATGCTGCTTCTTTTACCACTGATTTTTATTCTTGGGAAACATCACCCATCTGCAAAAAAGATTCCTAGTACATGCTGAAAAGATAATTTAAAAAATATTTATATACATAATTTTCCATTATTACAGTGCAAAGAGACAGGGTTCCAAGTCAGTAAAATGTGTTGCCGTCTTACTTTATAAGCTGATACTAACCTCTCTGGACTTCAAGTGTCCCCACTTTATAAAAGTGGAGTGACAATAAAGCTAACGTCACATGATAATGGCCAAGGATTGTCATCTTCATTTTTGTTTTTCATTTTGCTAATTGAAAGTTAGTTGGCAGTCCCCAAACCAGGGTAGTTCTATTGCCTAAATGACGAGAACAGTAATAATTTTTTTTTTAAAAAAAAGCACCCATGATACCATGAACTACACAAAGAATTTTATTAATGTTACTTTATGTACTTTCCCAAATACGGAAGGAATAGAACAGCGCCTGGCCTTTGGTAGAAACAGCCCCAAATGGTCACTTGAGAGCTCAACCTCTTGCAGGTTTCCGGAGCCCAGGACTTGTCAGGTCTTTCAGAATGGTCAATGCTCAGTGCTTCGCATCGACCTTCAGTGGTACCTGCCAATTATCTTCCCCAGGTTCCTGCTAAGAGGGGCTGTACTCTAGAACAGCTGCAATCTCTGCTTTTTTAAAATAGAAAACCACTTTAACTTACGTAGGCTTAACACAAGTGGGGGCAGAGAGCACCTCAACCTTTATACTATCAAAGGTTTTCTTCTTTCTATCTTAAAACAGGCTAGAGTATTTCTTCAAATAAGAACAAACTGCTTTTCTGAAAACTTTAAATGAATTGGTCAAATAGCTCATTTATTGGTAAACCAATTATAATAAAAAATGGATTACTGCTATTTTTCCAGTTTCTTCATGTATTTTACTACAATTGAGAGGAATAATCATTCTTGAAGATGATTTTTAAAAATCATTTAGTCTATAACTATGACCAATTCACACAAAAAAGAAAGACAAATTTATATATGTAGACACACATAAGTCAGATATTCAAGCCTATTTGGGAAAATGAAACAAAATCTAAAGAAAATCTTTTTTCATTTTGTAGAATTATCAAAGATTTTTAAAGTTGTATTAGTTAAGGGACAGATGAGTATCATACTCACTGATTATGAACAAGTAAACTGGTCAATGTATTTGGAGGATAATATCTATCAAATTCCAAAATGCTCATGTCTTTTTACCCAGCAATTTCACTTCTAAAAGTGGACTACATAGGGAGTAGAGAAAAGCACAATATACCTTAGAGAGTAATGATGTAATCCACATGTAAGAAATATATAAATGTGTGGAAACAAATGTGCAGAATTTAACAGTATTCCTAGTATCAGAGAATGATGAGACTGTTGCACGATAACAGATGAGAAGACAAAGGTGAATTTATTGAATGTTGTAGTAAAGGGAGGTTATGAGGCTGAGGTACCTTCTTTTTCAGAGAACAGACTGCTGACCTTAAATGCGGTTTTTGAAGTATGCAGTTCAAGGTTGGCTGATTTTCAGAGGCACTGACACCGTCTGGGAAGTCTGGTAACTGGACTGAGACTATGGGCTGGTTGGGACCCAGAGGGGTGATTGGAATGATCCTCGTCTCTGATTGGCTGACCTTCAGGAAGGTGGGGTTGACATCAGTTGGTTTGTTTGTAAAATCATGTTTTGTTCTTGATTCACCAGCTTATAAGTTTCCTTATAAACTGCTATTAGTTTATAATGTTCCTTATAAATAGTTCTGGTGACTCCTCATCTTCATGGCTATAGAACAAACTATCTTTTCCTAAATTTGTGTCAATTTTTTTTCTCATTAGTTGAGCTCACTCGAATGTCTTTTGATGCAACTCCATAAACACACATGTGAAGGTAATGTACAGACACAGAAATTCACTGTCTAGAGAGAACTGCAAACAATTTAAACAAGAGGATTAAATAAATCTGATCCATGCACACTTTGGAATACACCGTAATTTATAAACAAACAAGACTAGATGTGCTGACAAGGAAAGATCTCCATAGTGTGGTGGTAGAAAAGCAGAGTGCAGAACCAAGCTCTTATCTACACATAGACCTCTCTGGGAGGATAACAAGAAATTGCTAAGTATTTATCTTTAAAGAGAGGAACTGGGAGTCTGGACCAGGAGATGGGAGGAGCCCTAATTTTTCTTTTATTAACTGAAAAAAAAACTTAAAAATTGTGTATATTTGTATTTACACAATTTTACAGAGTGCCATGTGATGTCTTGTATAATGTTTAAATCATGTTTAGTAATCTTTTCCAACATTGACCATGTCTTTTTTTTTTTTTTTTTTTTTTTTAGAGAGAGAGAGAGAGAGAGAGAGAGAGAGAGAGAGAGAGAGAGAGAATTTTTTAATATTTATCTTTTAGTTCTCGGCGGACACAACATCTTTGTATGTGGTGCTGAGGATCGAACCCGGGCCGCACGCATGCCAAGCGAGCACGCTACCGCTTGAGCCACATCCCCAGCCCTGACCATGTCTTTATGGTAAAAATCTTTCAAGAGGTTTTCTTCTAGCTTGTCAGACTACGTACTACATTATATTACAGGTCACCTTGCAAGTGCAAAAGCACACTAGAACTTCTTGCTCCCATCTAACCATAGGTTAGTACCCGTTACTTTTCACCATAGACTCGTTTTCTCATTTCTAGGCCAAGTGCCCTATTATCATTTTACCACACCAGCAGGTTTTGATCCTGGCTGCAAGTTGGAATCACCTGGAAAAACTAAACCCATCCTTAGTCCACACCGTAGGTGGGTCCCAAGAAATGCATTCTCTACAGCTGTCAGGAACTGTATGTGAGCAGAGCATTTAGCCCAAATGGAAGCAGGCGCAGCCAACTGCATAGAGCTAGGCGAGGCTGGTAAAGGGCCTTGTCGCTTCTCCCTCAGCACCTCCCTTTAAACAATCTGCATGTCCTGGGAATCAAAATAGTGTTCCTTAAAATCCAAAGGTCCTGGGCATGCATATGCATTAACTAATTTGATTTTCACAATTATTCAGAGGAGCTGTTTCCCTGTCTTTCAAAAAAGGGGAAACTAAGGCTCATAGGAGAGTACTAGCAAGCCAGAAGTCAACAGAAAGTCATTGTTCACAAACCAGACATCTTGGACACCAAATTCCCTTTTCTTTCCACACTACCTGCTAAACTCCTGTCTTCTATGTGTTGTTTTTTTTCCGGTAAATTTCTACACTGCTTGGCTAAACAGCACCCCAAAACACACAAAAAAAGGTCTTTTTCAAACTCAACATCACATCATCAACCTAAATCCCCCTCATCTTATTTAATATCCCCATGAGTTTTGCTGAGCGTTTTCTCAAGGGTTGGCAATTCTGAATGAACCTCCTCTTAATTCTTAGGCAGAATTTTCCTACCCAGAAATCTCTGCACCATGCTTTCCACCCCATCCCCCGCTTTGTACCTCCCAAGGGGTTTCACTTACCCTTTGGAATGCTCCTGGTGTTTATATTCTTCATAAACCGGAAGCCTGTTTTCCCCACATCCCCTATTTAGTCAGTGCAGAGTTGACATATTCGCAAGCTTGTCTTTCAACCGCCTCCTAAATCAGTGCCTCTAGGGCCCCTGAAGTACTTTCAGCAATCTTCTCTCAAATCTGTCCAGACTCTTGCATGCAATTGAGAGGCTCTGAACTAAACACAGCCAGCCAGGTGTGGTCTCCAGAGAGCTCTGTAGTAATTATTAGAACAGTGAGAAGAGAACTCATTAATTCAAAATAAAGTGGAGCAAGAACAAAATCTTGTCAGAATGACTGAAATTTCTGGGGCTGCTTGAGTCAAGACTTGGTGAGGGGTGGTCGGGAGAGTGAGAAGAGGATACAAGAGTCAGCAGAACACAATATTGAGGTGACATGGGACCCGTGCTCAGACTGCTAAAGGTGCTGCAGGAACAAAATATTCGCACAGATTGCACAACTTTTCTCTTGGGTGAGGGAGAGGAATGGATTAAGCAGGTGGATTTGGTCATTTTTGTTTAGCTTTGAACAATTGCTGAAGAACTCCAGAGGCACTGTGAAAAAGTAGAAGCTACATAATAAAATAAAACAAAGCAAATAAATGTCAGAATTCATGCACCTAAGTACAGTTGTTGTCACCATTTTTCATGCCTATTATCCACATTTTTTCTTCATATCTATACTATTTAAAATATTTTAAATCCACTTTCAACTTTGATAATATATAATGAACATCGAATATGTCTTCATAACTTTGTACATAATCATCGTGAGGTACACTCTGTCATTGTATGGGTTTCACCTCATGTTGGGCAGCTGTTTCACACCACAGTAATTAGCAACCCTTTAGTTTCCTTCTTACCCTCCTTTCCTGTGGGTGCCTGAATTTGGGGGATTTTGTTGGTCTTGTTTTTCCTGGAAGGAGGAGTCCACCATTTGAGAAGTTGCTGGCAAGTCTTTGCTCCTGAAAGTGGCTTGTGATTACTTTTGGAAGAGATACCTTTTGTTTTGTTTTGTAAATATTATCAAGATTGGCAATTTCAAACAAGAAGTCACCAATGTTTTTGTACTGAACTCAGAAGTTGCCTTCAGTTCTGAGTGTAGATGCTGCAGACTTCAGAACTGGAGTGTGGTTAGGCATTGTTCATTTCATGGTAGCTTTAGCCGAGCTGTTCTAGTGAGGCAAAATTTTTCCTACTAAATATGACTTTAGCCTGAATGGTAGGTGTATTATAACAAAATTTCCATAGACTAAGTGGTTAGGCAACAACAAAAATTATTTTCTTGAAGTTCTGGAGACTAGAAGTACAAGGTCAATGTTCCAGTCAATCTGGTTTCTGATGAGGGCTCCCTTTCTACTTGCAGATAGATGGCCACCATCTTGCTGTGTCCTCACTTGGCCTTTCCTCTGTTCCTATGCACAAAGGGAGGGAATGAGCTCTCAATTGTCTCTTCTTTTAAGGACAATTATCCTTTTGGGTCAGAGCCCTGTCCTTGTGACCTCAGTTAATCTCAGTTACACTCTCTGATGCCCCATCTCCAAATATAGTCACACTGGAGGTAGGACTTTGATATCTGAATTGAGGTTGAACCAAATTACTTTCAGGGTCCTTTCCAATGCTACCATTCTGCCACAATCACTACTGATGAAAAGAAAGAAACAAAGTTGGCATTGTGTTTAAGTCCCAAACATGTCAGAAACACTTGTTATGTCCATGATAGAAAACAGAATATAGAGCGATATAATTTCTCCCCTCACAGCCTAGAGGGTTCACCATGAATTTACAATGTAAGTGATGAACTAATGGCAAAAATAGAAATTGCTACCAACTCTAGTACTAGAAACGCTTTATGACTGTGCTGATCATTCACCCACCAACCAGTTACTGCTATCTAATAATACCCTACTGTGTGTCATACGGTGTTCTTCATTAAAATATGGTCTTTTTAAAAGCCCAAATTCCCTGCCCTATTGAAGCATCTGCCTAGTGGAGAAGCATGCCATGAGCAAATAAACAAATAAATGTATAATATGTCAGGATGTAGAAAAGGCTAGAGAATAAATAAATGAGGGAGAGGGAGACAGGGCAGGTGCTAGGAATGGAGGGCTAGTGGCTCGGGAAGGTTTCTCTGATAGTATTTGAGTAGAGGATACACACATTATGAGGGTGAGTCACAAAGCTGTCAGAGGATTTGTATCCAAGGACAAGTCTTGAAATCCATGGCATTAGCCTTTATATTTTAAAAGACATTAAGAATACACATACAAAAGTTTATTACATATGACTAAAGCATAAATAATACTAGTGAGATGAACATTTACACACCCACTTCTCAGTAATTCTAAGACTCCCTCATGCTAATGTTTAATTTTTAAATCATTTTTTAAAATATAATTTTGGTGAGAGAATCTGAAAGGCAGGAGAAAAGTAGTCAAGCTGTAATATTAAATGAAAAGGGCAGGTGAAAATTTCTTTATTATATGTTCCCATTACAATAAATGTAGCAAAGATCTATAATAATAGAATAAGCAACAGTACTAAGAATTCATTATGTACACATTCTTAATGTGTGCATGTTGTGTGTGTGTGTTGTATCCACATAATGTATAAATGCACGTAATATTTTTTAATGGTGCTCTCTCAATAGTAGCAATCTGAATGGTGTTTTGCTCTCTTTTTGGATTGTCCCATATTTTCCAGATTTCTGGAAAATGAACATACATCATTTTGTATGTTTGCAATTTCAAAGTGATTTAAAACATTACATTTCTGCACTAAAGGAAATTCAGAAGGATTTAATTCAGGTGGAAGGACAATGAACCCATAAAGAAGGTGTGAGACAAAAGACATGGGTGTTGTGTGGGTGAACTGAAAACAGACCTTGGCTGTACAAACAATAACATCAAATGCATGTGCATAGAAACACACTAGAACTAAAATACTGGGCCACAGCTGCATTTAACTTGGAGGAGTTATCAGAGTTGTCACATAACATTGATGGTACTGTTCTCAAAGTAGAGGGGGTCCCCAGACGTGAAAAGAGAAACATTCAAGTTTGCTTTAAGTGCTTCTTTTACACCATGAAAATTAAGATCAGCTTCAGACTACATTAAGATCACAAAACAGAATTTGTATTTTAAGAGGTTAAGATAGACAGTACATCTTTGAGAATGGACTTATTTCTTAGGATCTTATCAGGAAAACAAAAAGATAAGATCCTAAGGTGTTTAGCATCAGGCTATTCCATTTTAACAAATCTAGCTAACTAATCTCTGTAGTTCACAAGGTATTCATTAATTCTCCAAACAAAAGGAACTTATTGTATAGAAAATTAGCAAAATGAAAGTTCGGTGAAATTGTTTCATAATGTCCCTATAATTTACTATGATCTGTTTCTTATGGGGAACTTGTATTTCTAATTTCATATTGTTTTCTCTTTCCATGCTAGATATGAATCTATACATCTTGGTTCCATTCTCCATCACTTCCTAGTAGCTAAATTAGGGTGAATGAAGCTAACAAAAATTTCCAGTTTTGTTTATTTGTCCACATGCTAAATATCCAGGGACATGGAAGGAAAAGGAACATGCACTTGGATAAGACAAACCTGTGGGTTCCATGGATTTAAAAGGCACCCTCAGAAGTCTTTTATATTTTATGTTTATTGGGGGAATAAACATTATTATTGAGCAAGTAAATGTATATGCAAATGATGAAGCAAACTACTAGATCACACTCCTTTGGGTTTTGCCTCTCCTTTGTCAGCCGTCCAGAGCACCTGCAAAGGTATTCCATGCAGGACTGATTTCCAAGTTGTCCTCAGAAGTTAGGGGAACACCAGCCTAGGTTCTGTCCAGTACCCAGCCCACCTGCTGTTCCCTAAGAGCAAGTGCTACTGGCTAATGGCACCTGGAATCCCAGCACCAGGCTGCCCTATGACAAGACCTGGGCTCCCATTCAGTCACAGACCTATGCAGCTGGCCTATGGCCTCATTTCTCAGAAGCCAAAGTGACAATTCCTGATAGTTTCCACCTGACTGTCTAAATCAGTGCAGCTGGTCACCCCTGCATCTGGTAGTAGAGAAGTTTGTCAAAAGGTGAAATGCAAGACAGAGGAGAAAATGGGGGAGGCCATATTTTCAAAAAGAGGTTAAAAAATGGTTTTCAAGAAAGAAGGGAGAGAATGCCCCTCTCACTGCTTTAGGTTTAGGTTAGGGTTCTAGTTTTCATGATCTACAGTGGGAAAGAGCAATTCTGGTTTTCATGACTTGCTTTGGGCCAGATTGAGGGACAGAGACAGGAAGGCAGGAGAAAATCAGGGTAGCTTCTGAGCCTTTCAGTCTCCTCAGTTCAAAGTACACAGCATGTCAAAACCCCGTGCTTTGGGGTGTCATGTTCTGTGTCCCACCATCAAAAACCTTCAATTATGACACACTAAAATGTCTCTGGATGTTGCCAAATATCTCCTAGGGGGTAAGCACATCCCTAGTTGGAAACCCTTGCACAGAAACCCATTGAATTTACCAGCACAGTCCTTGGAACCTATTGCCTAGGGCCAGAGTCTGGTTTTATTACTCAGCATCTTAAGCCAGCTAGTTTTCATATCCACGAATTTAGAAACTATCTCATAGGGTTGTTGAGATAATTAAGTTAATATGTAAGCCTTTGTTACTATATCTGGCAAGTACTCTAAAATCAAAAATTATTAGCTAATCAGTCAAAAAGGAGCAACTGGGACCCCAGAAAATTATCATTGCCCCTTAACATAACCATGGCAATGAGCAATCAAGTCCTCACCTCTGACATTATCAGGACATGGGTGAGGGCTGCAATCCTCCCACAAGGTGGCCTTAGGCTCCCTTACAGTTCATTGGGTCATTATGGGAGGAATAGATGAATTCTACATAGGGCAGAGGGGTGGGAGGGAAAGGGAGGGGGCAGGGGATTACCAGGGATGGTGGAATGTGATAGACATCATTATCCAAAGTACATGTATGAAGACATGAATTGGTGTGAACATACTTTATATATATAAACAGAGATATGAAAAATTGTTCTATATGTGTAATAAGAATTGTGATGCATTCCACTGTCATGTATTTAAAAAATAAAACCAATTAAAAAAAAAGGCTAATATTGCAGGAGGCTGAGGCAGGAGGATGGTGAGTTCAAAGCCAGCCTCAGCAAAACTGAGGCACTAAGCAACTCAGTGAGATCCTATCTCTAAATAAAACACAAAATAGGGTGGGGTTGTGGCTCTTTAGTCTGCTACCCATGAGTTCAATCCCTGGTACCCTCCAAAAAAAATTCATAGGAGAGATCCTTGTTATAAACCTAGGATTTTAGGGAAATAGCTTTCAATATATTACTGTTAAGTTTTAAATTTGCTATAAACATTATGGATTCTAATTTTCAAATTTACATGCTATTTTCTAATACCTTAATGATAGTTTTGAATCAGGAATGGATATTAAATTTTATCAAATATGAGATGTGTATATTTTCCTCTTATGTAGTCTTTGAAAATTACATTGATTCCACAGTTAAAATTATCATTGCCCCTTAACATAACCTTGATATCTGGATAAAAATCAACATGGAGTGATCATCATTTTTTAAATATGTGGATGGATTCAACTTGATAATATTTCATTTAGAATTTTATGTTTTAAAAAGTTTGATTCATCTAGAATTTTTCTTTCTTGTAATTCTTTCATCATATTTTGGTATTGAAATTATGCTGGTCTAATAAAATAAGTTGATAAATGCTCCCTTATCTTCAGGAAAAAAAATAAATCCTCAAACTATCCTTTTATTGTGGTACTGTTCTTATCCCAATTTTACAGATGATGAAACTGAACTTAAAAAGAGATTTCATGGCTACATAGTTAGCAGGTAGCATAGGAATGGAGGACAGACTTTGGACTAGAAAAGTCAGACCCTTTACTTGTTCTCCACAATTGTATCATTGGTGGTACCACTGAGTCTCCCTGAGAGATCAGTCAGAAAGGCTTGATTTCCACAATATTCTCTTTCCTTGGCACAGATAAACCACTAAAGGCTATTTCAAAGAAGCGTATGGAGCCAGGACTTGATCTTTGGGTAGCTATTTCCAGAATGAAGTCCATGCCACCATGCCACCTCAGGCAGTAAGCAGTTACCCACAGCAGGGGCTTAAAATAGCATTTGACAGATACTATGTCCCTCCAAAATAGGGATTACTAATAGAAACCATCCCATAGGGTTGCTGGATAATTAAATGAGTTAATATATGCCTTTTATATCACCCACCAGGAAGCAAGACGTCGGAAGGCACCCTCACAGAACACATTTACTCTTCCATCATGGCCAACCAAGCCCTAGTTCTTCTTGTGAATGTTTCATCAGCTCAACTCTAATTGCATTTCATTCAATTGAACAAATACAAACAGGAAGAATACCCAGATATCATGACTTTTGTGGTATTTTTAGAGAAGAAATATCAAAGAAGGAGTGTTAGTGATTGAACAAGTCAATTCAGTACCAAGCACACACCTTACCTGAGCTCTCTTGGCTTCCTCATAAATTAACATCCCTTTTAGAATAACTTTCCCCTGTATACACATAACTCTTGCTCCTCTACAGCTGTACTAGGGTTACTACTTCAATGTTTCAGAATTTGTTATATGAATCAGTCCAAAGGTTATTACACTGAGTCTAAGGAATCATGAGTCATAGGTCATACACATTTCCTATTATTTTTACCTTTGCTTGGTAGAACGTTGGGGGAGTGGTGTTAAAATAGATCTTGGTCTAGAACATTTGTATTGAAATCCATTTTTAGGTTGAATGAAAAAAATGCATAGAGTCAAATTTAAAAAGCAAGCTTGGCTACCACTAAGCAGTTGCTCCCAATAAAGCAGACAGAAGCCCCTTTTCAGGCAATTGAGATGACAGGAATCTGGTGGCCATTTTCCCACCTGTGCTTCCTATTGGTCATTCTTTCAATCTCAGCAAGGAGACCACAGGGCCAGCACCCCAGCTCCTGCTTGTCTTGATGCCATAAACGAAATTATTTAATTTGTTCAGGCATCCTCATAAATCTAACATCCAAATGGTGAGTAAACAGGAACTTGTGAAATGTGCTGAATTTCAGAGAGAAAGGTCTGACTTTTACAGGACTATTGGGTCATTGCTTCAACCCCAAAATTTTAGTGTAGTGGATACAAGTTTCACAGCCTATAAACTGAACTCAGTTATAAAAGCAACTTCAAAGAATGATTTTTCTCTTTCCTTCTTAAGTCAAGAACTTTTGCTTTCTCACTGAAAGGATAATTTACAGCAACTCTTTGACATATTCAAATTTCCAGCATCACTACTCTCAGGCTTCGGGCCCATTATTAAATAAAATAAGGGTTACTTGAACACCAGCACAGAGACACCACAACAGTGGTTCTGATAACTGAGACAGCTGTCAAGTGATGAAAAGGAGAGTAGAATTTGCAGCTAGGATATGCTGCACAAGGGATAATCCATATCTTGGACAGGGGAGAAGGACAGCTCAAGATTCCATCATGATGCTCATAATGGATCACAGTTAAACACTTCTGGAAGGTTTATTTCTGGATTTACCGTTCAATAATTTCAGAAATTCAGAATTGAAATTGACCTTGAGAACTTTTCAGACTGAAGTTGACCTTGAGAACTAAAACCTAGGAAATGAGAATTGCAGACAATGGAAGACTACTGGATTAGAGTCTTAGGATGGCTACAATGAATTTCTATAAACTAGTACCTTAGAATAACAGAAATTTACTGTCCTACAGTTCTGGAGCCAAGAGATGCATAATCCAAGTGTCAGCAGGGTCATGCTCCTCTGAAGCTGTGCAGAACTCTCTCGATCTGTTTCTAACCTCTGATGTTGGCTGACGATTCTTGGTCCCCCTTGGCTGGCAGCTGCACTGCAGCCCCTACTGTCATCCCATTGTATTTTCCTCATGTCTGTGGGTGTGTGTACACACTTGTGTGCTAAACAGTCTTCTTCTTATAAGAACACCCTTTTATACTGGATAAGGGATCCCTGTAATTAACTCATCTTCACTTGATTATACTTACTTGCAAACATCCTATTTCCATGTTAGGTCACATTTGCAGGTACCAGGGGTTAGAACCTCAACATAGTTTGGAGGGAACACAATTTAGCTCCTAATATATATATCATTTTTACCTATAAAATTGAGAAAACTTCTAAAATTTTGGCAAAGTGTGGGAAATATGTATTATATAATAAAAATCAGAGAATAAAATGATAAAGTAATGGATCAAAAGTAAAACTTATATACCATATTACATAGAAATCTCATGGTGAGCTCTTTCTCCTCCTGTGCAGCAGGCATAAGATGTTTTTACATTTTTTTTCAGTTGTTAGACTTCTAGTGAATTGAAAGAATTATAAGTTGGTTCAAGCTTTCATAGTAGAGTTAGCAATAAGTTCCAAAGACTTGAAATTATGCAATGGATTGGCCCCGAAATTTAACTTCTATAATCTTTCATGGAGAATAGATGTGTATGGAAGAAATAAGATAAATACATAGATAAATGTTCAAGAAGAGTTACTAAAATTATTTGTAGTAGAAGAAACAAACTTACATTGTACAAATGCTAGGTATAATCATAAGAGAATTGATGCCTTAATCCATTCAACAAATATTTATTGATTAAATTCATATTAAACATTGTGTTACACATTGGGAATTCTATAGTGTTTAAGAGAGGTTCCTGGGATCATGAAGTTTGGAATTACAAAGGGATAGAGATCAGATAAATATCACTCAAATATCTATTTAATGTTAAAGTTGTTAAGTGCTAAGCACATAAACTTTCAACAACAAACAACTTAAGTTTTGAGAGCTTTTTCTCTCTTTTGAATAAAAGTTCTTTATCAGATATATTACAGTTGTGTACTGCTTAACGATGGAACATGTTCTGAGAAACACATCCTCAGGCAATTTTGACCCTGGGAGAATATTATAGGGTGGGTGCACTTGCAAAAAGAGAGAGGCTGCAACATCACTAGGCAATATAATTTTGTCTTTTAAGATATAAAATATATTTTTATTACGTATCATAATTACAGTAATTAGGTTCATTTTGACAAAATCATACATGCAAGGAATTTGATTTCAATTCCCACTCCCCCCTTTTCTTCCCCTCCCCCTCCCCCTATTCTACTTCCTCTACTTTCTTAAACTTTCTTTCTTCTATATATATATGAAAGTGAAATTTTCTTTGGTCTCTTTATATGTACTATAAAGTGATTTTTAAAAATTCATTCCATGTATCTTCCCCTTTCCCTTTGTTCCTCCCTCTCATTTTCCTTCTACTCCACAGATCTTCTCCATATCTTCATGATATCCAATCCCCTCCCCTTCTGCCTTCTTTGCCTTACTTTGCTCTAGCTTCCATATAGTAGAGAAAACATTCCACCTTTGATTTTCTCAGGCTGGCTTATTTCATTTAGCATGGTATTCTTCATTTCCACCCATTTACTGGCAAAGGCCATTATTTCATTCTTATTGATGGCTGAGTAATAATCCATTGTGTATATATACCATATTTTCTTAATCCATTCATCTATTGATGGGCATCTGGGTTGATTTGATAATTTAGCTGTTGTGCATTGTGCTGCTATAAACATTGATGTGGCTGTATCACTATTGTATGCTGCTATTAGATCTTTTGGATGAATATCAAGAAGTGGGATAACTGGGTCATAAGGTGCTTTCATTCTTAGTTGTGTTTTTTTTTTGGGGGGGGGGCGGTGGCGGGGCAGCCTCCACACTGCTTTCCAGAGTGGTGCTACTAATTTGAGGGCACACCAACAATGTAAGAGTATGCCTTTTTCTCCACACCCTCACCAGAATTTATTATTATTTGTATTCTTGGTAATGGTCATTCTGACTAGAGTGAGATGAAATCTTAATGTAGTACTGATTAGCATTTTTACAAGTGCTAGATGTTGACTATGTCAAGATTATTGTATTATCATGAGCAACTAATAAAAAAATAAAATATATTTCTTGGTAATTTGTATTTCTGCTTTTGAGAAGTTTTAGTTTAGTTCCTTGCCCATTTACTTTTTTTTTTATTTTTTTTTTTTAATTTTTTATTGTGGGTTGTTATTGCCCATTTATTGATTGGGTTATTTGGGGGATTTTTGACACTGAGTTTTATGGTGTCTTTATATATTTTGGATATTAATCCCCTATCAGAGGATTAGCTGGCAAAGATTTTATCCTCTATGCCCAGTCATGAATGAGGTCCTTTCCAATCTCAGGGCTAGCAATAAGCAGATAAAAAAATAGGCCTCATCAGCACAGGGAAGCTACTGTGTCGGGAGTCCTTCAGTCTAAATCCTCTTACCCTCATAGGTGAGCAACCAATGCCATTGAGTAATGAAGATAAATCTCATGAATTATATGTTGCACAGTGAACAATTCAACAGCCAAATACAGTAGTTTACGGAACAGTCCTGGGTCAGTACCTGATACATGACACCCAATATTGGACTTTCTCTTCAGGGATGATGTTCCATAAAATTCAAACACAGTTCAGTTCTTAAGTCCCGGAGAGAATCAGGGACCAACTGTTAAACCATGCAGGCCAGGAATAGCAGCATCATAACGAACAGGTGATAGGATAAATACAATTCTTTCTTCTGCCTTGAGCTTTCCAGATTTCTAAGAAATTTTCTTTTCTGAAAGTTCTTCATGGCAGTCTCCTGTTCATTATCCTAGTGCCTTGAATATTTTTTCCTGAACTTTGTCAACTTTGTTATGCAGCATCCCATTCCACTAGACAAGACATAAGATTTTTGAAAATGGCAATCCCATTTGTAAGAAATTAAGCATGCTAATTTGACACCTCCTTTACATCTTTTCCACAAAACAGAAGGACACTGTCTCAGTGGGTTCTGTCTGAAATATTTTTACCAGATGTCTTTAGGCTTTGTGTGAAAAGACTCAATTAAAAAAATCCAACAATAATCATGAGATAGTAGTTCTTGCTTAGAGATCTTTGCTTCCATGTGTAAACTCTTGCTATAGTCTTGTCTTAAAAATATTTTTACCCTATCCTCTATCTTCTATAATACTAATATGATATATTTTCTTAAAGATACACCCTGCTTTCTTGTTTTAAGGAAGTATCAATAAGGCATTACGTAAGGTAGATTGGTATTCTCCCTTTCCTCGTATCACATAAGTAACTAAAGAAACAAAAGTTGTAGATTGATTGCCAGATTTACATATATATATATATATATATATATATATATATATGAACTTATATGCAATATTTATGTGCATATATATATATATATATATATATATATATATAAATGTATATATGTGTGTATATAAAACTATAGCAAAGTCAAACAACCAGCAAACATTTGTCAATCACCACACTGCAGCAGTAATGGGCTATGTGGAATAGGAAGAATGTAAAGAGATGAGAAGTAAGGTCTAATTTGTTCCAGGCAAATTCCCTGAAGGCTGTCGCCCCTCTGCAAAACAGAGTTTACTAGGATATTGGGAAAACCATACCTAGAAACTCTTCCATTCCTGCCTTAAGGTAGTCCATCCTGGGAAGTGAAGAAAATAAGGCTCAAGGGCATTGATTTTATGTCACTAACTGAAGCTTAGAACTCAGATCCAGGAAGAGGATGGTGCTCTCCTGACCAACAAAAGTTGAAGTGGCAAAACAAGACCACTTTTTCAACAGCTCATACTGCAGCTGGATGCAAGCACCTGAGTGCTCTGGGGAGGGGCTGGTGCTTCCTCTAATTTTGCAGCTTAAAGTTCACAACTCAGAGGCTGGGGTTCTCTTCCCATGATGCCAGTATGGCAGATGCCATCTGTTACCTGAGAAGGTGATAGGCACCAGAGAGAACACACTCTGGCTTCCATTCCCATCTCTGTGCTGCAGGTGAGAACCGCTCCTCAGTCCTTGTTCCCTAGATGGGTAACAAATTATATCAAAAGTCCCTATGTCAAAAGAATGTCAACTATGAGTTAAAGCTCAAACACCTACAGATTGAGACAAATAGGAGAGGAGTCCAAAGTAGCAATTAGATTCAACGAGGTGTGGAGGGGCCAACCCATGCTTTCAAACCTGTCCTCTCTGGTTCCAGAATACTGCCATGAGGACATGTATGTTCAGTGTTGCCAGATCCCTTGGTTTTTCAAAAAAGAAAAAAAGAAAAAAAATCTGAAAACCAGATTTTATTTAAACACATTCACTGTGAGACCAGTTATTTTTTTTTTAAAAAAATGACAGCAAATTAAAAAAGAAAAAACACAAACACCAAAAAATTCAAAAGTTCTTCATGGTATAACACTACATAAGCTAACCAGGACTCTTCTGGCCCAATGTACAACCTCTAACACAGACAATACATGCTTTAAGATTCAGGAAAGCTGACTGTAAAGGCAAAGCAAGTTTAAAAGACAGCTGAGCTGACTACAAAAATAGTTTACAGAGAGAAGCAAAGACAGTCTATCCCCAAACTGTTGTCGGGGTGTCTGGAATATTTAGAAGAAACTCTGGGAGACTTGGTGGTTATTTTTTGAATGCATAAAAGAAAGGCTCAGAAGCATCTGTGCATCGAGAGGAAATATTTTTACCTTCTGGGAAGCCCAAAATGGTCGAATGAGAAAGTAAAATTCTTCTTTGTTCAGAGAATCTTGAGTTCATCTGAAGATAACTTGTTTTTCTTTTTCTTATCAATGATACACTTTGATGGCACAGATTAGTCACAGGTAAATACTACCCTAGTTAAGTGGA
Organism: Marmota marmota marmota; assembly: GCF_001458135.2. NCBI lineage: Eukaryota > Metazoa > Chordata > Mammalia > Rodentia > Sciuridae > Marmota > Marmota marmota. Next base: position 7,778,520 of record NW_025999998.1, on the reverse strand, counting down.
CCAGGCTCTACACTAGTGCAATTTCTGCCTAGAATTGGCAAGAAGAGCCCATCTGATAGGATATTAATTGGTGGGTGATAAGAAAGCTCCCACTCTTTTGTTTGGTGAGTAGTAGAAGCAGTTCACCCACAATAGTGAGCACTACTGAGAGTTTACCAAATGTGAAGCACCTGCTGAGTAACTAAGAGATACTGTAGAGCCTTATCAGTGTGTACCACTCAACTTAGCCAGGGAGATCACAAAGCTAGTTACTGGTGCAAATCTAGATTTAACTTTTCTAAAACTATGTCTTAATCAACTTTGATATACTGTCTCTTACAGCCACTTCTTAAAAAACATACCTCATTTTCCACTCAGCCATCATTGTATTTGCCTCCAAGCCAGGAAAATGTTAATTACTTTAAGACCCCTTAAATTGCCCCATGAAGCTGGAAACTCAAATAGAAATGCCTTATTCCTCATTCACTGTTCTTTGGCCTAGCAATTCAAGCTGGGCTCAACTGGAGTCATTTATGTGGCAAATGCTGCCTTCCAGCCCCGCTTGGGTGTGGCCCGGGAGGTGAAGAAAACTCCTCTGAGTGAAGTCCTCAGAACTTCATGATTTCCCTCTTTTTAGTTCTCCTTACAGAGGAGTGGTGATGATCGATGTGCAGATTAAAATTTCTTCATAATAGTGGCTAGTGACTGATTGGTCAGGAATTTGAAGGAAACACGACTATAAGATTGTGACAAGGGGATGTGATGGGCAGTGTGGTCAGATCTCTCAGAAGGGACCCCCCAATGTAGATATTTGTATCCCATGTCAGTGCCCATCAGAAAATATCCACCTCAGAAAAGACTCATAACCAGACACAGGGGGCCTGAGGATGATGGTCAGCATCTTTCCTCATCCACTTTCAGGACCCACTTAAAGTGCCCACATACAAAGTGGCCACGGCAGGAGCTCCACAGCAGACTTACCCTCACCAAGGCTGAGAGGGCAACTGCTATTGCTGAGAGGCTGAGTGTCAGCTTGCCCACACCAGAAACTAATGCTAGGCCTCCCAATGTGACCATTTCCTAGCGGGGGCGCTTTTTATGTTTATGACACAGGATCTTTTTCCACCATAGAAGAGGAAGCACCTCCCTTACAGAAATAACTATTCCAGGTATGGATTTTCTTTCTCCATGATTCCTGTGGGCATATGTATTTATTCATGAACATGATGCATATAACATTACTTCTGATTAGAGGACAAATTAGATAGTAAAGAGATGTGGGTGGTCACCACAGAACTTAGGGGTCTTGGGGGCCTCATCACACAGAAGCAGCTTACTCTAGAGAATGTGGGCAAACTGCTGAGAGCTCAGCTGTGGAGCTGGCTGGGAGACTGTAGACATCAGTCAATAGTTGGAGCTGTTTCTCTCACAGCCAGAATTCCTGGGTCCTCAAGGTATAGAGATGGGAATAGCCCTCTATTACATCAAATCAACCACTTAAGAGACTTTTGTTTTTTTCAGGCCTCAAAAACGGAGCTTAGTGCCTTTGGAGGTTTCAGGGTATGAGGTAAAATGTTTCCATTTGGAAACTAAGTCACAACTTCATTAAATAGGAAGGTTAATCTTATAAAAATTGCTTGGCTATAATGGGCTCCTCATGAGCTTAACCCAACAGGTAGAGAAGGAAGTCACTCCTATGATTGGATGGTTGACTTAGGTTATGAGAAAGAAATTGAGTTATTACTTTATAAATGGGGCAAGGAGGACTAAGTCTGCCATATGTCCTCTCAAGTTGTCTCAGTTGCACTTCAAAGGAAAACCACACTAATCTAATAAAGACAAGATTCTAAGGAATGGAGGGTTGAGTCACCTTATCATGTAAAGAACCTATAAAGGACACCCTGGAAGATAGGAAGAACATGTAATGGGTAGAGGAACTAGTAAGATGTAGTTACTAATTTAAAGGTGGTGATCAACTTGGGAACTGGGGTCTATAGCAGTTATGTAAGACTAGTAAGACTACTTACCCAGCTTTTCTCTATATTTTATATGAACAGAGCCAGTATTGAATACTTATTATCACTGAAGAAAAAAATAATTCCTTTAACCCTCTACACATTCTGATGAATAGCCCATTAAGCTTTCCTCAATTCTTGTAGGAGTGTGCCATCTATTTCTTGTCATGAGTGGATACAGTCCTAAGTGAAGAAATTTGAAATCAATTAAATCTTCAGAAGCTACAACTGCATTTTGCCATTTTGACTTTGATTGGCATTCTTACTAATGCATTTCAACCTGAATATCAAAATTGAGAGCAAATGATTTTAGAATTTTTCAAAGGCCTTACAACAGCTTTTTTTAATTCAATAAAGTATAATTTTTAAAGATAAAAATGCTTTGGGTTTATTATTATTATTATTCACTATTGACAATAAAGAATCAATGTGCTATTAATAATTATTAATATGCTATTTCTAGACTTGCTACTTTATAAACCTAAGTTTAAATTTTAATAGTAACATTCTAGAATAGTACATTTTAGCTTTGGGTTGCACATACATTCAAATATGTGATGAAACATGAAATTTCTTTGCAGAAACAGGGGCATACACACAAATTGCAGTCATGAGTTTAATGATTCCAATTTGAATCCATCTGACAGGCTCCTCCACATTCATCTAAATGTTTACCTTCTTTAAGGTTGTGATTATGATGATGGCACCCATGTGTACACCATGATCTTAATAAATACCTTCAACTTGTATTTTCAGAGAAAAAAAATCTACATTACTTTTAGACCAAAATGAAGGGAAAATATCTGGTAGATTTAATAGGGATCAATTAATAAAAATGTTACATTTCTCTGGTAGCAGGCTATTTTTAAGTATTGCCCTGTGGCAGGAAGAGTATTGTAACCAAGAAGTAAATGCACCAGTTACAAGATACTTGAAAGACTTTACATTTCCCAGAGACACCAAGTTCAAAAATAAAGTGACAAAGTAGAAACTACTTTTTTTGTGTGAAAGTTCCAAATATCTCACAAGTGGTCATGGCTACAACATAAAAATGCTCAAATAGAACACCTTCATTTCCTTTCCAGTCTAGTCTTGTCTCTACTAGTCACTATAATTCTGTCCATCTTTATTCACTAAGTGCATTATTTGGATACATTTCTAAATTAACTGGGGTTAAATATCCAAATACACTGGAATAAATTTGGACATTCACAGCTAAGATGTCCATGTTTTAGTTTTAGAGATAATTTTAAAATATAATGTCAAAGTACCATGTTGGAAGACCCCCAAAGGGTATTTTTCTGCCTTGTATTTCTTTCTTTTATAGAAACTCCCTGAATTTGCTAGTCTATATTCTCTACGTTATGATCTGAAAAAAGTTATATATATGCACATTAAAAAGTTAATTTTAAATTTGATTGTGGTGGTGGTTACAATATTCACAGGAATGTACACCAAAGAGTGAATTTTCCTGTATATATTTAAAAAAGAAAGAAAAAAAAAATGGGCAGGTTATCTTAAGTGTATTAAAGCAAATTTGAATAAGTTATTTCAATTTAAGCAAGGAATTTGGGTGCCAAATATCAATGTGAAATGACATAAAACAAACAAATTATGAACATCCAAAAATCTGGAACTACAATGGAGATGCTGACAGCTTCTGAAATTAAACAGCACTCAGTCACTAATCCTCTTTGAGGGTAAGATTTATACCCTGCTGGGCTTATAATTTTGTTTTTACTTTTTATGCTGTTCATGTGTAAATATTGCCAATTTCATTTGACACAAAAAAGGAAAACAACTTAATTTTGTTTCTGAGCTAATGAATGACATAGATCCTACCCTTCAGATGAGATAGTGTAGCAGAAGTTTCCTGGCAATGATTGAGGGGGAAAAAGAATCAAGCCATTTCAAATGGGTTTGTAACAAGGAAACAAATTTATTGATTTTAAAAGACAAGACACCATTTCGTTTTGAAAAACACAAGAAAGCTAGCCTGAGTTCAAGTCTGAAATATTCAGAAAAATCCTACTAATATCTTTAGTATGTTCCAGTCATTTGTTTAAACAACACACTAAAAGTTAATATATATTTTTATAATTATAAAAGTTCCCCAGTTATTGTACAGTACACAATACAAATTGCCCACAAACTATTATTTAGCTCCTGCCAATTTTGAGAGGACATGATATACTAAAAGATTTAGCATTTCTCACAAAAATCACATCAGGAAATACGTATTTACAAAATCAAATACATTATACAAAAAACCATCACATGTTATTCGGTAAAGATGTTTTTAAATAATTAAAAAGTTTATTCAACTGTAGTCCAAAAACTGGAAAAGAACATTACATTATCTCACGCATACAATCTCTACAAAAGTTGCTTACCTCATTTACATAATATATTCAGTCGATTGTAAAATAAATGTTCAAATATATCCTAGTATTACTATGTTTCTGTGCTTGTGGGACTGAATAATGGAATCTGCCACTTACTAAGTGAAATTTAAATGATGGCACTTAAAAAAAAATACAGTATCTTAAAAAAACACAATGAAAGAAGTTTTACCTAGAAGGTACGAAAGCCCTGAGTGATAGTAGAATTACTGATTGGTAAGCACTACAATTAACCTAATTAAAAGTTTACCACCTCAGGCACAAATTTCCAAGTTTTCTCAAGGCACTCACTTAAAGTTTCTGTAACCAACACATTGGTCACCACCATAGGTCCAAATTGATGATGGAGATGAATAGAGAAAAAAATTTGCTTTGGTACAAAAGATGCTTTTTAAACGAATAAAATTCAATACCTCCTTTATTGGGTCATTTAAAATTGTGTTTAGCAGGTTTAAACAAGGCAATAATTTGTTCAGAACTACTAATCAATTGAAGGAAAAATTTACTTGGTTATCAGCAGTCAATGAGAGTTTTTTATTTTTTCTTTCCTCTTAGAATCAAAATTCTTCTAACAAAGATTTGTTGCCCTCATTATTGAGCTACATAGACAATTCTTACCAAATATTTCATTACTCAGGGCTTCCAATCCCAACAGTATAATTTATTTTAAAAACAAAGGAAAGAGGGAAAAAAGAGTTAAATATCAGAACCAAATAAAAGAGACAAATCACATTAAAAAAAAGGACATCATTACCAATTACTTTAAACAAAAGGAAAAACATATCCTAGGCAGTCACTTTGTAAGTGGCTTTTACTATTTAATTAAGTAAAATTGGTAAACTAAACTCAGGTCTACTGGCACATAAAATCACTAGCAGCAATGATCAAGGCATGCAAACTGAGAAGCATTTACAGTAAATCATCATGAAGAATTCAAAAGAAGAGAGTTAAATTAAAACCCTTTGAGTATTGCATGTTAACACACGAGTAATTTGCATGGTGTAACTTCCTAAACTGCCTAAAAAGCAACGTTTACGGCATACTTGCACTATGCTATGGATGTCTTTTCACCAGACATCAGAATAGGTTACACTCTTACTTGCGCCCAGCTAGGGCCGCGCAAGCACATCTGCAGACAACACTGCTCTCGTGTTTGATCACGCTGGGGACAAAGGGGAGCAAGTGCGCAAAGAGATTCCCTTGAACCAATCAGTAATGATGTAAGCAGACTGATACTTAGATATCAGAAGCAGTAGTCATAGAGTCTTTTGACAGATGAGCTTAAAATTAAGTGCTTTGCTCTCCATTCTATCTCTACATGTTTTTTTTTTTTCCTGACAAAGTATTAAAGTTTTGGAGCATGGATAAAATTATGCCCTGTATGAATTCCCAAACAATATTTTATGAGTGATGCAAATCCAAATAGCCTGACTGCCCCCAGAGAGTTCAGAGTTTGTATATTCACTTGAACTCATTTCTTCCTAAGGCTTCACTTACACTTGTATTTTCTAAAGCTAAATAAATGAGATCTTTTGTTTTGGGAAAAAAGAAGAAATGTAACCCTTTCTTTATCATACCTTTTAAAGGCAATCTAGGTACCTTCAATGTGCAGAAATCAGTTATGACATAGGTCTACACAGGCCCATGTATTTGCCCTCCTTTTCTAGAGCGTCATGATGTGATGCTAGAAAAGTTGATTTCTTTTTCTGTAAACAGTACACTTACTTAGATGGCAGTGAATATTTGGGAATAAATATATCAAGCCCTCTTGAAGGAAAATTAGGAGTTGTATATAAAATGCAAGTGTTTCAGCATGGAAACACTTTCTCTTCCTACCCCCCCTTTTAAAAAAAACAGCATAATTAGACATTTGGATATAGAGTATATTTTACCGGTCTAAGTCTAAATAAATGATCTGAAAGGCTTTTGTCCCCCATTGTATATCTTACAATGCTCAAAGGGTTAATACAAGGCATTACATCAAAGGGGTTTTCTAATACTAGAACTAAGCACTGAATTAATGCTTCTATTCCAGTTTTTAAAAATCACCAAACTTGCAGAAATACTAGGATTCCATTAAATTGATTTGTTCTAACCATACACATGGAGGCTGCTCTGATCTAGTGACAAGCCCCATTTTCAAGAGCACTGCATGCTGATCCTCCTCCCCCATGTTCTGGTACATTCATACAGATCACAAAAGCTTTGACTTCAACTTTTAGATAGTTGTTATTTCTCCAAAGAATTTGGGGAAGGGGAGAGGTTATAACAAAGTCAATTTATTATATATAACCACTGCCTCATATTGAACACAAAGGTGACTTGCCAAGTTTTTAACTTTCTACTTGTGTCCACACAGGGAGGACCAACATCACAGTGACAAACTTTTTTTTTCTCTTACACTAATGTTTCAAGCACAGCATTATTTTAGACATTTCAAATATATTATCTGAATGATTTTTTTTTTAAATTTGAAAATGCATTTAGTATTTCTAGACAGGGTATTCATGTAAAAAGGTCCATGATTATGGCACTGAAACCATATTCATTCCTGAATGACTTATAGCATTCTACAAGAATGTGTTCCTTTTCACTTGTCTACTACAAATCAAAGGCAGTCAATGTTGCACACTACTAATTTTAGGTATGCAGAAAACCATTTTTGAAATTTTACTTTTGTTTTTAAAGTACACCATCTAAAGAGAGGTGCATGAACCGTGCTATACAGTACAAGAAAAAGCACAAAAAGGAAAGCAGGTTTCTGAAAAGGCAGTAAGACTTATACAGTCAGTCCAAACATAGTTTGGATGAAAATCCTGAAAAGTGATCAGCAAACTCGAAGAAAAAACTGAGAATTGGGCCCTATGTTCCAATGGTTCACCCATTCCATCCTATTGTTCACTGGTTTTATAAATGCAAATCCTTTGGTGTAATCCTCAAAGTGTATGTCAAGATCACATTATAGCCATGATACTCAATCCTGTCATATGGAAATATCTTTTCCAAGACTTCAAAGTAACTAACATACCTTCCTTATAGTCTTCCTCTTTGAAAGTATAACACATGGCTTATATATAAGTCATATATCTCATGACTTATGTATGATTACAATGCCAAGAAACACCAATAAGTCCTTAGAATGTGTACTTGTATCACTTGTTAATAAATTTATTATGAGGGTATTAGTGGCTTATATTATTTAGAAAAGTCACAGTTCCAATGAATGAAAATAACAATTTCAATAATTACAACAAATGTGATTGCTCCAATTGGCTCTAATATATAAATTATAGTTTTAATTTTCTAAAACATTTTAAATTCAACATTAATGAAAATTAAGCATGTTGTACTGTGGACTACAAATAACTGGAAGTAGAGTGAACCATAGGTAGGTGTCTTTTGTGTATTGATCACAACAATCTATGAAGGATTAATATTTCTAAGTATTCCTAAAGGAGATCAGAACATTTTTATTGAGTCAATTTCAAATACAGTGATATTTATCAATTTCTAATCTGCTCTAATTTAGAACAAACCATGAACAATTGGAAGAAATGTTGAATCCTGGAGGGTCCCCAATCCTCCAAGTCTCACGAATCTAAATTTGTCCATTATTATCAGAATCCTCTAGTGATACAAATATATCCAACATTAAATTAAAAGAACAATGATAATAAATACATTTAAAGTCATTCAATAAACAAGATGAAACCAGTAAATACATTTGGTCCAATACAAATGTAATACCATTCAGGGGATAGTGGGTAAGGGCAGGAAACTGAAAAAACTCAGAAAGGAGAGCCAAAATGAAGAGTGTTTTTTCCTTTTTTGATTTTAATTTTATGTGTAAATATCCTAATACACAATAAAAGAGATATATAGTTTTTAGAAACTTATGACTTCTTTTTTCTACTACATGTGTGTATGTGTGTGTGTGTGTGTTTGTTCAAGTGTGTGTGTAAGATGCATATTCATTGCCTTTTGGGGAGGAAAAAGGGGGATGATCATTTGAATGATGTTTAGATGAAGGTGATGCTAGGGTGCTCGTGAAGACTTTCAAATATATAATTATGTTGTAAAATACAAAATTTGAATCAATTTAAAAAATTATATTGAAAACATTGAAAATTTGCTTAAGAAACACAGTTGAACTTAAAATAGTCTGAGGCAATCAAGCAACAAAAGCTCAAATACATTGTATGTTACCTGAGAAGCCATTTGGTATGTTTAACTTTATAGATTGGCTCACCCTCTTCTTCCCAACCCCCCCTCTCCCCAATACAATATAGTTTTCATTTGTAATCTTTAAATAATTTTGTGCTTTCCTTTTTCTTTTGGCTTTATTTAATTAGTTATTTATCAGTGTTTGCTGATTAGTATTTTGTAACTATTTAAAATGAAAGGATGTGCCTTTTCTGTTGCTGGTAATAATTTGAGTGCTTAAAAGAACCTTGGCTTTTCATGAAAATTAAAATGGGGATGGGTGCATGTTCTCTAGGAACTCACCTTCTGACTTTGTAGCAGACTCCTGCCCCATGGGCACTCGTGTGCATGTGAACACACAGACACCTAGACACACGGACAAACATTTAGACTGAAAAGATGCACTTCAATAAGTACCTGCTTATTTTGTAACTTTCTAGAATTGTAACTAAGTAAGAATGGTCAGAAACATATGATTTTATGTAACAAGTTGGTATTAAAACTAGCCTGCTATTCCATACCCTTAAGCAATCTGATCTGTAATCAAGTAATAGTCAACTCTAAGAATAAAAAATAGGTTCACGGTCACTCAGAGGGAAACTGATTTTTGTCTTTTTGTTTTGCTTCATTTTCTCTAAATTTCCTTTGAAGAACATGTAACCTGTCCTTACTTCAGGAATCTGAAAATGACAGGCACACTTTGTCAAATGGATTGAAGAGTTATTCACATGAACAAAATAAACCTTACTAAACCTTAGCTTCAGTTCTGTTTTAAGGCACCATGTAATAGCCGAGGTACGATGATCCCTGATGTACATTCTTCAATGGCAATGATCCATCCAGCCACCTATCCAAATCCTACAGAATTGGGGATAAGTAACGGTGAGGTGTGCCAGTTACACTGCCTTCAGGTTCTGTTTAAAATTTAAATCCACATACTTTAGAAACCAGGAAGTATTTTTGAAGGAAATAACGATATGCAGGTTGCTACATTCCTTGCATTCTATAAATTTTCTTTTATAATAGCAGCATATTGAACTACTATTAGAAAAAAGACCTGGAATAAAAGAAAGTCATCCAAATGGAATGGTTTCCTGTATGTCCAGCTCAGCATAAGTAGCATGTACACTTAAAAAAAAAAAAGTCAAGTCATTTTATCAGCGTCAGTATCTAACTATCACAGCCCCACTTAACAGCAGAACACACTTATGTAGTGGCCCCAAATACAGAATCAGTAGTCTTTAAACAGAGGACTGGGGTGCAAATAATGGTTAAAATTCAATGTCTCATGGAAACTTGCATTGTTAATATGGTCTAATAATTATGTACATAAATTATGTACATATTAGCATAATCTCTTGCAATTCTGTCATTTACTCTGAACTGATAAATGCACAGCTCAATTTTTCTTCAGAGAAAAATAGATGACCTTCCCAACCCTCTAGCACTATAATAAAAATGCTCTGTATTCTCTTTCTGTACTCCAAAATGTTATCAAAATAGTGTCTTATGGTTCTGTCCAATAAAAAGCACCTTTCAAAAGCAAATTTGATGCATCTGCTGCCAAATGGGCATGCCTCCAGTGTAAATCAAAGAAATTCATTTCTTTTGATATTTCACAGAAGTGCATCTAATTAAAAAACTTACACATGAAATCATACACCAAGACTAACAATCAACAATAAAATATTTAAGCTACAAAAAATGTAAATTACTTTTTAATTATAAGAAAACAAAAACATTGACATTAAGTGTTGTAAAAATCCTTCTTGACACCTGAAACTAAGAGAAAAAAAACTCTTATTATTAAGAGACAAATAATTTGGTTAAAAAAAAAAGACCTGGCAAAATACATACACCCATTCCATTTCACAACTCCAAAAAGGTAATGTTCAGCACAGAGAGAATTTGACAACAGTCGACCTTCAGGCTTATTAAATTTTCAACTTAAGCCCAATATCAACAGGGTTAATGCAAGCTGGAAAAATACACTTTAATATTCTTTAGACTGCAGTGTAGGTGTTTCCTGTGGCGCTGCACTGCCTGATAGTCTGAGTACTTGTGACGATGTGCTCACTGTGGATTGGATTCAGGAGGCTTGGTTGCACACTGCTCTCGAGAACAGGCTGCATGCAGCCCACTGGGAACGCCTGGCTCAGCTCTGTTTTCTCTCTTTTGGCTTGAGGCTCTGAAGAGTCATCCAGTTCTTCATCCATTTCACTTTCCACTTCACTGCCTTCATCTGCACAAACAAATAATACCGAGACTACTACCAGAAGACAAATTGGAAAACTGCGATCAACCTGTGCTTTAGAAACACTTGAATATAGTACATCAAGGCAGCAACTTTTTAGCCTTTCTCAGAGGACAAAGCTTGTAGGTTTTCCTTTCATGGGATTTTACTTGTATCAATGCTGTATTAAGGCATCTCTAATTCTTTCAAACACAGCACAGATAATTAGTTTTTGGCAATTTGTGATCAAAACTTTAATAGCTCCTTTAAGAAGACCTTTGGATTTTCATAAAGCTTCTATATTTCAAATAAGGGCATATGATTCATACCATCATTAGGTATACCCTGCTGGCTTTGGGGAAATGTACTGAGTTGAAAATACTAACTAAAAAAAAAAGATAAAATTTTTTCAGTTTCCTCTAAAAATTCACACTAAATATAAATTTCATGTGTGCAGGCATTAATGTAGGTGAGAATGACGTTGATTCACAATGTAACTATTGCATGTGTAAGCAGGGGCTGCTGTGTAGACTTTCTGATACACCCTGAAGCCATAGATCTCAGTATTAAATAAATCTTCAATTTTTATTATGAAAAAAGATGAAGAGTGGAACAGTAATGCCAGATTAAAAGAATGCACAATGAGTTCCCATTCCTGGCAACACTGATACTGTTAATAGTTGGTATTCATTTCTGGAAATTAAATGTTAAATAGTCACTGTTACCCCCATATCTTAATACATTTTATGTTAACTAAAGCATCGTTAAAATGGAATATCATTTAATTTTTCCAGCAGGCACTGTTAAAATTCAAAAGTACAGTAGAGAGAAATGATGCTCACATAGTTTTATGACTGTGGAAGATTCTCCTAAGAAGATTGTAGAGAATATGTATTCATCAGATCATTGTTAAACAGTAAGAAATATATCCCTGCCTTACAAATATATTTTATTCACCCAACATGTTTTATTGTTTACAGAAAAAAAGGACAAGGATACATATAATCACATCAAATACCTCACTTTTAACTAAAACATAACTTAATAGGTGTTTGCTTATAGTGGTTTGCATGATCAGAATCAGTTCTCTGTTCTATCCTATTCTATGGTGTACTGCATTCACTGAGTACCTCTTTATCAGGTTAAGTTGAACTCTTTCTAAGCAATGTTGAGTCACATTTGGGGGGACACCACAATAGAAATCTCTGCTAACTCAACCAAGATGTATTCTTGGCCTATCTTCTTTAAACATTTTTCCTCTGGAAATAAACTTGATTACATTAAAGTGTGTCAGCATAAGCACATTCAAAGGATTGGGCAATTGCAGGGAGAGAGAGATCTTTGACAGACGTTTGTTTCATGGAGTGGGCATAACAGAAACATTCATAAGATGCTGTTTATTTTGTTGTTTATTCGGTTGATAACATGAACCAAAGATGCTATTAAAGCTATTAAAGTTTTGATCACAAATTTCCAAAAACTAATTATCACAAACTTTTAGTGGTGGTAGTCTCTCAAGGTTGTGACTGTTAAATTTCATTTTCTCTAGTTTCTTTCTTTCTTTTTTTTATATTAACATCTATTAATTGCACATATTAGGGGGATTCAATGGGACCCTCCCATGAATGATCAGTTTGTACTGATCAAATCTAACTCTCTGCACATTTTGAAATTTTTATACAGGGTCAATATTACTTTTATGATAATATCAGGGGGAAAATCCTCATTTTGTAGATAAAGCCCACAAAAACTCTTAAGATTTCATGCTCTCCTTAGCCTTTGAATATGCCAACTTGGCTGTAGTTCAGAAAGCCTCAAGCTTGGAGGTGAATGGGACCAGTCTCACCATGCCAAGAAGCTGAAGATGTATCACACTAATTTTAAGCTTCCTCTCCACAAATAAATAATTGTCAAAATGAAAAAAGAGGCAGCACTTAAAAGAAAAAAATATCATTTACAAACAGGTAGGAAAAGTCCTGACATCTACCTTGCTGTGGGTGGAAGTGACAGTGAGATAAGAGGCTGAACAAATTTAAGTGTTCCAAATCAGTTTGACTTAAGTCCATTACTAGATAAAATGGCCCTCTGAACAGGCTATGAAGAATCTGCAAAAGCAAGCCCCTTTTCCAGTTCCTAAGGATAAATCAATGCAATTCTATAGACATCTTATTCTCATATAGACCCAAAGACATTTCCTGAGAACCCACCTGAGGTTATGAAAGTTTGGTACACAAAAACAAAAATCAAGTGTACTAGGGTTTACTGAAGACACTGATTCAGCACTGTATTAGAAGGCCAGCTGCGATTTGTCATTAATTTATTTCTCTGAGGATTACTTTGTTATTCCCAAAGTGGGTGTATTTGTAGCAAAAATGTTTTGGCTATACTTTTCTGAAAATTTTCTGCTCTGCTATTTTGTATTTTACCAAAATGGGAATTAAAGTATACACAATTGGTAAACAAACAATTGAAAGGAAAGACTTTCACATGACAATAATGTTGACTCATGTGACGTTCTTCAGCCATATTAATATTTTCCACCCCCAAGAAACAGAAGCTCAACATTGAGTACCTTAGCACAGCATGATCTAGAGATCAGGTTGCAGTTCTTTGCAGACTCCTTGAATCCTCTTCCCTCAGTTTCCCCTGTGGCCTGAAAGTTCTAATTGTATCATTGTCCCCAGTCTTTGTGCATTTTGTTCTTGTCTTCAGAAGTCAATAACCATAACAATTCCCTACACTTAAGATACCCACTCACTTTTAAAGAAAGAGCTATATTTTACTGTAGTATTTGCTCATAAGAAAATGTATATGTTTTAAAAAATGGTACTGTACTGTTTTTTATCAGAATTATTCTTGTTTTTGTTTGGCTTATAAAGTTGGGTAGGATTTTTGTGTTCTATCTTAACCCAAAATCCCTCTAAGCTTTCCCTGTTCTTTCATGAGTGGTTTTGTTGATTATGAGATTATTCAGGAATCTATGACATTATACACACACACACACACACACACACACACACACACACACACACACTATAGTATACCCTGGAGTAGCAATGTTGCTATAAAATAGCTCCAAGATATTAAAATATACTCTGATATATAGTCTAATGTATACATGCGAGTATGTTACCTTCTTCATCGGTACCACAATGAGCTTGTTTTCACATTGCTACCAGAGTCTTTTTTTTTTTTACCACTGAAAAGTTGAACCAATAAGGTGAATAGGTCAAGGGAATATTTCTCTCTTGCTTGATGGGCCTTGAATAAAACATGCCTGGCCAAAATTTATCATTTTTATCTAGGATCCTGGCCATGGTAAAAAATAATTTCCTATTACTTGTTATTAATATAAGTCAAAGAATGTTTAAAAAGAAGTTTGAAACTGCATTTAAATTCCATTTTATGTATATATTATACCTCACATAATGAAGACATAGGATGGAGTGAAATGGTGAAATAATGAAAGATTCCAAAAGACATGACTTGTCATGTTCATCTGGGACTTGTATGCTATTTCTACAATTTCGGAGGGCAGTAGACATATATGCTTTCTTCTTTGTGGGTTTTTTTTACAAGAAAAACAATTACTTAAAAATGTACATTGTTTTCAATTCTTACCTTTATCCAGATTTCCAGGAGATACAGCATTCAAATCACCAAACTGCAAAACAATAGTCATTTGGGCAGTAGTTACTATTAGGTAGAATAAAATAATATTCTATCAATCTGTGGTAAAAACACCACTCTATGACTTTTTTATAGCTATAAACTGGTGACCATTTTGATTCCTAACAACTTAGGTCACATAATTTTCCAATCAAACTTGTCAAATTTGAAGTTTAAATTATGTCACAATTTAGCTGTCTTTTATATGCTTCTTTGCAGAAGGATAACAATTTTTTCTGCCTTCCTTGCTCCATCTTATGTTTTATTATTTCAATTCAGTGATGAATAAATGGGGGTCTGGATGACCTGGACGAAAACAGAATGTGGTGGAATAAATTTGGACAAGTCCCAATCAAGCAGGACATATCAGCTCCACTTCTGATGCATGGCCAATGAGTCTACCTGGAATTTCTACATTAGAGCAACATGTTTGAACTGTATTTTTTAAAGCTTTTATGAGAGAAAATAAAAAAATAATAGGGGCCCCAAAGTTGATACTATTAAGTTTTATAAAAATTTTAATTTGACACTTCTGTCTTAATTGATGTTCTTATTTACCATGATAACAGGGTTCCACTTTGAAAAAAAAGAAAGGCATCTGATCATTACTAATGGAAACTAAAGAGTTCACAGCAATATGGAACAATTAATATCCTTCAGCATATATGTTATTTTCTACTTTGGCTCAATAGCTTGATGATAATTTTACAGTGAGAAAGTACATTGAGAGTCTCAGATAGGGATACACTAGATAAAACATTGATAGCAGAGGTAACAAAGCTAATCTGAAAAAGGCGAAGAGCAACTGCAAAGCATCCACTTTCAAAAATGGTAAACATTACTTTTTTTAAAAAAATAGTAAGTCATTATTAGAAATTTAGCTTTATTAATGGGCTTAGAAAGGATGAGACAGAAATTCTACTTACATTCAGAAGTTTGCTTATAAAGAGTTCCATGATAGGAGTATTTTTTTCATCTACAAGGTATGTCTATAAAGTAATAAAACTGATCTTATTTTGCAAACATACACACGTTGATTTTATTTTTCCTACCTAATAAGTATTATTCTTCATAGTAGCTACCTTGGGAGCTTGCACATTGATTTCAAGGTCCAGGGCTCTGGACCTCCTCTGTCTGACAATCCATTTCAACAGTTAGTTCACTTGTTATTCAAGAAAGCCCATCTCATTATTCTATATCCAACTCTGACTCTAAATTGCATTCACGGCATTTTGTCCTAAGATGACTTCTCACCAAAATCAAATTCATCTTAGCTACCACTCAGGATATTTAAAATAATATGTTATGCTGCTCTTTATGATTTCTCAGCCTTTCCAAGGCAGTTTCACAGAGAGGCATGCCATACCACTGATAGGCCATGGTGTCTTTGCTGGAACAAGGTGCAGCTTTCCTAGGTGACTTCTCTGTAGGGGAAGTGGGGTGCCTCCTGGGTAGTAACTCTCAGTATGTTTGTTTGAAAGTCTTTGCCATTACTTTATAGTTATATCCTACTGGGCAAAAAATATACAATCATAAGTTCTGAACTATTTTGGATTGTCTAAATAAAATTCACAGTGTAAATTATGTAGGACTTCTTGAATTACAAAATATAATCTAATAACAGAACCCCAAAGGATTATTTATCCAATTTTTGGTATTATTTAAATATTTTAGAACTGTAAACAGAGACTGCCCATAGATAAAAGATAAAGTTACTTCTAATTGAATACAATGTAAGATTTTTATTTATTTAAAATGAAATAGTTGGTAACACATCCAATTCTTGAAAGAAGTTGGCAATGATGATTCTAAACATAACTTTGTATTTATTAAACAGTGAATACAGGTTGAGCATCCTTATCTGAAATGCTTAGGACCAGAAGTGTTTCAGATTTTGGATTTTTGAATGCTGAATTAGTTACATCTTGCAGATGGGACCCAAGTGTTAAACAGAAAATCCATTTATGTTTTATACATACCTTATACACATAGCCTAGAAAGGTCATCTTATACAATATTTTTAGTGCCCCTGAGTTGACTGTGACCCATCACATGAGCTTGCATTGGGTGGCATTTTTTGTTTGTAGTGGTGCTCAAAATATTTCAGATTTTGGAGTATTCTGAATTTTGAATTTTTTGGGATATTCAACCTGTATTTCATTTTTTGTTGAAAGAGCTCTGAAAGTTGCTTGTGACTAAATTATTGTTGTCATTAATGACTAAAAGGATCACACAAAGTGGCCAGACTTATATGTACATTTTTGTCAAAAGAAATGTTGTTTTAGTTGCTCCTTAACTCTGAAAACACAAGAAGTTCCTTAATACAAATATTTTCCTTAGATAACTGCTATTTAATCTAAATAATTTGATTATTTATGATCCTGAAAATAAAAACCAAAATAACTAGATTCTCAGTGACTGCTACTGTCATTAGTAAAACAATATCCATATTCTAAATCCTGGGTGATTATCACTATGCTCTGGACAAGGTACAAAGAACTCAGAAATGCTGTCAATGCCTGTAGTTGTCTCTGGGATTAATGACAAAGTTCTACACTTATAGCATATGGAGAGAACAGATTTAGAACTTTAAAATTCTGTGGAAAAAATATTTTAATATCTTAATATGAAAAAAGGTGTTTATATGCATTCAACATGTGAGAAATAAATTATATTATATATTTCATATATATAATATGTAATAATATAATATATAACAAATTATGTTATATATTATATATATAACCAGGCATGAAGTGCATGTCTATAATCCCAGTGGCTCTCGAGGCTGAGGCAGGAGGATTATGAGTTCAAAGCCCGTCTTAGCAACTTACTGAGGCACTTAGCAACTCAGTAAGACCCTGTCTTTAAATAAAATATGAAAAAGGGCTAGGGATACGGCTCCATGGTTGTGTACCCCTGGGTTCAATACTTAGTAAAAACAAACACAAACACAAATACACACATATATAATTATAGGGGGAAAACTATAATCCTACAGATAGACTGGGTAATATTCAGAGAATTAATTCATTTGCTCATTTCTTCTATAAATATTTATTGAGAGCACTATATGCTGGGTACTGTGCCAGAAAATACCATTCAGATTACTTTGGAAATATTCATTCCTCATGGAGGTGACTATCAGAAGATACTTCTATTATGAAGTGTAGATAGGTGAGCAGAAAGCTAAGGCAGTCTAGGAAACTTCAGGGAAGACTTTGAAACATGAGTCAAGGCCTTGGAAGTGGAAATCAACGATTTAAGAGCATGTCACAACAGCAGAAGCATGAACAGTGGCAGGGAAGACTTGAGTGGGCATAACGAAGAGGACCGCTGAGAGCAGACCGACAGATGACAATACCTACATTAGGCTAGCACACATGAGAAACAGGAGAGAGGAAATAGTCAGAGATGTGGATGACAAAATGGAAGCTCACAAGAAAGTACAGGGATTATTGTGAAGTTACAGCTCCAGAAATGAAAGGAACTTATTGCATTGTAATTTCCCCTGTTGCATAAGGATTGGAGGGAGCTACTATTCTTTGATGTGACATCTTACCACATAAAATGTACATTCATGGTTCAGTGTATTGTAGGCTTTCTTTCAAATATTATGACCTCAAGTGTCATTTTCTTCATATCACTTTCTTGAAGAAGCTTTCCTAAATTGCCTTCTCTGTTGTTCTCAATCATTGCATCATGCTCACTTCCTTCAAAAAATACATTGAAGGACTTGCAAGAATTCGCAACACATACTTTGTTTGCTCATCTACTATTTGTTTTCCCAACATGTCAGTGCACTGGGGAGGGGGAAACCCTATTTGTTCTCTTTGTGAATGTATTCCAGAACCTAGTATAGTGCTTAATACATATTAAAGGCTAAATAATTACCAAATAAACACATTGACTTCCTCATTTTAGCCTCATCAAAACCTTACACTTTTAGCAAGGTAGCAAGTTTAGATTTCATCTTATAAGCAATGAAAATGATGAGTTGATTTATCTAACATCAGATAGTGAATATGGTGGTGCTATATTTTAGATTAGATAGTCTGACTCCCAGTTTAGTGGGGGCGGAGTGCTGTAGGGGTAGGAAAAAGGGAAGAAAATAGGAAAGAAGGTGCAGTGGATGAGGAGGAAGAGAGATACATACTGGATACATAAACAGAGGAAAGAACATAAATTAAGGGACTTTAAAAAGTGCTTTGGAGATAGAAAACATGGCATTCAATATATGTAGGAATTAAAATTCTTTCAGCTAGACAGGTAGGCAATATTCTAAAGTAAAAGCTAGAATGGATCATAAATGAAGTATGTCTATTGTTTCCTATCCTAGGAACAATTTACTTGTGTCCTAACTGGGATCATAATAGTGAACACCCTCCTGACAAAGTAAATGCATGGCCAAGGCAGTCACTGGCAGTCTGTCAAACCACAAATTCATGGTGAGACTAATGATGACCATGAAGTATAAGATGGCAACTAGACAGCAGAGTCAGGGCAACTATGGGCAGATCCCTGAGAGTCTCCAAGTGTGACCCTGGCTGTGGCTAGGCAGCTGAGAAGCAATTCATCACAGGACTTTGAAGCCTAATACTTGCCCCTGAGCACAGGCACCAGACAGGAATCTGGCTTACAAGGGTGACAGAGGATACAGGTGCACTATAGAGACCACTGTACATTAGACTCAGCTTTAGCTGACTTGACACAAAGCAAGGTGAGCCTGGTACTATAGCACTTGGGCAATGAAACAACACAAAGGAAGCCACGAAGCTAGGGAGCTCAGACAGCAAGGAAGGAAGGATCCATGGGGGCCAGAGGAGGGGGTGGAAGTAAAGAGTTCAGGGATCAGAATGAAGACCTCATCCTTAAGAACACCTTCCTTGCTGGAAGAGCTTACCCTACTCTAGGAAGAACAGACTTTGAGTAATCATAACCCATGCTTATGTTACAAGTTCTCTCATTGTTTTTTTCCCCCCAAAAGCCCTCAAAACAAAACAACAAAAACAAGTTTGAAACTTCACATAGTACTAGTGGTCACTGAGTAAAGGATCACGTTATTACAATAATTATCATCATCTATCAACACCTGTAGACCAGATGTGCAGGGATCAATCTGACCCTACTGACCTGGTACGCTGAAAGGACATCAAAAGAACTGCATCTTACTTAACTTTCCTCTTAAGGACAAGTCATCTTGGGCAACCAGGTGAACATCTCATATACAAGCTACATCTTATAGACAATATCCCTGTTAGTGCATTTAGATTATAGATTTAAAAGTAGACAGATAATAATCATTATCTCCATTGCACACATACAAACTCTCCCTCCCTTTCTATTAAGATATTAGCTGTCCAAATGTAAAATCACTATATTAATTAAGCTACCACAAAACAAAACAAAAGCAAAAACAACAACAACAACAAAAAAAACCCCAAACTAGTGGCAAAAACAGGCTGCCAAACATTTTTGTTAAGGGACCAGACAGTAAATGTTTTAGGTTTATGATCCAAAAGAACTACTACTATCAGTCAGTCTGCCACACTATTGCAAAAACCATAGACAATGGGTAAATGAATGAGCATGACTTACTTCTAATAAAATTTTTGTTATAAAAAACAGATGATGGGCTGAATTTGGGCTATGAGCCTTTGCTGACTCCTGGCCTAAAGAGGAGCTGCTTCAGCAGCTCTGACTAAAAGACCAGCTCCAGCTCATGAGCCACGAGGGGAAAAGCTTTTACCTTTAAGAGAGGTATAAGGGCTTTTGCCACAATAAAGATGTGGAACCAGAGGCTTTAAAAGCAAGACCATCTCGTGCACAGGGGCACTAACTGATGAAGGCCATGGGGTAAGAATCAAGAGTCATCTTTTAAAGATGTAAGTCATTTTTATAAATAATCTTTCTTCATTCTCTGAATGTTGCACATATAAACAAAAATAGAGTGAGATGGTGTTTCTTTCTTTTCCTTTTCTGCTTTTTTTCTGGGGGTGGGTACTGGGGACCAATCCCTTTTTATTTTTTTATTTGAGACAGGGTCTTACTACATTGCTCAGCTGGTCTTGAGCTTCTGATCCTCCTGCCTCGGCCTGCTGAGTACCAGTGAGGTTGGTGTTTATTTGTGCAAATTAGTGGAAGAGGGAAAAAGTATATGATGCAAAATTGCAGGGAAGGGTGAAAGACAAGAGATGGGTAAAAGACTGTGTGTTAATAATTCACACGGGGAATGTTTCTTCCCTGTCAGATAGGAAAGCTTTTTCTAATTTGGATGGTAGGTGAAGATTTAAGGATATAATTTCACATAAATATGATTTTCAGGATTGGATCATCAATGCACAAGTGATAATGAGATGTGTGGCAAGGAGAGGAAGAAGTAAGAAAAAAATACTGCACTGGAAGAAATTAGAAGGTA
Organism: Marmota marmota marmota; assembly: GCF_001458135.2. Taxonomy (NCBI): domain Eukaryota; kingdom Metazoa; phylum Chordata; class Mammalia; order Rodentia; family Sciuridae; genus Marmota; species Marmota marmota. The sequence continues at coordinate 7,757,601 of NW_025999998.1, read as the reverse complement.
ATAACTGAGCAGTATTTATTCAAATCAATGTCACTTCCATACTGTAAGAGCTTCCTGTTGCTGCTGCAACAAACTTACCAATTAGTGGATAAAAGTAAACCAAACTTCATTATCTTATAATTTTGGAGATTAGAACTCAAAAATGAGCCTTCACTAGGCTAAAACAATGATGATGGCAGGGTCTGAAGGCTCTAGAGGAGAATTTTCTTTTTTCCTTTTCCAGTTTCTAGAGGTTGCCCTCATTTCCTTGGTTTGCACCCCTTCCCATCTCCAAAGACAGCAATATCAAGCCTTTCACATATTGTATCACTCTACACATATTCTTCTGCCATCTCTTTTACTTTTAAGGACCCTATTCATTGGGCCCATTCAGCTAATCCAGGGCAATCTATTTTCAGATCAGCCAATTAGCAACCTCAGTTCCATCTGCAATATAACATATTTACATGTTCCAGAGACTAAGATGTAGACATCTTTGGAGGCCCATTTTACTGCTTACCACATACACCCAAGTTATTTTTAAAAGATTCTCACATTTGCTTGAGTGAAACCATATGACATTAATTTTTTCCCTAGTACTGATAGAAACACACCCAACCAGATTAAGCTATTTAGAACATAGTAATTTTTTCTTAATTCTTTTTGTTTTGTCTTCTTCACTAGGGTGGAGTAGGGTATGGTAGTATTTAGCAACCAATCAATTTTTTATGATATATATTTGTCACTTTTTTCATTTACAGACTTTAGATTTTATATACAACATACTATTAATCTGTAAAGTTTTTATAGCATTAGTTCCTATGTGTAGGATTTTTGAAATAATATCCACATTTAAGAAGTTTATCAGGATCACAGAGCTGAAAGTTGCTAATGTTACACAAGGAAGCCAATCTGGAGAATGAATTTGAAATTAAACTGAGGAAACTAAAAGCTATGGGGTAGAAAGACCAGGACACCCTAAAACCCACACCCAAATGAAGTTTAATGAGCAACTCTAACATTAGAGTTATCCACGAGAATAGGATATATCCTGGTCTTGTCAAGAGTTCATGAGGATCAGCTTGTATCGTCAGCTGTTCCATGAGGAGCTACAAAGACCTGGGGAAGCTCTCTTGTGCCAGCACTCCCTGATGATTCTGTGAGGATCCATGCTAGGCAAAGGCTGGTAGACAGATGCCAACATGTTGTCATGTGATTGGACAAAGGAAGGGACCACAGGCCACATAAGCAGCAGAATCCAAAAGTACACTTTTCCCCTCTGCCCTAAGCATTCCTGCTGACCTGGAAATCATCATTAGTACCTGATAGGCCAAATAATTGATAAGAAAAATTTTATCCAAAAAATACTACTCATTTGAGTATATAAGCCACATTAGGAGCAATCTACACAGATTCAAATTAAAGTGATACTCTGGGCTCAGACTGCAGACCAGAGTTGGCAGCAATAGTAACTCCAAATTCACTTATGTAGAAAGAAAATATGTATATATGTGTATATGGATACATTTTGCCAATTTCTGCCAATGAATCATTTGCTCTAGGAATGAAGATCTTTAAGTTGTCATAGGCATGGAACAGATGAGTATAAAATTCTTTGAAGTGGTTTCTATCTTCTAGTTGAAATAACATGTATCTTTGGGACTTAATTTACCTATTAACTTATATAGGTAAATACAATCCCTGTTTTATAAGTACTTATGAAACTTTTCATTCATTCCTACTAGTTAAGATTTAATTTGAGTCTAGCGATGATTGCCTAGTTAGACCTAATTATGTTTATGCTTCTTCCTAATGTTGCCATTTTCTTTTCTAATTGACTTATTTCCCCATTCTATTTTGTTGGTTGTGTTTTTCAAAGCACTGAATTAGTTTGCCTCTGATTATCACTTTGGCTATATACCAAAGAATGCTATTGGATTCTTTGTAATTCCATAAATCATTTGACTCAACATTCAGAAACTGTCTGCAGGCTATTTTTCTGTTACAATAAAGTATTATTACAGCCTGCATGTGCTTTATGCTATCTGTTCTATTTATTTTACCTTCTAAGTTCATCTTACAAAGACATGGGCCCAAATACTAATGGTCTAATTGCACATATTATTACTTGAATTTTCAGTGCAGATTCAATTTTTAAAAATCTAATCCATAATGGAAAGCAATGGAATATAGTCCTGAGTGATACATATATACAAGGACATGTGTAATTTCAATATTTATGTATTTATGGAAAGCAAAAGAAAATGGAACTAATATAAAATACCTACTATAGGCCCATTGTCTTCCTATCTACCCACCTTCCTAACTAAGGTAATTCTCACAATATCCCTGTGAAGAAATGGTCCTATGATTAGACTGTTTATGGGAAAACTAAGACTCAAGCAAAGGTAAGTATGACTTCCCTAGGTTGCAAAGATATTAAATGGGAAACATGGAATTTCAATTCATGCGTGGAGTATTGCATGGGAAGAACAACAGAAGATGTGGACCAGCCTAACCCAGGTTTGGGTTACAACTCTACCACTATCAATGATGTGAGTGATGTGACTCCTGACAAGTTAAACTTTTTGAGCCTTAGATTTCTTTATAAATAAAACAGGGTTAATTTGAGGATTAAATATGCTCATGTTTGCAAAAGATCATAAAAGAGTGGGTCTACTAAGTCATATTGCCTTCAAAATCTAACTTTCAATATGATTGCTATAAAGCCCTAGAATTCCATTCAATAGTCATAATATAATGATTTCAAAATGAAATACCTCTAATTGAGTGGGGTAAAAGGAAGCACAAAAAGAAAATGGAGAATGGAACTGTATCTTACTCTTGGACTTAAGGTAGTTGACAACATAAATTCAATCTGAACCTGGAGTTGAAAGTCAGTTTATGTACTGATCAAGGCATTTATGATGCAAGCAAATACCATGGAAGAATCAGCTGGCATGATGGAGATCACACAACTGAAAATCACTGATGAATTTGTATGAATATCAATATATAAATGTTAGCCTAATCAACTACTACTCTCTCTGCTCTTCTATGAAATTAATGAAAGAATGAGGCCCTTTAAAGCCTTCCTTACAGAAGGAGAAAGACTGTTCATATTCACATTTGGAATTTCCTGTTTCATTACTCTGTTGTTTTGGGGGGTACTGGGGATTGAACTCAGGGGCATTCAACCACTGAGCCATACCCCCAGTCCTATTTTGTATTTTATTTAAAGACAGAGTCTCACTGAGTTGGTTAGCGCCTGGCTTTTGCTGAGGCTGGCTTTGAACTCGTGATCCTGCTGCCTTAGCCTCCTGAGCTGCTGGAATTACAGGCATGTGCCACCATGCCCAGCCCCAGTGTTATTTTTTCAATACTCTATACTGAATTTGGACTTTGTAACAATCTGAACTTTATAAATCAGATATAACTGAGCAATGGTCTATAATTTTTGTTATATTAACCTTAGTTAATAGAACTCATCGGAAGGGGGTTAGGTAGTAAGAACTATTTTGGACGGTGAAAAGAAATGTTTTGAAATTTAAGTTGTAAGAGGTTCCATAGCATTATTTTCTTTAAATGTCTTTTAAATGGTAACCAAAGTCATAAAAGCATTTTACATTTAGCATTGGCATAGGGTTTCATAACTGAGGATAAAAACTGCTTACTTTCCAATTTTATAGTATTTGCAAGGAATACCAGTGTTTCATTTGGCAAAATCTTGGGTACTTATGTATATATAATTTCAAATAGTTTCTTAAAAATCTTAAGTCTGCTAAAAAGACCAAGATTTCTGTCAGTTGGGTCCATACAAAGGATATTCCACCCTATCATTGCTGTTAGTCCTGCTCATTGGGCTGGGCCAGGTGTCCTGGCGATATGTGCTGGGATCACTCTGCACACAGGGCAGCATAACTACATTACAGCTTTAACCATTCCGGCTTTTGTGGCCCATGGGAACCCAGCAACACACGTACTTTTTCTATAATTTTGTTTCAAAATCTCCAAGGAACAGTCATGGGAGGATATGCAGGTAGTGAAGTGTTTAACTATGCAAAGTACTACTCTGTGTTTCTCAGGGCTGTTCCCCTCAGAGCCAAGTGGATATACCTCCTGGAGCCTGTTTTACTTCTACACTGACTCCTCTGCCCCTGCGCCTCCACACACACACCATACTCCTGTTTTCTAAGATCCCAGAATTCCCTGCCCCAAGGTCCTAAATTCCTTCCTAGGCCTGTGTAGGTCTCTTCTGCAAGTTTACCCTTCTGAGGAAAGAAGGGACAGCCAAGACAACTGTTTGCAAGAGGCAGAGAAAACACTGGGCTGAGATGTCCACAAAAGGGGAGCTCAGAACTACCCATAGTATAAGATGGGGGAATGATGCATGAGAAGAGAGGTGTTTAGGGGCCAAAGGCTGGCTGCGTCTATGCCATCATTCTCTGGCTTGGAATCTGGAGGAGATATAGGATTTTACATTTAAACTCAGCCTTTCCATTTAAGAAGATATATCTGTCAAGGTGGGTGGACAGAGAAGATTTTATTTAAGTTTAGCTTACAATTTTTAAAATATTTAGACATATAGTACTTTAAGCCCTATAAATGTTAGGGCTGGGCATTCTAGCATATTCTTTATTCAAATAAAACTATGAACAGAACAGAAAGAGCCCTGTTCCTAACTCAAGACTGGCTTCCCTTGAGGTTATCTGCATTATCTAATAGGAAATGGCATTAGAAAAGTAGGATTGAATTTTGATTATATTACCTCTCCGTTTAAAAATCATTAACCGAGAAACAATGTAGTGGGGTGGGGGGTTAGAAACATGTTCTCTTTGTATTAAGGAAACCTTTATAACAAATATTTGAAGTGTTGAATTGAATTTGAAGTGTTAGTATTATCATCACACAAGGCCCATATTCTTTTAGAGAATCTCATTTTTATATTTTAAAACAGTATATTTCACTACAATGATGGTATAAAGAAAATCAGAAAATAATTCCTTTAAATTTAAGATCTTTCCAATATCAAACAAGGGCTATTTATTTATTAGCAATATCAGCAATAACCATCTTCACCTGTGACTGAGAATAAAACTTACCAAAAAGTCAATGTCTCCACCAGAACCACTTAGACTAGGCATGGGTGACAACGTGTGGCAGAGGCCAGCAGATGGAGCTGTCATGCTTAATTTATGCCAGAGAATCTTTGACACCTATCTTGTTCTTTGGTTTGGGCTGCCCAAGGAGCAACCAGACTCTTTTCTAGACAACCTAGTGGTAGACTTTGCTGAAGGGAACTATTCTGAGAGTTTTCTCCTGATGTCTACAGTGACCATTTTAGTCATTGTAATGTTTTAAGAAATCTTGAACTTCTATTTTTGCTCCTTTTCCCACTTCCAGCTGTCAAGTTGTAAGCATGTATAAAAACCTAAAAGCTGCAATTCTTGGTCTAGGAGCTTTATTTTTCTGGTAAAGAAATCCAGTGTATCAATAATGAAACTCAATGAGAATCCTGTAAACTGGTAGTCTGTTCTTAACACTATTCTTTTATACTTCCATCCTTGAATGAATATTTATTTTGTTTTAGTACTTATTGTGGGATTGTGTTTAAGCCAGATCAAAATTCTCTTCATTCCCTGAAGAGGACTACAGAAGAGCATCTCAGAGCCAGCAGGGAAGGAAAGCAAGGACAGGGAGCTAATGAGTAGGAATCCCACAGGTTGTAGCCCTGGGCTGCTGAGTCAATAGATTCTTTCTTCAAATGCAAGGAGAGAAATGAACAGGATGACAAATCAGGAGAAAAGGGAGGAATGGGACAAAGTTTCTGCAGATCAATTCTCAGGGAATCAGAGGATGAAAATATACAAGAAGGAGCCGTTCCATTTCTCCAGAAGGGGGTCACTTTATAATTGATTTTCAAGTTGTCAGAAATTATGCTAATGTGTAGGAACAGATTTACAGCTAAAACCAAACTATAAATTCTAAAAAAAATAGTTTCAGTTTAGGTCTGGTCTGTGGGTGGGTATGAAGGAGTTGAAGGGTGTAATTTGTTGTTGTTTTCTGGCAGATTTGGCTTTCCAATTGCAATTTGCTTAAACTGATATTCCCTTTAGTTTGCATATTCTAAACATCTACTAACAAAAAGTAAGAGAGGAAGAGTGGCAGAACTATCAAGAGACAAAGTTAAGAAGCCCTGGAACAAAATAATAAAAGCTTATTTGCTAAGCACCTGGCTTATCATTGTGGAAGAAAATGAGTCTATGAACATGTATGTGTGTTTGGGGAGTACAGTACAGATAAAAATAACTTAATGAAACAAATAGTCCCTATTCTGAAGGAAATTTATATGGTAAAAATTTTAAATGTGAATTAAGCCCATCTGACTATTTGGAGACATGAAATATGAGACAGTCCTACTTTCTAAAGTTTTTTTTTTTTTTTTTTTTGGTGGTAGTGGGGATAGAACTCAAGGTTGCTTTTCCCATTGACTTACATCCCCAGCCCTTTTTATTTTATTTTATTTTATTTTGAGACAAGGTTTTACTAAGTTGCTGATAGTCTTGCTAAGTTTTTGAGGCTGGTCTTGAACTTGTGATCTTTCTGCCTCAGCCTCCCAAATCACTGGAATTACAGGCATGTGCCTCTGTGTCTGCATGACTTGTTAATTTTGATTTGGGGCAATTTTCAACCTCTGTTTTCATCACAGGTTAAAAGGATACTAACTCATCTTTTGCAAGGTTTTCATAAATATTAAGTAAAGATGTAAAACAGCATAGTGACTGCCACATGTCTGACCTCAATTAAAAAAAAAATATTAAGCTTTATCATAAACAATAATATAACACCTTTTCAACACATTTTCTTTCTTTCTTTCTTTCTCTCTTTCTTTCTTTCGGTGCTGGGGATCGAACTCAGGGCCTTGTGCATGCAAGGCAAGCACTCTACCAACTGAGCTATATCCCTCTACACATTTTTTAAGCTGCTACTGTTCAAGACTTTTTTTTCTACAAAATATCTCAACTTATAATAGGGTTCATTCCTTTTAAAATACTCTTTATAACAAGTCTATTGTTCCATAAGCACATTTTCAGTGTATAACCTAGTTGCACTAGAATAATGCTCATTAAAATTTGTTTTTCTTGGGTTTTATTTTATTTTATGCATTCATGCTTATTTACTGTGGTTGTACTTCTACCAAAACTACTCATTCACTGAACTTTAATCCCAAAGTTCTGTAAATTATTATTGCTCTTTGCCAATTTTAGGTTTTGAAGACTTTATCCCCTTTTACTTTGAGTACATTAATTTGGATGAATCCATTTATCTTTAGATGGTAAATCTATACGGGTTCTTAATTTTTTCCCTAAAAATTTTACTGAAATATTCTTTCAATGTTGATATTTACAGTTGAATAATTGAAGCACCTTTTTGTTTTTCTTCCTATTTCAAAAGATTGGCATAGAGCAAGATGCGGTGGTGCACGCCTATAATCCCAGAAGCTCGGGAGGCTGAGACAGGAGGACTGCATGTTCAAAGCCAGCCTCAGCAATTTAGCAAGCCCCTAAGCAACTCGGTGAGAACCCGTCTCTTAAATAAAATTTAAAAAAAGGCAAGGGATGTGGCTCAGTGGTTAAGCACCCCTCAGTTCAATACCTAGTACCAAAAAAAAAAAAAAAAAAAAGATTGGTTATAGAGGTGGTTTAGATATAATATTTAATAAATATAATTATGATAAAAGGAACTTAAATCTATTAAATCTATTAAATATTAATTAAAATGTTTACCACAGAAAACTATCTTATGAAGCAATCAAAAGTTTATAGATTCAGTGACTATATTAGTGACCTATGTGTATTTTAAAGAAATTGAGCATATATGCCATAAACTTCCAAATAGAAAGATTCTAAACATCCATAAATTTCAAATGAGAGGATTTTTTTTGTTCAACTTTTCTTATTGTAGTTATACACAGAATGCTTATGATTTCAAATGTTTTTTTTTATTTAACAGGTATGTAAACAGATATCACTTGTTTATTTTATTTCTACTCTTAAAATTATACCATTGCCAGAAAACCTACTGATGTACTTAAAATGTTTAAATAAAAATTTGAACAACTCATAATTCTAGCAGTAAATAAATTGTTTCCTATCATCTAGGCAAAGAAGGAAGGAAGGGAGGGAGAGTTGAGTTCTGGAATTGCATATGCCATAAACAACTTATTAGGAAGAATTAATAAAGTAGTAGATCGACATACAAAAACTTATGGGATGTGATCCTGTTGCAAGTTTGGGGGTCACTTGTTGAAATGAAGTGATAGTGTTACAGTGAATGTAAAAATAATATTTTTATGCTTCCATATTTTGTTTAACATGGTTGCTCTCTTGTTCTTGCTCAAATAGCATAATGTTAGATTTAAAATTCATTTATTAAGTTCATATTAAAAGAAAAGATACTTTAATTGTTCTTAAATTACTTTAAAAGGAAAACCTTTTTTTTTCTTTCTGTGAGCATATGTAGCTCTCTGACACTTCTCAGAGCATCAATAAAGACAAAACAAAAGCCCAGCTAAGTCTGTGACTATTTTATAGGTTTACCCTTTTGACTTCTGAACTGTTTTTGTTCCAATTCTATCCCAGCCTGGAGCAAGTAATAAACATGGTAAATTAACAGCATACACTCTGGTGCCAGACTGCTTGGTTTCAGGACCTGATTTTACAGGTTCTGTGTTCTTTGTGGTCTCAGATATGACTTATGTGTGCTTCCCTGTGCCTTCGTGGTCTCAACCCCTTATGTGATTTTGGGTCAGTTATAAAATGGCTCTGTGTCTCATTTCATTATAGTAAAATAAGTATAACAGTATCTATTCAACAGGGTTTTTTTTTTTTTGGGGGGGGGGCGGCGGTATTAATACCAGGGTTTGAACTCAGGGGCACTTTACCACTGAGCCACATCCCCAGCCCTATTTTGTATTTTATTTAGAGATAAGACATTTCAGTTACTATTTAGCAATTATTTAAAAGATTCCCCCCAACACACAATGTTAGTGGTTAGAAGCATGGGCTTAAAAATTAGATTATGTGTTTGAAAAAACTGAGTTGCGTAGCACCTCGCGGTTGCTAAGGCTAGCTTTGAACTCTTGATTCTCCTGTCTTAGCTCCCTGAGCAGCTGGGATTATAGGCATGTGCCACTGAGCCTGGCTCAACAGGGTTTTAAGTTATTAAATTAATGTATATATTTGGAATGGTGCTTGGTACACTATGATTACATGGGAGATATCCTAATCCAATTCTTCCTCTTCACTTTTGAATTTGACAATGTCAAATTCAATGATTTTCCATGATAATTTCCCAGTATAGCTGTGTTCCCTCCCATTTCACATATGACTTATGTGTACTTCCCTGTGCCTTTGTGGTCTTAACCTCTTGCTTCCAGATTCTCTCTAGCTTCACTAGTTATTTCTTTTTGGCCTTTATCACTTCAAACATCATTTCCTTGGGAAAGTCTTCCCAAGGAAGACCTTCCCTGGTCCTCCCAAGCTAGAATAATTGTCCCTTTCTTTAATATAGGACCATCTAATATAATTTGGGGGAATTAGGCCTCTCTGAGAAACTGTTATTTAGACACAAAGTAGGAGTTATATTGGCCATGGAGGTGAAGAAAGGGTTCTAGGTAGGAGGAACCATTCATATAGTGGTCCATGACAAAATGAGCTTGGTGAATGAGAACAGGGAAGATGCTACTGTGATTGCAAGAGAAGGAGTAGGAAGTAGGAGGTTGAGGCTAATCAGAGAGGCAGAGCCAGATCACGCAAGACCTAGTGTATCAAGGGAAGAATTTTCTTCATTAACAAAAGGAAAACTCACTAAGGAGTTTTAAGTGGGGGATAACATGATCAGTTTTGCATTTTTGACAGATGATAATGATTGCACTGCAAAAGATTTGAGAATGAGAAGACCTAGTAATTGGTTGTAGACAAAGGTCCAGATAGAAGGACATGCAAAAGATGCTGTTTAGGAATCTAGCATGTCATTGTGTAAATCATGTGCCATTTACCGAGAAAGAACAATTAGAAAAAGTTTAATCTAACTAAGTGCATGTGTATAATAAGCTCCACAGTGACAATTATTACTATTGTTATGCTGGTTATGATTACTAATTATTAAAAATCTTTTGCTGCAATTCAGGGTAATGGTAAATTGTATGGATTTCAAAAGATTTGGGCCTGACCTATTGTTCTCACAGGGTATACAAGCACTTCTGGATTTGATGTTTGAAAAAAAAAGTCATCCTAAGGGGAAAATGTAGGATAGACTTGGTATAACATGTAAAGGGAACATGAGAAAACAGGTTCTTCTTTCTTGAAGTTCCTTCTCCTTTATCCCCCCAAACAAGAAATTTTTGATATAATAATATGACCATAGCCAACAGGTCTATGAAGTATCAGTGTTATATGGGAAGAACAAACCTAGAAAATTAGCCTTAATTTGACTGCTGAGCTGAATAATGGACGAACACAGACAGATCAAATACGTTTCTACAAACTGGGTATGGGCACAGTAAACAAATAATTCAGGAGATGTATCTAAATCTTTGATATTACAAAGGTACTATATGTCTTATTTTTTTCATTTAGATTTATTCATATATTTTTGCCTCATGTAACAAGGTCATATTCATTTATATTGTTTACATGTTGCAAAATAAGATGCCTATTAAAATGATTAGTTATTAGATTGATCATGCAGTCCCTTTTAATTATGGTGCAGTACTTCCTGTACAAGCATATAAGGAGTTTGCAAAGCTGTCACTGCTTTTTTACCTAGAGATGCAAGGAAAGCAGAGACCACGAATTAGGATTATGTGGATACATGGCGCTGAAGAGAATTCCTGTTGTCATATCCTGCTCATTCTGTTAAAGAAGCCCTGGAGCATATGAAGTGGATGGCCAATGTATTGAATATACTGAAATGTGGGTCCACTTCAGAAATCTTGAACCTTGAGTCAAGAAATCTGATAGTACTTAATCTACATGCCTATAGGGCATTTGACAATAATACATCTACACAAAAACTAAAGAAAGAAGCAAGAAGGGAAAGTGAAATCTAAGAAAAGTTCACACTTTTTGGTGACATGAAGTTCTGTCTAATATTTAAAGCTGTAGTGATTCTTGCTTAAATTCACACATATCCATTTGGCATCATGTAAGCACAATCACCAATGGAGAACATTATATAAAGACATATACATTAGTACACTATGAGGAATTATAGAGAAAAGGAAATGATGAGTATTTTAACTGACATTATGAACATGTTTGGCATGTATTTTATTCATACTAGAATACTTATGACGTTCTTGAAGTACTTTGATAATTTTATTTATGCTTTTATTTTATTAAATTAAGAAAAACATCTAATAATATTTACCTTCAATATTTCTTACTTAAATAAGCACATATAAATAGCTTAAAAATGAAAATGATTTCATTACTGCTTTGGGTAATTTCTGTCTGGCCTGGTATAATTCATCACAATATAAAGAACCTTTTTCAATGTGATAAAATGAGCCAGCACTGAATCATTTGAGCATTTGCACATATCCCTCATTAGTTATATTAGCTTCAGAATTTTGCTTTTTGATATTTGTCAAAGATAAGACATTTCAGTTACTATTTAGCAATTATTTAAAAGATTCCCCCCCAACACGCAATGTTAGTGGTTAGAAGCATGGACTTGAAAATTAGATTATGTGTTTGAAAAAAAAGTCTCTACCATATTTTAGCTATGTTACCATTTAATCTCTCTATTTGAGGTTTCTGCATAAACCTCAGAAGCTGATCTGTAGAAGAGGATAAAGAAGAACCCATCTCAAAAAATTGTTGTAATTATTAATGTTTTATTATGTGTGAAGAACTTAGAACTATGCCTGGTACATAGTGTCTAAAAAATGCTAGCTATTATAAGTGTCACCATAATCATCATCACCACCATCATCCTTCCAAAACAGAATTATTCATTTTCTTCTTGAAGAATAGGTAAAATAAAGAGTCTATAAAATATTTAATCTTTCCTTTATATTCCCAGCCCTAGCTTTATCAGAAGCATTAATCTTTCTTATTTCCACTCAGTAGATTTTTTTTTTTAAGTCCAGTGGGTCTCAAGCTTTTGCATTGACTCTTACATAAAGTAGCAAAACATTCTATGACCTTTAACATGATATAATCTACAATTTTAGAATCCTTGGATTAAAAACAAACATGAACAGGGATATTTAAGGATACCTTGCAATAATTACATAGCCCCTCTAGGGTCTGAGACTCACTTGGTTATGAAACATTGCTTTAATCAATAATTATCACACTTAGATTTAAATGTAACTCAGATTGTTAAAAAAAAAAAAAAAAAAAAAAACCCAGTGGGTCATAGTTCTTTTATCCTCCTTACCTCGCCCATGACTGCTATGGGTGTCTCTCCTGTTGCCTGAGCAACACGATGCTCTACTAAGTAGAACATGTACTCATCGTAGAGTAGACGGATCAGGTGGAAGGAGCCAAAGCTAGCAGCACTGCGCAAGGTTAAATCCCGAATAACCATTGAGCTGTGCCAAGAGAAAAGACATATATGCAGCCAATGTTAGTGATGAGGGTTAGAGTTCAACTTATTTTTTCCTCTTAACAGAAGTTAAGTTGGGAGCCTATGTAGTTGGTACAGCAAGAAACTTGCCAGGAAATAAATTCATTATTGAAAGCATTTGGCTCAACTCATTTAAAATAGAATGGCAAACAGGTAACTCTCCCAAAGGTCTGATCCTTATTAGAGTAGACAGATTTTCAGTGGGGAAAACCATTTTACCATTATAGGTCTGTCTACCTGTTCCATTAAACTCAAGAATGGATCAGAATTGAACAAATACTTTTTTGAAAAGCTGTTAACTCATCATCAACATAAGAAAAAGCAACTCAAAGTAAAAACCTTATTGATTATGTAGTAATCAATCTAAATGATAATGATCTTCAGGATATAATTTTAGAAAAATACGTATTTGTGCCAGACAAAGGGTACAAAAACACTAAGCAAAGTTCCCAGGTGTAACCATACAAAATGTAGCTAAGTATGTATAGGGATTCCAGCAAGTGTTGTTAAGAAGGCAAAATCATTTAATGATTCCAGTTTCTTACTGATTTTCATTTAAGGTGTTTTTCTAGTAGAATTGGGAGTTACAAAATACTTAACTTTGAAAAATGTGAACATTTAATTTATATTAATACTCAAGTATGAACAGTATTAATAAAATACTACTAATAAGCTATTCAAAATAGAAATGAGCCCAAAACAAAATCCTGGCCTCCTGAATGATGTACTAATCATTATGATTGTTCATGTACTTTAAACTTCTTTAATATTTGTAACTTAGACCCAGAATGATGTATATATATTTATGCAGGTATAGTTTTCATCACTTTAATTCAGTGGTCTTTAAGATTTTTGACCTATAAATACTAAAAGAGCCACCTTAGCCTCAGTAGGAAGAGACAGAATCTCACAAATGTAAGCCTGATATTTCAGGCCTTGTTTTCCAATGAAGAATTATAAAATGCAGGAAAAGTGAAAATCGTAAGACTATAGTTCAGTTTTCTGCTTCATTTTTAACCTCTTTAAAACAGAGGCTATTAATACCTCAAATTCTATAGATTTAATTTGCCAAATGACAGATCATTATTGTACATCTAAAACTCAGAAGCCCTGGATTCTGATTCTTGTTTTTCATTGACTGCTGACCTCCAGTAAATAATTTCCCTGACACTGTCTTTTCCTCTTGGGAGAAAAATGAAAGAAATGCTTTTAGTTTTGTCTAACTCATATGGTTATTTCAAGATAAAATGACCTAAAGAATGTGGAATCAACTTATGAATGAATAGAACATGACTCAAATGTTTAAGTGATTGTAGTTATAATATATAGAATAGGAGGAGCTGAGCTTATTCTCATTTGTTTATGGCAGTAAGAATGGGGATTGCTATATGCCGATGACAGGGGACCTCTCATTTCTGTGGATCTATGTACAAAATAAAATAGAAACCACTCATTTAGAGTTAGATTCAGGTTGCTACTATGTGATCTTGGTTGTGATTATGTAAACTTTTTTTAAGGCTCAAAAGTTAAATAGTTATCTTTTATCTGTAGTTTTGATCTCCTAGCTTCATTACATGTGGTCAACTATAGTCTGAAAATATTAAATGAAAATTCCAGAAATTGTGGAAGCTTCTGAGTTGTGTGATGAAATCTCCTGACATCCTGTGCTCCTTGTTGCCCAGGATGTGACTCATCCTGTTCAGTGTATCCACACTGTGTATGCATCTGCCTGTTAGTTACTTAGTACCTGTCTTGGTTATCAGATCTATGACAGTATTACAAAACTTGCATGCAAGTAACACTTATCTTTCTTAAGAATAGTCCCAATGAGCTGGTCATTTAGATATATGAAAGAACAACGGTAAAGTGATTTATTTAAGTGAAAAGATGAAGGTTTTTGACTTAAGGAAGCAAAAATTGTATACTGAGACTGCTAAGATCTATAGTAAGAAGAAATCATCTGTGAAATTGAAAAGAAAGAAGAAATTTGTGCTAGATTTGTTGTCATGTCTCAAACTGCAAAGGTTAGAGACAAAACCTGGTAAGTAGACAAGGCATTACATTTTATGGCTCAGTACTATATGTGCTTTCAAGCAGCCAGTGGGGATATTGGAATGCATCCCTCATGAATAAGGTAGGAATACTGTACATGGTTACTACATTGTTACATAGATTAGAGTTAATAATATATTCATTATCATAAATAGTAGTTCCAGTACATGATTCCTTATAGTAAAATACTTAAACAGATTCCTTAAGTTTAGAACTCTATTTTAAGGGTAGATAACTTTAAAAAGAATATCTTCATTTATGTACCAAAGAAATAATTCTATTCTTGTCTTTCCTAAAATTCAGTAATATATCACAAATATGTAAAAATAATTTACATGAACATAATGACTATTTTAAATGAAAGATCTTTCCCTTTGGAAAAAAATTAAAGCAAAGAATCCTCTACATAAAAAACACAGGAAAAAATAACACAAGAGTAACAATGAAATGTTACATTACATTTTGTCCCTTAACACCAACTTAAAGACAATAATTTTGAAAATGATGCAAGACCAAAACACTCACACTTAACTGCATCCATCTTGCTGAAGAAAAGTAAATATTTAAAATACAGCCCAGAGAAGACAAATCGCTAACAAACATACAAAAATAAGACTAATTTTATTTGAAATTATAGAAAATGAAAATTAAAGCAAGACACCACCCATTACCTATCATACTGAAGGAGATTACAAGACCCAGTGTTACAGAGAGTTTGAGAAAAGAACTCTACTATCTCCACAAGTATAAATCCACAAATCTTTTGTAGAGAGGAATTTGTCAAAATTTAAGATGTTAAATCCTTTCATTTAGTGAAATTAGTATCTAATTCTAGATATTTATGCAAATGAGTAAGGTTAGTTTTAGTTAAAGCAATAATTGTATTAGTGAGAAAAATTAAATATCCACTAGTAGGATGCTGATTAAACAAATTATGGCTCATTATATCCAGAATTATATACAATAGTTAAAAAAATAAGGAAGACATAGTTGCTAACATGGGAACATCTATTATATGATATTAGGTCAAAGAATCAACATGTAAAAGCTGACTTACACAAAACACCTTTATATCATTTACAAAATCCTAACCCTAAGTAAATGAGAATATCTAATTATCTTAATACTTTATTAATAGTAAAATTACACACTTCATTGAATAGCATTAGTCATTTTAAAACATTTATCTTAAGATATATGTATAACTGTATACAAAGATAATCAGAAATTTTTAAAAATTCTATCAAAACACTAAAAACCATCAAAATGTTCAAGAAGAAGAAAATAAGGGAATGTTTAAATCATGTATGACACATATATTATGTGGCCATTAAAAATTACAGTGGCCCCTCCTTGCCTATAGTTTTACTTTTCTATGGTTACCCATAGTCAACCTCAATCTTAAAAATGCGAAAAGGCAAACTTAGGAAATAAATTAATCATAAGTTTAAATTGTGTGACATTCTGAGTAATACAATGAAATCTCATGCTGTCCTACCCAAGATGTGAGTGTTTAATGTATCCACACCACATATGTAACCCACCTGTTACTCACTCATAGCTGTATCATTCATTAGATCAAACTGTTGCAGCATCACAATGTTTGTGCTCAAGTAACCCTTATAATAAAGTAGCCTAACACCATGGTATGTCACAATAGTCCTGTTATTCCTCATTTTATCTCCTCATATAGGCATTGTATCATCTCACTTCATCATAAGAAGGGTAAATATAATAAGATTATGAGGGAGAGAATCCACACCCACTATACTCGCAAAACTTTCCTTACAGAATAGTGATTCTATTTTTATTAGTGTCATTAAACTCTAATTGTGTCTAATTGCAAGTCAAACTTTATCTTATGTAAGTATAAATGTGTAGGAAAAAGCAAAGTGTGTGTGTATATGTGTGTGTGTGTGTGTGTGTGTGTGTGTGTGTGTGTGTAGGGTTTGGTTTTGCCCTTGGTTTTAGCCATACACTAAAGGTCTTGGAAAATATCTCCTATAGAAGTATAGTATGTTTCTGGAGGTAATGACAAGAAATTCTCAATGCATAATGTTAAATGACATATATTCAAGGAAAAATACAGGTAATAATCTTTGGTAAGCAACTGGATCTCAATTTTATTTAATAGCAAAGAAAATATTTTACCAGTGTTTTTTATTAGGGGGTGGGCATAGTAAAATTATGGGTAATTTAATTTAATCTTTGTATATATAGTTTTTTTAAATTTTCCAGATTATCTAATATGAAACATATTAATTTCATAATAAAAATATTTGTTTTACAGCTTACTACAGGGGCACAGCAACATCAATGTTTATAGCAGCACAATTCACAACAGCTAAATTGTAGAACCAACCCAGATGCCCTTTAGTCGATGAATGGATAGGGAAAATGTGGTATATATACACAATGGAATATTACGCAGCATTAAAAGAGAACAAAATCATGGCATTTGCAGGTAAATGGATGGAAATGGAGAATATTATGCTAAGTGAAATAAGCCAAAAAAGGACTATCCCCCCAAAACCAAATGCTGAATGTTTTCTCTAATATGAGGATGCTGACTCATAGTGGGGATGCGGGGTCAGCATGGGGGGATGGAGGACCTTTAGATAGGGCAAAAGGGAGGAAGGGGAGGGGAGGGAGCTTGAGAGTAGGAAATATGGTGGAATGAGATGGACATCATTACTCTAAATACATGTATGAGACACGAATGATGTAACTCTACTATGTGTACAACATGAAAAATCATGTTGTATATGTATAATATGAATTGAAATGCATTCTGCTGTCATATATAACAACTTAAAATAAATAACCTTAAAAATGTTTGTTTTAAAATATAACTTTCATTATATTATACAAAAATAATTATGACTCAATTGAAGTCCAGAAATTTGGGAGGGATAAATGTCACAAACATAAAATGAATTCTTTGTTTAAATATTTCTAAATTCAAATTTTAGGCCTTTATATTACTCTTAAAATATAATAATCCTGAAATCAGGTAAATGATTTAAGAAGAATGTTAACAATAATTCTCCAATATCATTACAGACTTGTAAAGTCAATTAATTTTTTCCAAGAGAATTTACATTTATTCATGCACTAAATATTATGTTCCCACTCTATGTCAGAGTCTTATTTTAAAACAAATGAGAAAAATAATTTTAGTTTCAACAATTTACTTTATAGTAGGAGTAAAATTCAATAAAAATACAAGTAGATAAAAATTTTTTCTGAGGAGATGAGCATCTGAGTGGAAATTGGTCTGAAGTGTCGGAACGAACCACAGGAACACATAGGTGAAGAGTTTCCTTGGCAGAAAGTTTCCCTGACCTCGAGGTAGAACTATGTTTGTTGTGTTTAAAGAAAGGCCAGAAGGCACATATGATTGGAGAACAGCAAGCAAAGAAAATAACACATAATTGGGTCTGGAGGTTACCAGTAGCTGGACCGTGTGGATCTTGTGACAAGGCCTTTGGATTTTGTTCTAAGTATTTTGGAAATTTTTGATCTGTTAAACCGTCACTTTATTTCAACAAAAAATGTACATCTAATACTCAATTCTGTTGGAAAAATTTTAAAACTTTGCTGATTTTCAATTATAATACCCAGGTTTTTTTTAGTATTTATTTTTTAGTTGTATATAATACCTTTATTTTGTTTATTTTTATGTGGTACAGAGGATCGAGCCTAGGGCCTCACATGTGCTAGGCGAGCACTCTACTGCTGAGCCACAACCCCAGCCCCCCAGTATTTAAAAAAAAATCACTAAAGGGTATGTCATGAAATTATTGTTATATGTCTAAAAAAGAATCAGTTAGATTGCATCATCAGTGCTAGGTGTACTTCATTCTCGCTGTGTTGGGCTTCTGCCCTAGTGCCAAATATTAAATGACAAGAATTAATAGTTTAATTGGAAAGGTATTATCCAATTCAGGTGTGTTGCAAAATTAACTCCATTAAGTGTCATGTTGCTAAGTTACCATGAATTCAACTTTAAAAAAACAGAGTTGTAAACATTAATTATTTTATAATAATTGAGAAATACCTTTGTGTATTTATCCTTATAAGTCAATGGTATAGAAATTGAAACATATACCCTACTACATGATACAATCCCCTTTCTGCATATTTGAGGATGCATCACATCCTTTCTAAGGAAAAAGGTGAGACTATCATAACCCTGACTCAATGTGAACTCTGAATTATAAAGTAAAATCAAAAAAGTATTTTTGGAAGATTTTTATATTGTCCATTTGTAAAGCAAACTAGGTTCCCTGTGTCCTTTTCCAAGACACAGCATGAAAGGTGCACTTCTTTTTTTTCTGCAGTGCTAGGTTTGGACTCAGGGCCTTGCACATGCCAGGCCAATGCCATAGTATTTTTGTTCTTTTAAAAAATGGAATATTTGGATGATCTTCAAAGTAACCCTGAGGAATGCTTTCTTCTATCACCCAAAAGACACACAAGCTGAGTAATGGCCCATATAACGTCTCCATTTCTGCCCAAGAAAGGCAGTGGCTCTTTTCCTATCTTCCAGAAAGTCAACATTAGCCTTTCAAAGCCAGGTAAGGCAAGGAGAGATTGCATTTGGAGCACAGTGTATTTGCAGCAATAGATCAACTGCTGCTAGCATGATTCACTGCCAGTTCATTTCTATATTTTTGTGCATGTAAATATATATACAGAATTTTAGAAATTAGGAGGTTAAGTATCTGATTTCAGAACATAAAGGGTCTATGAATGTGACTGCCAAATTTACAATGGCATTTACAAATGTACAAATTCTTGGCATTTACAATGCCAAAAACATTTTTATAAATACTCTCATCCTGCTTCCCTGATAGTTTGTGAATGCAGTTTTCATTACTCAATATGTTCTTATGCCTCAGTAAACCACAGTTCAGTTATTAAAGAGTCTTAAGTTTTTAAGCTATTGACTTTGCCTACCAGCAGGAGGTATGCATCTGTCTGAATGTGCCTTTCCTCTGTGGCCCTGAACTATATGCCTTCAAGTCCTTTTGAAATGAAAATAATAACCATAATAGTGTCTAATAATAACAAGCCAATTATACCCAACTCAGGGAGGACACAAGGCTAGCAAGTAATGATCTACGGGGTTTGCATATCTACAGAGAACAAGAAATATTTTTTTCCTCCTTTCAAGATACCTGCAACAGATCTCTGTGGAAACCAAGGCTCCAGGGGTGTGTTTCTAAAATAATATCAGCTAAATATAGGGGGAGAAACCCATAGGAATGAGTAACAGCAAGCCTGACAGCAACAGCATAGAAAGCTAGGAGGAGGAGGAAGAGAATTGGGGGAGGAGGAGGAAGAAGAAGAAGGATGGAAAAACAAACAAACAAAAAAAAACTACCTCCTTGCTTTTTCTAATGCAGAGGATGGTCTCTGCTTTGATCATTTACATTTTGGAAGAGCCAATCAGTGTTGCTGTTGTTAGATCAATCATTCCTGGAACACATATACCATTTATACTATTTTCTGGGGAAAAGACCTGAATAAAATATTGACCCTTGAGCAAATGGGGAAAATACCTGAAATATTCTCAAGAAGTGTTCCCAAATATGAATATTGAATTCTACCATGACCACTACTATTGCTGCATTTACTTTGAGCACATAATGACGATGCTTTCCAAGACTTCCCTGTATACTGAGGAAAAACTAACATTTCTTGTTAACCTAGAAGTGCCTTCACTAAAGCACACCAGTGGGTCACGGATTCTGGCAACATCGTGATATTATACTCTCAAACTATGTGAGCTAAAGAGATGAAGCAGAACTATGGAATTATATACATTATATATTCCATTGCAGAAACAAAAAACCAAACAATAGCAAAACACTTTCAGACTTTCCTTCACTGCATTTTACCCTAGGCTACACACTAGAAGATAATTTTTAGGAATTAAGGATAAGCAAACTAGATATCCAGTGAATCTGTACCTTTACTTCAGTTTAAGAAGTAAGAATAAAGTTAGTTGAGAAAGAAAAGTCACTTAATGTAAAAAAGCAAGTAACAAAAATTAAAAGACCTCTGGGTTCCATTTTCATAAAGGTGGGTAAAACAAGGTACAAGTTCTAAAAAAGAGTCTGGATTTACTGGTTCACAACTGGTGTTAGTTACTAAATTGTTATTACTTATTTGTATGCTTTCCTTCCTTATCTCTAGCTTTGGACTCACCAATGATGCTCAGACAATGACCACAGTATACCCACAGTCATAAACATGGGTATGTCCTATGGTTACTATTTTCTGATATGTTCATAGTTGCACAAGATCTAAACTAGAGATAAACCATATCTCTAAGTAGGTATAGCTTTCAGGCTTAAGTCAGTGGGGGCTGTCTTTATTTAAAGAAGTAAAAATATGAACTCTTACCACAAGAACAAATGCCAGGATTAATAATATAAGTTATCTAACTTGTAAAATATAACTTCATCTGTCAATTCCATTCCACATATATATGGAATAAATGTTAACCAATACAGGTCAAAGATGATGTTTTTAACTCTTTGGTAGAGCTTTTGTCAGCTGCTCATCTCAATTTGATTTGCTATCACACATCCTATAATCAGTAAATCCTTTCTCTTTTGGGGGTACTTCTATTTGTACAGAAATATTAATTTCTATCTACATTATTTTAGTCAAAAAGTGATTCATCCTATCAGTAAGCTATGTTACTATCTACCAGATTACTGGCTGTGCATCAGAACAACCAAGATAGCATTCTGGAGGGAAAAAAGAAAAAGGCCCAATCCTGACTATCCCCACTCCTAATCACTACTTCCTGACCACCAAGACTTTGATTTAGTAGGTCTCAGGAGGCACCTATATTTTTTAAAAATTTTATTTTATTGGTTCTTCTTAGTTATACATGACAGTACAATCCATTCTGATAAAATTATACAAGCCTAGGATATATCTTACTCTACTTAAAACCCCATTTTTGTGGGGTGGGCATGCTGGTGGGGTTCATTTAAGTAATTTCATATGTATACATAGAACATTTACCAGATTAATTCTACTGTCTTTCCTATTCCTATCCTCTCTCCCTTCTTTGGTTCCCCTCTGTTTTTTTTTTAATATTAATTCTGATTTCTGATATGTAGCCAGGTTTGACAACAGTTGTAATTGATTGATTAATTGATTGGTCTGGAGCATGCATCAGAATTATCTGGAAGGTTTCAAAACACGGTTTGTTAGGCCTTACCTCCAAAGATTCTGATTTAGCTAGGCTTGGAGAAGAGACTAAAGATTTGCATTTTTAACATGTTTCCAAGTGATATTGATGCTACTGGCATAGGGATCACAGTTTGAGGATCACTGAACATGAGAGCAAAACAATAATAGTGTTAATGCTCAAGATTAATACATGTTGCATTAAGGGCTGTATATTTTTTCTGACTATTGCTGAACCTATCCCAAAATAGAATCTCAGATTATCCCTTCTGAGGTCTTCTAGGGCTTTAAGTCCTAGGATTTCCTTTCCTAGAACACCAAAGTAACTTCCTTAAATCTGCTTCAGTATCATGATGTTGTAATACATGGATTGGGCTGAAGATAGTTACAACAGAAAGTTCCCATAAAGTCTAAACTCATTTCTTTTGTCTGAAAAGTGTGTGCACGTGCGTGAGCGCGCACACACACGCACACATACACATACACTATGAAGAAAACTTAGGGAAAATTAAGATGATACCTGTAGAAAGACCATTTCAGTAGAAACTGCCTGGCGGCTTTAGGAAAGCTGGGTCTTCCTTCATAGGGTTTCAGGGCTTGCATCATTACATTGTCAAGCCATGCAGCCCACTGCTCCAGTGTGCTCTGCTGCTGAAGAGTCATCTTGAAGTCTGTTTCTAGTCTCTGAACCATGTTGTCATCACACTGGCACACCCAGGAAGCCTGCTCCTGGGACAGTTCACAGAGAGCAAAGGAAAATTTCAACTCAGCATCTTTTCATTGACTGTCAGTACACAGAGCAGACACAAGTGGGAAATTACAATAATAGCTTCAAAGAGTTAAATAGGTGAAGGAAATTAACTTGTAGATTAAAAAAAAAAACTTTTATCAGCATGAATGGATTAATACTGCTCTTGCTCATTATGGTATGTGAAAAAGTTATGTGACTTAAAAGTTTTATTTGAAAAAAAAAATAAAAGTACAACTTGGTATTTCCACATTAGTTGTGTGTAAGAAATTAGAATACATGACTACTTAAGAAAAGTAGAATTATGAACCTATAGTATCCAAGTTGTTTCATCTTATGCTTTTAATACTGCCTTCAAAATTTCTCATTCCCCATCATATAAAACTTTAAAAATGATTCATATAAGAGGATTTAAAATAAATCAGATGAATACATAGATTCAACTGTCCAAAAGTGGTCCCTTATGATTAAAATAAAAGCGAACACTGAATGGTACTAGGTAGAAGCATATGCTGTGGGAATTTGGAGATTGGGAACAGAAATCTCAAGGGTTATCAAAGCAAAACTATGAATGCAAATTAGTCCACAGAACTGAAAACAACAACTCCTCTTTTGTGAAAATGTTGACATGCTACCTGCCAAAATAATTTGGATATTGCAATTTTCCTTCTTATTCTGGTCAGAAAGTTTCATGTTTGGCCATAGTAAGGAAAATAAGAACTTTTACAATTACTTTTCAGTACTTGCCTTAAGTTCTATGATGTTTCTAGTGCTATGTTTTATTTAAAAATTTTTAAAAAGAACTATTCTCTCAAGGCTAAAATATAATTATTTGGTAAAATAATATTTATTTAACTGATTGAAAAAAAACAGATTTTAATATCTCAGCTCTGAATCAACTAAACTGACCTCAAGCAATTAATTTAAATCTTTGTGGGCTTGTTTTTCTAAACATAAAATTAGAAAAACAAATTTAACAAGTATTTTGAAAGTGGGTTTATTATGCCCAGATAACTTTTCCAAGATGAGTTTCTTGAACAGGTGTCTGAAGGTCCTAATTCTAAACATAAGACACTACATATATGTAATATTTTAAAATTAATTAATTTATTTAATCTAACAATATATGACAGCAGAATGCATTTCAATTCACATTACACATACAGAACACAATTTTTCATGTCTCTGGTTATACACAAAGTAGAGTCACACCATTCATTTCTTCATACATGTACTTAGAGTAATGATGTCCATCTCATTCCACCATCTTTCCTACCCCCAAGTTCCCTCCTTCCTCCTCCCTCCCCTTTGCCCTATCCAAACTTCATCCATTTCTCCCATGCTCCTCCTGCCTCCCCTTTATGGATCAGCACTTCACATCAGAGAAAACATTCAGAATTTGTTTTTTGGGATTGGCTTACTTCACTTAGCATAATATTCTCCAATTCCATCCACTTACTTGCAAATGCCATGATTTTATTCTCTTTTAATGCTGAGTAATATTCCATTAAATATGTATTTTTCTAAAAACAGTGTCAATAGCTTTTATTCTATGTTCTTGGAGAACAAATTCATTCAATTTGACAATTTCAACAGAATAAAACTCTAATCTCATTCTTTTAGTTCTAGCATCTCATCTGATCTTATAGACTTTACTTATTCAAGGGTCATTTCAACCTAGAGACATTTCAAATGCAGATTTCCCCAAATTCAATTCATTTTATTTTTCCACGGAAACCTACTACAGAGCTTTCCATGTCTTGACTGATAATATCATGTACTATCATTCTTTCTTTTCTCTAATTAATCATCAGTTCTTCTGAATGTTACCTCCTAAATATTACTTTTAAATATTGTGAATACACTATAATACTATTATAGAAAAATTGAAAATATAAATAAGGAAAAAGGTGCAAAATATTAAGAATACCTAAAAAGACAAAAGATAGCTATATGTTGATGTATAAACATTTCAAGCTTTAATTGCATATAAATATGTGTCTATGAATATTTCATAATATGTGCATATGCTATATTATGTACACATGTATTTATATTTTATATTTGTAATATACTTATTCTAAATACTTACACATATTTATGTATATTTTATATTATTTATGCATATGCATATGCAAATAACTAAAATAAAAGAGGATTATAAGATATCCTATTTAATGATATGTAACTGTCATTCCATGTAGGCAAATATACAGCTATACTTACTGTTGAGTGAATGAATTTTTATATAACCAATCCTGTATACGTAGACATTTGTTTGCTCCAAAATTTTACTATTAAATGTAAAGCTGGAATTAGCAATCTTGTAACTATATTTTTACTTACTTTTTCACTTATTTCTGTATGACAAATCTACATAAGAATAGGTTGATATATTAATATACAGTATAAAATGATTTCCAGAAATTTTATATCAATTTAAGAGTCCATAAGATTACCAATGAAATAATTAAATGCATGGAGAAAAGTTATAGGGAAAGGTTATGTATGGTTTTTCATGAATGTCTAAGCATTTTTTCATTGTGATAAAAACACATAACATTTACCATCTTAATCATTTCTCAGTGTACAGCATAGTAGTATTAATATATGTACTTTGTTGTGCAAGAGATCTCTAGAACATTTACATCTTGCAAACTGAAATGCTTACCCTGTAGGGGAGGTTGTTTTTTGACTTGTGCATTGATAAAGGAGAGTAAAGAACTTACTGGTACCATGGAAAAATACCATTTCAAACTCACTATATATGTGGAAATTAGTTTTTGCCAAGAGACGATGATAACCTAATACCTAATTTAGAGAATAAAACCACAGTACAATCATCTGGCTTTTCAAACTATTTTTATACTATGCTTCATTTTACTACCCCCTAGACTGAATACATGCTAACAATGGATGACACTGTAAATATTTTTTTGTGAAAGAAATTTAGACATTTCCATTTTATAGTTGAAAAAGCTAAGGATGAACACTTAAAGATATTCTTAACTTACATAAAAATTATATCCCAAAAGATAAGTAGTCAGGAACTTCAAAATCAGAATGCTTTTTAAATATAGAAATTCAAGTATATACAATAGTTAGGTTATCAGTTCACAACATCCAATTCATTTAACACATAATATAGATGAAAAACTAACAATTTATGCTCAAAAAACCAGAGAACTATACCTCTGTAATACTATCAATTAAGGGAGAAAGAAAACCAATTATACTGCAATAGAAAAATTATCTTGAATGCATGAGGAAAGATGATTTAATTAGAGGAGAATGAAGTAGAGAAAGAGATTTATGGGTATCCAATCCTGAAAGAAACTTTCAAGCTCTTAGTATGTTATAATATTGACTCCTACATTTCAAATTAAAGTCTCCTTATTCCAAGAGCATTACCCTTACATTTGTCAATCTTACTAAGGTTAATCTTAGAATATACAGGAACATATCTCAAATGAATAGGGGATAGTGATAATGATGGAATGGGAAGCAGGGACCCTGGGGAAATCTGGAAAAGCTCAGAACAGAAAAGGAAAAAAGCAGGAGAGTTAAAGACAAAATATGCTTCCTGGAGCAAGAGACCACTCATTAAAATGAAGAGAGCTGAGACAAGTAAAATGTAGGGTGAAATGAATAGCTCACCATTATATTCACAGTCCTCTGAAGAAAAGAAAATGTTTTGGAGATTAGGTGCTTAATAGATAGGTTTCAGCATGGATGACTGACATAGTGGACTCAAATAAACTTGATAATTTACATCAGAGGAAGAAAAAGGTTAGGGTAGCCTCCAAGTTGCTGGGTGGATGATAAGTAGTAGAGCAGACATATCATTGAGCATTTATATGCAAAGGTGTTCTCAAGATTGGTATATATAACCAGGAAAGAACTCCTTTGTATCAATACTTCATAAGACTGTAGACATGTACAATTACATATGTGAAAAAGATGCTAATAAAACATTTAGCAACATTTTCAGATATTATTAGAAACTATTATTAGAAATATTTTTTCTGTTATGGAGCTTAAATTACTTTCTGAAATTAGAAATTATCTTGCTACTTTAACTTTTCTTAAGGTACTTTTAAACATATTTGAAATAAACATCAGAATACAGATTTTAAGGCAATTTCTGGTAGTCATTCTCAGTAAATCATTTAATGTAAATCCACTGAAATGTGTAAATAATAGATTTGTAAACCCAAGATGGTTTGTTCTTATAATGGTTATGTGTTTGCATGTGTATATGGATATGTGTATATTTGCATATAGAGATCAATCGACAGATTGAAAAAAAGTTATATACACCAAAAATTTGAACCCAATCCATGAAAGTCACAATGAACATAACTAATTTATTGTACCCTAAAAATGGACCAAGCCCAAACAGTACTCTTAACATATTTTAGGTGATAAAACTAGGCCATATGTAGAGATGTAGTCATTAATATTTTTTTGTTAAACACAGTATTTTCAACAGCTTTGTTGAGAAATAATTCACATAACATACAATTTACCCATTTAAATAATACAGTTATAAGTCTTTTTTTAGTATATTCATAGTTTTGCATCCCACTCCACTATCAATTTTAAAACCTTCTCATTTCACCCAGAGGAAATCCCACTTCCCTTGTATCTGTTGCCTCCCAATCTCCTTAAGCCCCCAGCCCTAAACAATTACCAATCTACTTTCTGTCTCTATAATATACCTATTCAGAGACTTTTATAGAAATGGAATCAAGCAGGTAGTCCTTTGTACTCAGCTTCTGTTTTTCAGGTTAGTTTATGTTGTGGTAGAAAACGGCTTCTTTTCTTTTTATGTCCCAATAATATTCCATTATGTAGACATACAACATTTGCTTATCTTTTCATCAGTTGATGGACGTGTGAACTATACGGCTCATATGAATAATGATGTTATGAACACCTAAGTACAGGCTGACTATTTCTAATTTGAAAGTCTAAAATCTGAAATGTTCTAATATCTGAAAAGTATTAAGTATTCCATGCTTAGAAAGTTTCAGACTTTGGGGCATTTCAGATTTCAGATTATTGGATTAGGAACACTCAAGTGGTAAAGTCTATTCAAATATTTCAAAATTCTGAAAAACTCTCAAATCTGAAATAGTTCTTGTTCCAAGCATTTTGGATAAGGCATACTCAATTTGTATAATTTTTCATATGGATATGTTTTCATTTCTCTTGGTATATCCCAAGTAGTAGAATTGCTAAGTCACACAATTACTCTGTTTATCTTTCTGAGGAAATGCCCAAAATTCCAAAGTGGATGCAGCTTTTTGCATTTCTATCAGCAATGTATGAGATCCCACTAATTTTTCCACATCCTTACCAAAACTGATTAAGGATTTTTTTCTTTTTTCCTATATTCATTCTAGTGTGTGTGAAGTGGTATATCCTTATGTTTTTTGACTTGCATTTCCCTGGTGGCTAATGATGTAAAGCATCTTTTCCTATGATTAGAGGACATTTGTATATTTTCTTTAAAGAAATGTCTACTTGAATTTTTGCCATTTTTTAATCAGGTTGAATTTCTATTATTGGGTTGTAATAGTTCTTCAATATTCTACACAAATCCTTCATCAATCCTTTATTTTGTATATGCTACACAAATCCTATATGATTTGCAAAATTTATCTGACATTCTATGGGTTGTCATTATACTTTCTTGGTGGTATTTTTTGAACTATTTAAATTGATTATATTCAGTTATGAAATTTTTTCCTTTGTTGCTTATGCTTTAGATCAATAATGGTATTATTTTTTATTGGTATATTTCAGTTGTACATATTCATGAGATTTTTTGTTACATATTTGTATATGCATACAATATAACAATATAATTTGATCAATGTCAACAATGGTATTATCTTTATATGGTAACAATTAGCTTTATTATTTTTTATCAGAAATAAAATATCTGTTAGAACTCTATAATAATATTCCTAAACTATCGGTTTTTAAGGTTTGATCATAAGGTTAAAATATTTTTCATTTAAACTATCAAAGAAGCCCTATTTATTGTATGTTATTCTTTTCAAGTGAAGAATACTTCCTAGGCATCTTTTTTTTTTTTTTTTTTTTATTGTTGGCTGTTCAAAACATTACATAGTTCTTGATATATCATATTTCACACTTTGATTCAAGTGGGTTATGAGCTCCCATTTTTACCCCATATACAGATTGCAGAATCACATCAGTTACACATCCATTGATTTACAAATTGCCATACTAGTGTCTGTTGTGCTCCGCTGCCTTTCCCATCCTCCACCCTCCCCCCTCCCCACCTCTCCCCTCCCCTCCCCTCCTCTCTCTCTACCCCCTCCACTGTATAACCCTGAGGGTCTCCTTCCATTACCATGCAATTTCCCTTCTCTCTCCCTTTCCCTCCCACCTCTCATCCCTGTTAAATGTTAATCTTCTTCTCCTGCTCTTCGTCCCTACTCTGTTCTTAGTTACTCTCCTTATATCAAAGAAGACATTTGGCATTTGTTTTTTAGGGATTGGCTAGCTTCACTTAGCATAATCTGCTCTAATGCCATCCATTTCCCTGTAAATTCTATGATTTTGTCATTTTTTAATGCAGAGTAATACTCCATTGTGTATAAATGCCACATTTTTTTTATCCATTCGTCTATTGAAGGGCATCTAGGTTGGTTCCACAGTCTTGCTATTGTGAATTGTGCTGCTATGAACATCGATGTAGCAGTGTCCCTGTAGCATGCTCTTTTTAGGTCTTTAGGGAATAGACCAAGAAGGGGAATAGCTGGGTCAAATGGTGGCTCCATTCCCAGCTTTCCAAGAAATCTCCATACTGCTTTCCAAATTGGCTGCACCAATTTGCAGTCCCACCAGCAATGTACAAGTGTACCCTTTTCCCCACATCCTCGCCAGCACTTGTTGTTGTTTGACTTCATAATGGCTGCCAATCTTACTGGAGTGAGATGGTATCTTAGGGTGGTTTTGATTTGCATTTCTCTGACAGCTAGAGATGGTGAGCATTTTTTCATGTACTTGTTGATTGACTGTATGTCCTCCTCTGAGAAGTGTCTGTTCAGGTCCTTGGCCCATTTGTTGATTGGGTTGTTTGTTCTCTTATTGTCTAATTTTTTGAGTTCTTTGTATACTCTGGATATTAGGGCTCTATCTGAAGTGTGAGGAGTAAAGATTTGTTCCCAGGGTGTAGGCTCCCTATTTACCTCTCTTATTGTTTCTTTTGCTGAGAAAAAACTTTTTAGTTTGAGTAAGTCCCATTTGTTGATTCTAGTTATTAACTTTTGTGCTATGGGTGTCCTATTGAGGAATTTGGAGCCCGACCCCACAGTATGTAGATCGTAGCCAACTTTTTCTTCTATCAGACGGCGTGT
The DNA here is from genome assembly GCF_001458135.2 of Marmota marmota marmota. NCBI lineage: Eukaryota > Metazoa > Chordata > Mammalia > Rodentia > Sciuridae > Marmota > Marmota marmota. Next base: position 7,727,571 of record NW_025999998.1, on the reverse strand, counting down.
CTCTGATTTGATATCAAGCTCCTTGATCCATTTTGAATTAACTTTTGTGCATGGCGAGAGAAAGGGATTCAGTTTCATTTTGTTGCATATGGATTTCCAGTTTTCCCAGCACCATTTGTTGAAGATGCTATCCTTCCTCCATTGCATGCTTTTAGCCCCTTTATCAAATATAAGATAGTTGTAGTTTTGTGGATTGGTTTCTGTGTCCTCTATTCTGTACCATTGGTCCACCCGCCTGTTTTGGTACCAGTACCATGCTGTTTTTGTTACTATTGCTCTGTAGTATAGTTTGAAGTCTGGTATCGCTATACCGCCTGATTCACACTTCCTGCTTAGCATTGTTTTTGCTATTCTGGGTCTTTTATTTTTCCATATGAATTTCATGATTGCTTTCTCTATTTCTACAAGAAATGCCGTTGGGATTTTGATTGGCATTGCATTAAACCTATAGAGAACTTTTGGTAATATCGCCATTTTGATGATGTTAGTTCTGCCTATCCATGAACAGGGTATATTTTTCCATCTTCTAAGATCTTCTTCTATTTCTCTCTTTAGGGTTCTGTAGTTTTCATTGTATAAGTCTTTCACCTCTTTTGTTAGGTTGATTCCCAAGTATTTTATTTTTTTTGAAGATATTGTGAATGGAGTGGTTGTCCTCATTTCCATTTCAGAGGATTTGTCGCTGATATACAGGAATGCCTTTGATTTATGCGTGTTGATTTTATATCCTGCCACTTTGCTGAATTCATTTATTAGCTCTAATAGTTTCTTTGTAGAGCCTTTTGGGTCTGCTAGGTATAGAATCATATCATCTGCAAATAGTGATAATTTAAGTTCTTCTTTTCCTATTTTGATGCCTTTAATTTCTTTCGTCTGTCTAATTGCTCTGGCCAGTGTTTCGAGAACTATGTTGAACAGAAGTGGAGAGAGAGGGCATCCCTGTCTTGTTCCAGATTTTAGAGGGAATGCCTTCAGTTTTTCTCCATTCAGAATGATGCTAGCCTGAGGCTTAGCATAGATTGCTTTTACAATATTGAGGTATGTTCCTGTTATCCCTAGTTTTTCTAGAGTTTTGAACATAAAGGGATGCTGTACTTTGTCGAATGCTTTTTCCGCATCTATCGAGATGATCATATGGTTCTTATTTTTAAGTCTATTGATGTGGTGAATAACATTTATTGATTTCCGTATATTGAACCAGCCTTGCATCCCAGGGATGAATCCTACTTGATCATGGTGTACAATTTTTTTGATATGTTTTTGTATCCGATTCGCCAGAATTTTATTGAGGATTTTTGCATCTAGGTTCATTAGAGATATTGGTCTGTAGTTTTCTTTCTTTGAAGTGTCTTTGTCTGGTTTAGGTATCAGGGTGATGTTGGCCTCGTAGAATGAATTTGGAAGTTCTCCCTCTTTTTCTATTTCCTGAAGTAGCTTGAAAAGTATTGGTATTAGTTCCTCTTTAAAGGTTTTGTAAAACTCTGCTGTATACCCATCCGGTCCTGGGCTTTTCTTAGTTGGTAGTCTTTTGATGGTTTCTTCTATTTCCTCAATTGATATTGGTCTGTTTAGGTTGTCTATATCCTCCTGACTCAATCTGGGCAGATCATATGACTTAAGAAATTTATCTATGCCTTCACTATCTTCTAATTTATTGGAGTATAAGGATTCAAAATAGTTTTTGATTATCTTCTGTATTTCTGAAGTGTCTGTTGTGATATTGCCTTTTTCATCCCGTATGCTAGTAATTTGAGTTCTCTCTCTTCTTCTCTTCGCTAGCATCGCTAAGGGTCTGTCGATTTTGTTTATTTTTTCAAAGAACCAACTTTTAGTTTTGTCAATTTTTTCAATTGTTTCTTTTGTTTCGATTTCATTAATTTCAGCTCTGATTTTAATTATTTCTTGCCTTCTACTTCTTTTGCTGTTGTTTTGCTCTTCTTTTTCAAGGATTTTGAGATGAAGTATGAGATCATTTATTTGTTGGTTTTTTCTTTTTTTAAGGAATGAACTCCAAGCAATGAATTTTCCTCTTAGAACTGCTTTCAATGTGTCCCATAGATTCCGATATGTTGTGTCTGTGTTTTCATTTATCTCTAAGAATTTTTTAATTTCCTCCTTGATGTCTTCTATAACCCATTGATCATTCAGTAACCTATTGTTCATTCTCCAAGTGATGTATGCTTTTTCCTTCCTTCTTTTATCGTTGATTTTCAGTTTCATTCCATTATGATCAGATAAGATGCATGGTATTATCTCTACTCCTTTATATTGTCTAAGAGTTGCCCTGTGACATAATATATGATCTATTTTTGAGAAGGATCCATGTGCTGCTGAGAAAAAAGTGTAACTGCTTGATGTTGGGTGGTATACTCTATATATGTCAATTAGGTCTAGGTTATTAATAGTGTTATTGAGTTCTATAGTTTCCTTATTCAACTTTTGTTTGGAAGATCTGTCCAGTGGCGAGAGAGGTGTGTTGAAGTCTCCCATGATTATGGTATGGTGGTCTATTAGACTCTTGAACTTGAGAAGAGTTTGTTTGACGAACATAGCTGCACCATTGTTTGGGGCATAAATATTTATGATTGTTATGTCTTGTTGGTGTATGGTTCCCTTAAGCAGTATGTAGTGTCCCTCTTTATCCCTTTTGATTAACTTTGGCTTGAAATCTATTTTATTTGATATGAGTATGGACACTCCTGCTTGTTTCCGAAGTCCATATGAGTGATATGATTTTTCCCAACCTTTCACCTTCAGCCTATGTATGTCTTTTCCTATCAAATGCGTCTCCTGTAGGCAGCATATTGTTGGGTCTTGTTTTGTGATCCATTCTACTAGCCTGTGTCTCTTAATTGGTGAGTTTAAGCCATTAACATTTAGGGTTATTATTGAGATATGGGTTGTTCTTCCAGCCATATTTGTTTATTTCTGTTACTAAACATGGTTTGTTTTCCTCTTTGATTATTTCCCCCCCCTTTACTGTCCTACCTCCCACTGTTGGTTTTCATTGTTATTTTCCATTTCCTCTTCCTGTAATGCTTTGGCGAGGATGTTTTGAAGAGATGGTTTTCTAGCTGCGAATTCTTTAAACTTTTGTTTATCGTGGAAGGTTTTAATTTCATCTTCCATCCTGAAGCTTAATTTCGCTGGATACACAATTCTTGGTTGGAACCCATTTTCTTTCAGTGTTTGAAATATGTTATTCCAGGATCTTCTAGCTTTCAGAGTCTGTGTTGAAAGATCAGCTGTTATCCTGATTGGCTTACCCCTAAATGTAATCTGCTTCCTTTCTCTTGTAGCTTTTAAAATTCTCTCCTTATTCTGTATGTTGGGCATCTTCATTATAATGTGTCTAGGTGTGGATCTCTTATGATTTTGCACATTCGGCGTCCTGTAGGCTTCTAGGATTTGGGATTCTGTCTCATTCTTCAAGTCTGGGAAGTTTTCTCGTATTATTTCATTGAATAGACTGCTCATTCCTTTGGTTTGGAGCTCTGTACCTTCCTGTATCCCAATGACTCTTAAGTTTGGTCTCTTAATGTTATCCCATATTTCTTGGATGTTCTGCTCATGGTTTCTTAACAGTCTTGCTGAGCTGTCTATGTTCTTTTCCAGTTGAAATACTTTGTCTTCATTGTCTGATGTTCTATCTTCTAAGTGTTCTACTCTGCTGGTAGTATTCTCCATTGAGTTTTTAAGTTGGTTTATTGCTTCCTGCATTTCTAGGATTTCTGATTGTTTGTTTTTTATAACCTCTATCTCCCTGTATAGTTGATCCTTTGCTTCCTGGATTTGTTTGCGTAATTCGTTGTCGAAGTGATCTTTCATTGTCTGATTTTGCTGTTTAATGTCTTCCTTGATACTCCAGATCATCTGAAGCATGTATATCCTGAATTCTTTATCTGACATTCCATCTGCTGCAGCTGTTACCTCTTCTAAAGTTGCGTTGACCTGCATTGCTTGTGGTCCTTTCTTTCCTTGTCTTTTCATACTGCTTGCGTATCTTTCCTGCAGGTGCGGGCGGCGGCTCTGCTGTCTCCTTATTTCAATTGGGGTGTCGTGGCTACCACGCCAGCAGGTCGCTGTGCCTGTTCTGGGAACTGGCGGCGGCTCTGTTCTGCCCCTACTCCAATTGGGGTGAGGAGTGTACCACGCCGGCAGGCCACCGGTTCTGATCCGCCAGTCGGTTGCAGGTTTGCCTACCCTGCAGACACGGGCGGCGGTTCTACTCTGCCCCTATTCCAAATGGGGTGTCGTGACTACCCCGCCTGCAGGACGCTGGGCCTGTTCCTGGCACGGGCGGCGACTCTGTTCTGTCACTACTCCAATTAGGGTGGTGTTTGTACCACGCCGGCAGGCTCCTGGGCCTGATCCGCCGGTCTGTTGTAGGTCTGCCTACCTTGGAGGCGCGGGCAGCGGATCTGCCCTGCCCCTCCTACCACGCCTGCGGACCCCTGGGTTTGATCTGCAGTTTGATCACTGGTCTGCTCACCCTGCGGGCACGAGTGGCGGTTCCGCTCCGCCCCCACACCAATTTGGGTCACGTGACCACCCCACCGGCAGGGCCTGATCCGGGCGTGGGAGAAGGATCTGCTCTGCCCCTACTCCAGTTGGGGTGACATGTGTACCACACTGGCAGGCCACTGGGCCTGACCCGCCCGGCTGTCACAGGTCTGTTTACCTTGCAAGCGCGAACGGCGGCTCTGCCCTGCCCCTCCTACCACGCCCATGTACCACTGGGTCGCGGGTCTGCCCACCTTGCGGGTGCAAGTGGCGGCTCCGCTCCCACCCCCTCTCCAATTGGGGTCACGCGGTCACCACGCTGGCGAGCCGCTGGGCCTGCTCCGGGCGCTGGCGGCGGCCCGGCTTCTCCCCTCTGGCTCAACGACAAATTGAGGAGGCTCAGGTGACTGTGCCTCACCCCCCCTACCAGGAGACCAACTGCTTATGTCACCGCTGGTATTGATGGAGTTCTCTCCTCCGCCGCTTTCTGCTGACATCAGATCTCTGCCATGTTGATATCGTATGCGAATGTCAGCCTTTCGTTCCCTTTGCCGGGCAACCAAAGCAACGGGTGAGTCCTGTCCGGCCCTCGGCAGGACCCCTACCGAGAAGCAGTTTCCGCGGGCTCCCAGCCCCGGCCCAGGGAAGTTCCGGGAGCCGGAACTCGGCCTCTCCGAACTCGGTGTAAGCTCGGCCTCTCCGAACACGTGTAAGCTCCAAGAAGCAGTCCCCGCGGGCTCAGTTCCGGGAGCCGGAGTTCGGCTGCTTAGTGCTTGTTGTATGCTCTGATAGGAGCAGGGTTCATGAAGCAGCCTCCGCGGGGCGGTTCCGGGAGCCGGAACTCGGGCGCCCCGCGCTCGGCGTTCGCTCCGATAGGCTCAGGTTCTTAGAAGCACCCAGGCGCAGAACCCTAGCAATCTGTTTGCAAGCCACAGGCGAATTGTAGCCTGGAATTACCTGATCTATGGCTGAATGAGTTGCGGTCAGTCGAAAACAGGGGACGTGACGTCAGTTTACCAAGATGGTGGCTGCTGGCCTCCTCTGTGGACTGACCGGTGTGTAGAACCGAGAAGGACCGCTTCCTTCCCCCGTCTGGAACCCAGAATTCAGCCCTGAGTACGGTGCTTGCGCGGCTGGCAGAAACTGCAGCGCTGTAACCCTGCGTCTCTATCCCAGCGCACACTGCAGACTCTAGCCGCGGGGCGATTTGCTGAATAAGCAGTTACCCTCCGTGCGACAAACCTCTCGCGTTTGAGTCCCCGTAGCCGATCCTCGTGCGATGGAAATCCTTCCTCCAGGTTCCGGAGCACCCCACTATTGCTGGAAATTCCTAACAAGATATCCTTTAGCCGTCCTGACTTGTCATACTCCCACACAGTGAAGCAGCACACGGGGGTAATGCACTCCCCTCGCCGCCATCTTCCAAATCCCCCCTAGGCATCTTTAGTAAAGTTTGAAATAGAATTGTTTTTAGTTTCTTTCAAGGTGCATTACTGTAATAACAAATATCCTTGTGCTTGACATGGTGCAAATTACTAAATAAGTAAAAAACAATCTAACGTAAATGTTAAGGTGGGAAAACAAAGCCCCGAGTAGTTAAATAACATTCCCAATATCCCAGAGATAATAAATGGAAGATGTTAATTTCTTGTCTAATTTCAGTGACCATGACCTTCATTATCCTTTAACTATTCAGCAAACCCTGGTGATACATTATGCTGCCTTCTAGGACTATTTATCTTAGCAGACTACACCCACAAAACACAGGTGCAATAAAATCAAATAAGGGCAAAACTCCCCTCTTTCAGGACACTATGAATGTATAGCTGCTCCTTGTGTATACTTGAGGCTTTAAAAAAAAATTGATGTTCCTAATTTAGAAGAACAAATTGGGTATCTTTCTTTTAAACACATGTCATGTAAGAAAATGGAGTACCTGGACATTGGCAAAGTCGACACGGTTGAGGTCATTGAGCATCTGGTTGATTTGAGAAGTGTTCTGAAGTACTGCACGAGCTGCCTGGGCCAGGTGATTGAGTGATGTGTATCTTCGCAGAGTCTGGGCAAAGGCACTTACAGCGGCAACCTGTAAAGAAACCCCAGTCAGTTGAGAATATTTTTTTCCTTCAGTAAAAGAAGAAACCACTGCAATCTTCAAATCTTTTTTCCCTTGCCAAAATTAAATGTTTCCCTTTGACACTTAGTTCCCATTCATTTGGTGAGAGAGTTTACTTGTAAATTATAGCATTTAAATCTCTTAAACCAAGAATTATTTTCCTTTTGAGAATGTTGAGGTCAAGACTAAAACAAACTCCCACACTCTTCCATAGCATTAATTAAACCAATCTTGCAAGTAACTACTCATCCACAGCAAGAAATGATTTTGTCTATGGAAGTAGAAAAAAAGTTGGTTTTCATTTCTTTTTTCACATTTTTTTTTTGGACAGCCAATTAAAAATAGGCAGGTAAAAACATATATATATATTTTTAATTTGGAAAACTCAACCAGAGAGTCCAATTTTTAAAATTGGATTAAAAAATACTTTTCAGAATTCTAACAATCAGATTCACTCTTATGGCCTTTATTATAACAACTTGGATGCTTTTAAGGCAAAATAAGGGAACTCATAATTTTTTATTAGTTAAGAAATTCATCAAAGACAAGCAAAAACAACTCTTTCAGAATTTGAATTTCTTTAAAAGGGTTATCCAGGAAATTTCCATTTGCCCCTCAAAATTTGCTTTCCATTCCTCTCCATCCTGCTCTGTGCCCAGAGAAGCAGACCTACATGGACTAAATTAACCTTGTCCTTTGCCCTCTAGCTTCCAGTTGGAAGCACTGTTAGGAGACTGGATGATTGAAGAGTGGTCAGAGTATTTATTCCCACAATCTTTGCTTTCTTCCTGCTTGGACAAAACCTGCTTTCCTTTTCTAAGGCTACTATGGTCCTGTGGGAAGGAGGGGATTTTCTAATGCCATGGCTCTCACTTCTTACTCTCTCAGACCTTAGTAATACTTTCCACGACTGCTATCTTGGAATGCTTAACCATTCCTCCTTAGTTTTCTCAACTTCTCTCATATGTTTGAAAATAAACTCCTAAATTCTCAATAATTCCCCACTTTAGATAGATATACCATTGTTCTTGCTGAAACTTGAATAAATCAGTTTATTTTGAAAGACATCAAAGATAATGCAGAAAAAAAAAAGAAAGAAAAAGCAGTCTGGATAACTAATTCTCATGATTTCATGGAGATTTGTTGCACATACAGTAGATCTAATGATTACCTTTAAAATATGTTAAAAACTAAAATATACAGGAAGATATGGTATTTCATTGTTTATGGACATATAAGGAACAAGCTATAAAGTCAATTGGCTGAGTGAATTGATGTTCACAGGACAAAGAATGCTCTATCTTGATTGTGAGATATTTTAGGACTGTAAGAAACTTGCAGTGGTACCCAAATATACTCAAAGAAGAGTCGTCTTCTTTTTTTTATGTTTTTGTATTTTATATTGAGTACATTTTATATGTCAGGCACTGGGTTAAAGTGACTCATATATATTACCTTGTTCAACTGTTATAACTATCTTATTAGACACACATTATGATTTAAAGAGGGTAAGTAGCTCACTCAAGGTTGCACAGAAATTCCATAAACTCCAATAAACCCAGGCATTTTGATCCCCACTGACAGAGTCATTGGAAAGCTGCTTCTTCAGGGTAAATTATCTTCATTGATAGAACAGAGCACAGCTAAAAAAAGACTGCCTATCAGTGACAGTGGAAGGACAGAGGGTACCTTCCACCATGGAAAATCATCTAAATCAACCTTGGAGGTTAATGAGATGGACAGTGTTGCAGCAAGATTGCTACTACATTCATTCTGATGACACTGGGGGATGAAGTACTTTCACCTTTTGAGGTACTGTTATATATATGACTTATTATGCAAGTTGGAAAGAATTCTTCTGTCATAATCAAATAGCACCTTTCATTTCCATGTGGCTTGAAGAGAATTTTCTGCCATGATGGAAATGCTCCAGATATGGTAGCCACTAGCCACATGGGGTTATTGAGCACCTGAAATATAGTTAGTGTGACTATCAAACTAAGTTTTTAATTTCACTTAACTTTAATTTAAAATTCAAATGTAAACATATAAATGTAACTAACTCTACTGTATGATCAGCATAGCTGTAGAGCAATAAATGAAATATTAGTGGACACATAAATAAAATGTTGCCTTCTAGATGGAAAGCTTTTTTATTTTTTATTTTTGACAATGGAGATTGAATTCAGGGGTGTTTTCCCACTGAGTCACATCTCCAGCCTTTTGTAAATGTATTTTCTCTAGAGACAGGTCTCCATAGTTGCTCAGGGCCTCACTAAATCATTAAGGCTGGCTTTGAAGTTGTAATCCTCCTGCCTCAGCCTCCCAAGCTGCTGGGATTATAGGTGTGTGCTACCAGGCCTGAGAGAGATAGAAAGCTTTATTGAAAACCTTAAACCAAAGTAGAAAGAACTAGAAACTACCTCTGTTCCCCAAAAGACTTGTCTGTTATACGAACTTCAGCTTATCAACTTTGTCTCTAAACTGAAAGACTAGATATATTATTGAAATCTGATAATGAATATAATAATGGACTAAAAGCTGCAAATGGGATTTATGGTATCTAAAATAAAGTACAGAATCAGTCCAGTCTTTATATGGTGATATATTTACAGGTTAACCTAAACTAATAGGACCAGTAGAAGATTACCTGGAGATGAAAATTCATAATGCAAGCAGTGTGAAATATCTCTAGTAAAATATCTTTAGACTAGAATATTCATATCTTAAGCTATGTTTAATATTATATATTCCTGATATATACCAAATGAATTATAACTCTTCACTTAAAGAGAACTTTCTCTAAAGACAAAAGAAAAAGCAGATACAAAGTGTACCTTGGTTTGTATCATTCTCTGTGGAATATTGTTCATGGCATTGGAAAGCCAACCTTCAAGGCTTTTTGCAAAATTTCGAATGGCTTGGGTCAAGGCACCTAAATGAAAATAAAGGCAAAATGAAAAAGATACCGAAGACTGTTAGTCTTTATGCTGGAATAAGGGAAAACACAAGTATATAATATCTAATATAACATAAAATAGAATTTATATTGTCCTCATTGAGGAAATTTTAACCTTATTGTGAAATTCTCACAGTATCCAAGAATTATATTTTGGGCTATTTAATTTCTTTTAAGCTATTTTGTTCCCAATACTTAAGATACTTTTTTGGGAAATGAAAACATTCAAACGTTTTTGCTTACAGCAACATATACCAGTTGTGAATATATTTATGGTATTTTCTCTCTTAGATAAAACACTTTTTTCATTACTAGTTTTGTACTCAAAGGCTATTTTCTTTATAAATTCTTCATTTTAATTATTTTTGAGTTCTTAATCTATTTTCATTTCTTTAGTTAAAAAGAAACAAAGTGCACACCTTTTTCTTTTTCTCTTTTTTTCTATACATCTATTTACACTAGAATCTATGAATAATAGTATTTATCTTTCACTTGTTGAAAAGTAAGGTAAAAATTAAAATTGACTCAAAATTTTTGGATAACTATTTTCTACTTCATTTGGTAAGTAGACCTCAGTGTGATAAAACTGTCACCTAAACCAATAAGTTCATTCAATATTTTTCAAATATTTGTTAAAACCTGAAATTGGGATAGGTCTAAGTGACAGAAACTTTTATGGTGGTAATAAAATGATGAGAAGCTTCTTCATTCATCACTGATAACTGACTATTTTATAAAAAGGAATGTGCTTACTGAAATTGCTCAACAAGTCATTCAGCCAGTAGTACTTTTACCTCCTCTGTGCCCTTAGCTCCACACTATGGGGAGCAGTTTTAGATATTTAATGAATAAATGCTTCAAGAACTCAGAACATAAAATTAATTTCTGCATGTTTCCTACTATATGGTAGATATAAAAATATTATAGTCTACTATTAGAAATTAAGAAGTTACATTTTTGGCCAACTGCTCCCAAGAATATAACATCAATGATAGGATTAAATTATTTGATTTTTCTTTCTGTGCTCTATTGCCTTTGTAAAAATAGATTTTAAAAATATTTTGACTCACTTAAATTATTTGCAAAGGATATAAAGTTTTCTATTCCAATAAAAAAAACAACTAAGTATTTTAAAAAGATCTATTTAATGGTCAAATGACAGAAGAGACTGAAATGACCTAAATTTTGATTAGGAAAACACTCAAGAAGTGTGGACTTTTAACCATGAGAATTGGAAACTCTGAATCAGAAATTTCTTGAGAACTGATCTTTTGAAATCTCAAAAGTTTCCCACATTAGCCAAAAAAAGAAAAAAGAAAGAAAAATATCTTTCTGTTGTGCT
>NW_025999998.1:7652262-7708398 GCF_001458135.2 Marmota marmota marmota | reverse complement strand
AAAATACATGCAATAATACATCTACAAACCTAGTTTACCAAAATAAAAGAAGAAAAAAGTCAGCTACAGCAGTGTATTTATCTTTAGATCTTATTTATATGACCTTATGTACTTTTCATATTGCTAAAATAGAAAAAAATGTACATCAGCAGCAAGCAGAAAAAGAAAAAAAAACTTTTTAGAAGAGAAAAATCATATATGAAACATCTCAGGCAAGTCTTCTAGGACAAGTGTACATAAAATAAGTAAGCGGCAGCTCTAATTTCTTCTTTTCTCAGATTGTAAGTATTTTTCTTCATTTTAGAAATGAGAGAAAAGAATTTTTAAATAATCTACAATAAACTTATCACCTAGAAATAGCTTCATTCCCATTATCATGTTTGTACTTCCTTTATTGCTATTTTCAACTGTGTTTATAAACATAAGAACTAGATATTCTCACCATCTACTTAACCCTTGTTTAAACCAAAATTCAACTACATCAATAGTGTGAAGTTATTGTAAATATCAGTGCCCCTAACTTGTGATTACTATATACTTAGAGATGTCTGTACTCTGACAACAGGTATGAAATGAATGGATCTGGTGAAACATCGCACAAATAATGCTCAGGCTACTTAGGAAATGATTCAGACTTGCATGTTATCAATTATAACTTAGAAAAATGAAACTTTCATGAAAATTTCAAAGTTTCTCATAGTGATATTGACATTTATTTTTTATGTTACAGTAGCTGACAAACAACTATGGAAAGCAAAGATAAGTCAAAGGATGAGCCAGGTGAAAATGGTACAGCTCATCTCATTCTATGGTTATAACTTTAGTGATGACCTCCTCAACAACAAAATATTAGTTGGTACTTTCTAATATAAATATATAAAAATATACTCTTTTATTTATTGGTTCTTTTAGTTATACATGACAGTAAAATCCATTTTGACATAATTCCACAAGCATGGAATATATCTTGTTCTAACTTAGGAATGCAGTACCTCTCCTTCCCTTTCTCTCTCCCCACCATTTGCTCCCTTTCCTCTATTGATATTTCTGTCATTTTACCCATAGTTATTTCTTTTAAGTAATTTCTTGTGGATATACATAATGGTGAGATTCACTGTGTATTTTTTTAAATTTACATAAAGAAATTATGTCAGACATTTAAACCTACTCTTTTATTGAATAGAAAAATCTTCTGGAAAGTTTTGTTGTTTTTTTTTTCCCCATTCAGGACCATACCAAAGACAATGGAAGATGTGTTAGAAGTGTCATTTATGAAAAATCTAATGTTTTTTCTGCATTTTTTCTTAACACTAACCCTAACCCTAACCCTTTGTGAGGCAAGTACTTTGTGTACTTGTGTAGGGGAGCAGTTACTTAATCATTCTGTTCTAGCAGACTTGAATGATTACATCCTTATTTCATTTAGGGAAGTTTCTTATTCTCATTTATTTTTTAATTTGATTTTAGCTCTTTTTTTTCAACTATGAAATTTTATATCACTAACAATATATCTGAAAACTGTTTATGTTTCTTAATTTAAGTTAGTGGAGTTTGGAATTCACAGAGTTTAACCAAAGTAGTTAAAGGAATCTGAATCATTTACACCGGAGAAGAGGAAAAAAAAAATATTTCCTATAGACTTTAACTTACTAAGTTTAGATGTGAGTTTATAAAGTAATTATGATACTCTGCCCAGCTGTGCTTTATAATGTTCCTTTGCCATATATAGCAACTAGTATTAAAGACATGAAACCAAGGACAAGTGGGGAAAAAATGTCATATACTCCTCTTAGAATAAGTTTTCTGAGGACAGATGCTATGCCACAATCTACCTACACACAGTGCTTAGCAAGCCTATAACCTACAAGCAAAATTACCTTCTTCTTTAAGAAGACAGCATTATCATTGTATCAAACACAGTGTAAGTGTCTATGAGTAGGAAATACTGTATTTTTAATATGCAGTCAAAATCACAATGAATCACAATTGATGTATGATGATGTTTAATAAGATTGAGTGGGAAGCACTAATTAGAGGTCTACTATATTAAGTGGGAGATGGCAAATGCATCAAGGCCAGCTTACAAGGAAAGAAGGAGATAAATTGACAAATCCAGGAGAAAATGTACAGGTCGGTACTTTAGAAAAGCTCTTACATAGTGGGGATGAAGGGAAACACAGAGAAAATACAGTCAGAGCTGGGAAATGAGTGCTTTTATTATAACCATAAGAATAAGGATAGAAAGATGAATAGTAGATTGAAAGACAGGCACAGATAATACTGTATGGGTATTTCCTTGGTGGAAGTGCTGTAAACCGGAAACTTATATTGTGACTCATGCTAGACTCCAGGGACAGAGTTCAAAGAGCTCTATGAAGAATGGCACCAGCAAGGGCTGGGGGTTGCATTAGTGTGAGCCTGAAAGTATGGAAGAGCTTCTAGGTAATGTTAACTTTTGCTTTTCCTCTTTGTTAAGTAATGAATCACACAGTGGCACATTCAAAGTTTACTGCTTGACACTGGATTAGTGCTTGCAAGAAATCCCCAGAAACCAGAAACATTGGGCAGCAAGGGGCTGGATGTTCATCTGCCTGATTCCATATTTAAGAAAAACATTCTATCTCCTACCGTCATCTCAGAGGTTTGGGTCTTCCCAGAAGAGAAGGGAGTTTAACAAGGAGTCAAAAACAACCACATTAACAATAGGCTAAACAAATACCTATACCTATAAATTAAATATGTAAAATACCTAAAAAATTCAAATACAAAAATTCAAATATTGAGGCTCACTCAAGACATACCTAATAAAATCTTTGAGAATGGGGCTTAGCAACTGGTATTATATGCTTCTGAGATGTTTTCTAGGCATCATGCACGGTCCTAGTCCATAGGAGCCTCTTGACCCAGTAAGGAGTCCTTCAGACCAATGTTGTAGAAATATACCCATTAACATTAGAGAAGAGCCAATTTTCAAAAAAAAATTTCATCAGTTTTCTATTTCCCCCATGAACTAAATTTGAAATACATGATAAATATCTTTAAATGGAGAATGAATGAATGATTAAGGTAACTTTTCATTTTATCATGCCATCAGTTAATCTTAACATACTTTTAATGAATTTAACAAATATTTATTGAGCATTTACTATACATAGGGCACTATAAGTTCAGGGTTTTTAAAAGGTTCAGTATACATGATTTTTTCTCTAAGTTTTTAAATATTCTATTAACATGATAATTCTACATTATTTAATTCTGGTTGAATTTCAACTAAATTTTTAGCAATGAAACAGAACTTATAGTTTCTTGCCTCTTTGCACTATTTACAAATCATTTATAAATATTAAATTATAAAAACATTCTTTCTATTGAAAACAAACAAACCCCTCTGTGTTGAATTCTTTAAAACCTGAACTTTCAGTATTTAAAAGTATTACCCTTCCTTTACCCCCATTTATTTTACAAATGTATGCTCTTGAGTTATGATGTGTTCTTGATAATGACCTGCACTGCATCAAAGGAAGAAACAGCTTTGGATTTCAAAATTAGTAAGAGGCAAACGATCATTTTAACAGCTTGCAACTCCATGGGCAATCAGAACTAAAGTTGTTAATGATTAGTAAATGAAAGAAACTCTAATGCTTTAATAGCTGAGTATATGCATGAAACCTGCCACTGACACAGAAAACTTAGAAAATTATTAGGAATCTTCCCCCATGGGGTTACCTATAGCTATTATTTAGGACTTGGACATTTGCAACTCTACTGTAATCATAATATTCTGTCAGTAATCTATAACCAAGGATACCGAAACAGTTCACTGGAAGACAAAGAGTAGTATATGTTTACCATCACATTCAATCAACTGTACCAATAAACTAAATGAAACATTTGGAAAGTCCTTTCAAAGCAGATGAAATATACACATGCAAAATATTAACTCTACAGGCAGAGTCATTATTATGTTCATAATATATGAAAGTACATGATCACTGATTTGCATAAATAAGTAAAAATGATGACCTGACAATCAGGGCAAGAGGCTACAATTTTCTATGACTAGAAGTTTCTTTTAAACCTCTTTTGAAAAACTGCCCCAGAAAGTCTTTAGATTACCTGATGTATAAAATGAACCAAGTGATATAAACATGAATAGATAAGAAAAAAGTACCACTGTGTGAAGAGATTCATTCTTTCAAAACAGTAACTGACTCTTTGATGCCACACTAAAATATACATTTATATTTATCTAAATGACTTCTAATATCAACCTTGCTGATTAATGATAGAATTCTCTCTATTGAATTCTTGTTGGTAGCTTTCAGAGTATGTATCTCTTCATTAGTTCTAGATTTATAATTGAGCAAAGAGAAGAGAAATAATTAAATTTAAATGTATTTTCCTAAAAATACTTTTAGTTGTAGATAGACACAATACCTTTACTTTGTTTATTTAGCTTTTTTTATGTGGTGCTGGGGATAGAACCCAGTGCCTCATGCTAGGCAAGTGCTCTACCACTAAGCCACAACCCAAGCCTTAAATGTATTAACTGCAGCAGGGAAAGGAGATTGAGGCCCATGGCTAAAATGAAAATGAATGATCCAGAGGAATGGATTATTCATTAATTCAATGAATATTTATAGAGCACTGAAATGCAATGTTGGATGAGACAGACATGATTCCCTGATCTTATGAATTTCTTTATTGTGTCCTTTTAGTACAGGTAATTTACAGTTAAATATCTAGAAGAATATATTCTTACTACAAATATATATGCATGCCACATTTTTTATCTACAGTTGGCTTGTTATGGTTTAGATCTAGCAGTGTCCCCCCAAATATTCATGTGTTAGACAATGCAAAATTGTCATAAGTGATTATGAGAGTTTACAATTTCATCAGTAGATTAATCCACATGATAGATTAATGATTTGAATAGACTACTAGGTGTCAACTATAGCCAGGTGGGGCATGGCTGGAGAAACTAGCTCACTGGGGGTGTATTCTTGGTGAATTATATCTTGTCCCTGGCTCCTCATGCTTGTGTGTTTCTTCTCTCCTCTCCCTCAAACTTTCCCCTCTCCTTTATTCATTTTCTCTCTCTCTCTCTCTCTCTCTCTCTCTCTCTCTCTCCTTCCTAGTTGCCATGAGGCGAGCAGTTTTCCTATGCCATGTCCTTCCACCATGATGTTCCATCTCACCTCAGTCCAGTATCCTGTGACCTTGGACAGAATCTCTGAAACTGTGAGATCAAAATAAACCTTTAATTCTCTAAGTTGTTTCTGTCAAGTATTTTGGTCATAGCCATGAGAAGCTGAATAACACATGGCTTTTTCTGTTAAACAGATTCCAGAGTGATACCCCTCCCCAACTTCTTTATTTGGAGAATGACAATCTGGCTCTACCTGATGCCAGGACATAGAAATAAATTTTTTAAAAAAGAAAAAGGTATCTGAATCTTTATCCAGGAAAAAAATAAATTAGTGAGCTTTTTGCGTGCAGCCCAAATTAAGTGGACCTAGTTTCCTTATCAGTAAATAACAATATAATTGCCAAATGAGATCTTACAGATAAAGTGCTTTACTTTGTATGAACTTAAAAGAACATTTTAAGTGTTCAATAAATACTTATCAGGAGAATAAGTTAGTGGTGACTGTTACTATTATCAAACTTTACATGAATTACTATAGTTTGAAATTACTGAGTTGTGATTATTTATAATTTTCCTGACTTTAATGGAAAATATGGTCATTTCATCATGGAGTACCACAGTGCACATTGAACATTTTTAAATGCCAAGATTTCTTATTTGTCTCCAAAGCCAAATGCACAGGCACCAGATCATCTCACTAAAGATGCCTGCCACCCTCATTGCCTCAGACCAATTTACTTGCCCTAGATGCTTAGCTCTGTGATGATCCCAGGGAACTCACGGTCTAGAAAATAATTATAAACTATTAACATTAATCAACATTGAAAACCACAAGCATAGAGTATAAAGAAACAGAAGCCAAACTTGTCTAATTGCCAGGCTGCATTTTCCTCCAAAGCACCAGAATATTCCTAAAGATTTTTCTCTAGTACTTATAATAATGATGATAATAATAATAATACTTCCTTTCTCCTTATATAAATACAAATAATCATAGACAAAGCAAAAACAGTTTTGCTATAACATCTTTTCACAGGACCTCTCTTGGCTTCCCCTTCAGTGCCACAAAAGTTCTTTTTTTTCACAGAATTCAATTCCTGTGAAGAGACCATGCAAATAGGTAGGAAGTAGCACATTTCCTAACTTAATTGAAATATACTCATTAAAATGTGTTTTCTCCTTTCATTTTATGAAAAAAATATTATATGTTTCTGAATAGATTATATTACCTCTTTGACAAGAGAATTGGGTTCGTATCTAGGTTGTTATATGATTTCAGATGTTATTTCCCTTTATGGACTTCCATTTTCTTATCAAGAGGATGGATTGAGGATTGAGAATTTTAACTCTGTGGTTAAGGGATTGTCTACCATGCAGGAGACTCTGGTTTGATCCCTGGCACCACAAAAAAAAAAAAAAAAAAAAAAAAAAAAGAGTGGGTTGGACTAGGCCATCTCTTCTTTCAGGTTCTAGCATTTAGAATCCTGTGCCATCTCTTTTAGATGTGATGCACATATTCTAATGCAACTGACAATTGATATATATATTTGTTGAAGAAATGATAAATGCAGTTTAATATTTTGAGAATGGCTACTGGAATCAAACACAGACAAGCACATTGTCAAAAACACTTGGCTTCATTTCACTACTTTTGCTACTAGGATTTGGAAGAATAACTAAAATATAGTGCCAATATTCTTTATGTACTTCTTTTAAATATTAAAAAGAAACCGAAGCAAACATTTTTACTTAGTTTGTAGAGGTGAAAATTACTGATCTCATTTTTTTCTTTGATAACCTAAATTAATGTTGTCTAAGTTAGGGAAAGCAAATTAGTCCATTAGTGAATCTCTTTAAGAATTTAAGATTACCTCGTTTAAATGCAAATATTATTTTTATAAGAGATGTTTTCAACAGAAGCTATTAAAATTATACATTCTTCCTCTTCTTAATTACCCATAATGCCATCAATCTGCAAAGCAGTTTTTACATTGTGTCAGACTAGATTATATTCTCTAGAATCTTACTCTAAGGGCTTACCGGAGTGCCTGGGTCCATTTGTTCTCCACTGAATATCAACAAACTACTGTAATGAACAACTCAAAAGTAAGCAGAAGACCCTGTCCACTTATACTTCCTTTGCCAGCTGTCGTATTCCATGGTTGCCTATGAATCAAGTGGGCCTTAATCTGCACCTTTATTTTAAGTAAATGGTTTGAGGATGGATATTTATTTTCAAGTACATAAAACTACAGACTCTGTGTGACATCTGCTTTTCAGTCAGAAGCACTTTCCATTTATTTCCAGACTCATGGCTATGTTCCATGATTTGCAGATAAGTGGAAATTTCCTCTATGATCCTATTAATCTTCAAATAAGATTCTGCATATAAAGGAGCTAAAGATAATATACAACCATATAAAATAATAATAATTACATCTCTAAAAGTACTTTAATACCAAATCCACTAGAAAAATTTACAAATTAAACACCTGAATTTAATTAACAAAATAATAACTGAATATACTTGAATTTTTTCATTATAAGAACACATGAAACATGTGACTATATAAGATGGAAGATGTGCCCACATAGATATATTCAATAATCATGAAGGCATTTAAACAATCTGAATATTCTGCCATATTAAATACCAGTACCTGCTATGAAATATTTTAAACCTTTCACATATCACTTGCATTTTAACATAATGTGTAAGTTTCTTCTTATACAAATCTTAATACATTCAATAGAATCATTTCACTTTTGGAATCATCAATTTTTAATTGTTTAAGGCATAAAACAAACGATACAATAAGTTCTTTTTCCATCATTTTAAACAAATATGCTTAACTTTCACCCTTACATCCAGATGCAAGGAGAGAAACTCTCTTCTATCCAAGTACTTCTACACAATGAAGTAACTAGGTTCAGTTGAGGCCTACGCAGGTTGTCAGTGAAGAGTCTCCTTCAATGAGACAACTGAAGCTTCCTGCTAATCTCAATAAAGAAATCTGTGCAATTGACAACGCTAATGCAATCATTCATCAAGACAGAATTTCAAGAGCAACCGTCTACAATACAAAACTTGCATCATCAAAAACACAAATGAATGAAAAGAGGGTCCAGTACCTAACACTCTTATTTCACAAGAAAGCATATGATATAAGAAATTCAAGTTGGTAGAATTTATTAATATTACTGAGAATTTTATATCACTTCCTAAATACATACATATTGCATCTGTTTCTAAAAGCAATTATGGAGGTTGCAGAGGTTTTCATAGCTCCTTAACTTTGATAGCTTTGGAATCTGTTTCATAGAAGACCTTAGAAACTGTAGCTCCTACTTGAGTATTTTAGGCTTTTTATAAAAAAATGTTCTATGAAAACCTACATTTTCATGAAAGCTAAATCATATGAAGAAGTAGGTTTTAGCTCTCTTAGGTATAATTTAACAAGGTTTTGCTCATAATTATTTTGAGTATGTTACTTTTGAATCAAGCTTTTTTCTTTTTTTTCATTTCACTATAGCCACAATGTGTAATGTTGCTATGCATGAGGGTAGAGATCACATCAGCAAGTAAGAGCTGTAGCTGCTGCTACTAGTAAATAGAAGAAAAATTATAATCCAAGACAATAAGTAACAGTTTATTATAACTCATTCAAACCCTATCTTCAACTATATAAGGTTCTACTCTATGATTCATTCTGTTAATTGTTTGGACTCATTCTTAATATATTTCATTGGCTATATTTCAAAAAATAAGAATCCACTATTAAAAACAAAATTGAGAATTTATGAATTAAAAATCTAAAACTCTTGAGATACCTCTTTATAAAGCAAATCTTGAACTGAGTCTGCAGGCTGGAATACATACACTGGAAATCATCACTGTGTTTAAAACCACTTAACAAGTATCCTTACCTCCAGTCTCTTCCCATTAAATATGTCTTGCCCCAAATCAAAAAGTCATCACTCTAGAAAAAATCAAAGTTCAATTGTTTCGCTTCAAAGCCTTAAAAAGCTTCAAAGCTATGTTCTGTACAAAGAACAAACTTATTAGCTTCATATACAACTATATCCCTTAATATATGATCCAAACTGCTTTCTAAACTGCATCTCCCAGTAAGCTATTCTGTCATCTCTTCAATGTTCCTTTTGCAATACCAACCTCACTAAATCATGGGCCATTTACTAAAGACATCATAGATATTATCCCTAGGTGACTTTGTTTACATGTTCCTTCTGCCTGAATATTCCTTTTTTTTCTGACTCCTCTTGGTCTCTTCTCTACTGAAGAGCACTTCTCTATGAAATTCCCCAATCCTCACTCTCCAGAGTTTCCTGAAAATTACTTTGTAGTTTATAGTTTCTTGACCAAAGTTGTATTTTAACATGTCTCAGACTGCATTCCTTTTCCCCTCCCGATTTTCCCATATATCTCTACTTTTAATGTTTTAACCTAAGGTAGAAACTATGTCTTATCCTCTGCATGCAGTGCCTAGCACAAAAAAGAGATTCAATGTTTGCTGATTAAATAGATGAAGGACTACTGTGTGATACATTCTTTTTCTATCAGTGTCTTAGAGTTAGTGCTTCTTATTAAACTAGTATGGATGTGGAGAACTGGCCAAGTCAACTAGATTAATGGATTAGGATTTAAGCAGAGACCTCCTTTTTTTCTACTGAATACTATATGTTAGGTTGAAATAAAAAATAATAATTACAGGTATGGCTGAGTGATGCTGGTAAAAGGAGGAAGGTTTCTTTTTGTTTTTGTTTTTCTAAATTTTGATATTAGGCACATGGGACTGACTAGAAAGTCCTTGGCTAAGAAACAGAATTATGGGCTTGTGCAAATAAATCATTTCTGGGATTCATCTGTAAAGCAGAGTTGCCAATGCTTTGATTGTCAAAAGGTTATGGGACCAGACTAGACTGAGGTATTTTTCACTCCTAAGATATATTATCCTATTATCCATCCAGTCATCCATTCATGAATGCTTCATATCTCTTATGACTCCAATATCTGCAATTCTATATTAATAAAAGTTGGACTCAAAGAAAGTGTTAAAGTCCCAAACATTCTGCAAGACTTCATACTTAGTCAAAAGGAATGATATGCAGAACAGCAAGTGAGAAGCTCATGATAATGAAACAAGTTCTCCTGCTGCTATTTGCTTAGGTGTGCTTCTATGTTTTATGTTTCACTTCCCTGTCTGAATAGTTTCGGAGGATTGGATGTTACACTTAACTTAAAAAGGGCCAAAAGGATGAAAGAATAAATATTTTCTTTAAATGTGGAAAACAGGAACATTAAAATTCTAGAACATTTAAAAGTTATCTATAGTGAAAGTTTGTCAACAGCAGCCACATTCATATGCACTTAGGTATTTGTTCTGTTCAGAAAAAAGTGACCTAAGCAACTTAGAAATATATAGCTTTGACATATCAATGATAACTCCAGAGTCTACCTTTGCTTCTGTTGCATGGGTTGTTGTCTCATAGCCATATACTGCATATCTTCTTGCAGACGATTAAGAGGAGAATCTGGCTTGACACGAATTCCATAGTAATGGTACTTGGAGTTTCCTCTTTATAAAAGAACAACATTGGAAACACAAAGTCAAACCAGTATCAACCACAGAGAATGTCCATTTAATTTCACATTTTGAAAAATCAGGTAAAAGCAGCATACTAATCTTGTATATTTTTTATTTATCTTTTCCTGATACCTATTATGTTTTTATAGTGAGAACATCTGAAGAATCAAAATAAGATTCTGAGTCAATCAGTTCAAGACCCTAAGATAAGTATTTTGTTTTCAAATTAATATTTTAAATGTAATTTAATGTGGGAAAACAGTTTTGGCCAACAAAAATTCATTAATAGGATAAAGGACTGTACATTAAATATGAATTTGTAAGTGGCAAATTAAGAACAAAGAAAAATTCTACAGACTTGGACAAGTTCAACATTTTTCTCTTTATCATAGGAAAGATGAAATAAGATAAATTTATTATAGGATGTTGTAGTGAAACATTTAGTATTTTGAAACTTAAAACAAGATGATATTTTTTATTTTGAAACACATTTTATTAGTCTCTGTTTTTATGAATTTATATCAGTTTTGTAGGCTGAATAAGATATATCACAACAGACATGGGGAAATTTTTCTGTGAAAATGGCAAATTTCCACCTGGAATAAAAATGTCACAATTTCCCCATGTTCATGAGAAAGACCATGTTTGCTATTAGAAATGACAAGTTTTGCTCTGAATGGAACTTGAAAATTCTTGCAAAAATAACATTTTAAATATGTAAATTCTTGCAAAGAGAAAATAGTTTTTCACAAGTCTATATATAGCAAGACATCAGTGCTCTTTCCAATTTTTTCTTTCATTTAGAAAAAGAAATGCAAGAGGAATGTGGATTAAATAGTTTTTATAAAAATAGAGTAGAATTTTACTTCCAAGATTAACATATATTATATGAACACTATACATTTGAAGACATTAAAATCATATTACATAAATAATATTGTTAATTTAAAAAAAAAGTCATTTGAATATATGTACTCTTTCAGCAAAATAAAAATGAAAATTTAATGCCTACAAAGTCTAATCACTTGCAGAGATTAGATCTTGCTCTCCAAAGTCCAAAGACAGAGCTAAAAATACAAACAAGAAATACCACAAACACAATTTGTAGTGTTTTTCATACAAACTGAAGGATAGCAGATAGTATAAGGTAAGGATATAGTATAGGTATGGGTAGAAAGCAAGTAGCATAGGTAGGGGTAAAAGGCATTAATCATGGGGAAAAACTGAAAAGTAAAATGATGTTTCTCTTGAAGTATCTAGTTCTTTTTCAGTTTTCTACATATCATCATTTTGCTTGGGTTGGGAGGGAGTGGAAGTTCTTTTTATTCACTGGAAAGGGTTTGGAGAGTGAAGTATATCCATAGTCAGTTTTGCTCAAATTTGATTTGGAGAAGGGATCTAAAAAACAGTACCTTTTATTCACTTTATTTAAAAATACAGTGATTTCATTTATTTGTTGTTTACTTAGACCCCCAAACTTGAGAAAAGATGTGGTCTGGTTCTAATAATTTCAACAGATAATACTACTGATACATAACATTCCTGGCATAAAGTTCACTTTTTTTTTCCTTTTTAAAAATATCTGATTTTGGAGCTGGGGTTGTGGCTCAACGGTAGAGCACTCACCTCTCACATGTGAGACCCTGGGTTCGATCCTCATCACCACATAAAAATAAATAAACAAAATAAAGATATTGTGCCCATGTATAACTAAAAAATTTTTTTTAAAAATAGCTGATTTAGTTTGCCTCATGATTTATATTGATTTACTTCTTGGATTAGGAGTAGAAAGTAAATGCCATAGTAGAATGAATCTTTGGGACTTTACCCTACCACTAACACTGTCAATTTTCCTACATTATAGTTCTCTCTCTTTATAACACCTCATTTGTTTAAGCCCATACTCTTGCATAGTATTTATTTTCTCCTCATTCTTCTAGGCTTTGCATTCTAACTCAATTGCAAACACAGAATACAATTTTAAAAGGAACAGGAGACATAATTGTTGGGGATTGGGGGAACATTAGAAGTAAAAGCTGAAATACTGTAAAATGTACTTAGAGAACATGGATTCTACTCATTCACAAACCCAAACAACCCCAATTTTATCCCTTTCTATTATTAAATATGTTTCAAGGTTTGAATGGAGCCTCAAAATAGGACCCATTGAAATCCTTTTCAGTAACAAAAGCAGCACAACAATACAGCTATTAGAATGTTGAATAAAGCCCAGAGTTTCAAAATATTGGCACAGTATATGTAACTACTGAGCTATCAATTCAGAAATAGAGGGTTAGGTCCCCAAATAATGATTTTCCTCATTTTGGTTTTAAAAAAATACTAAAGAAACAAAAAGCTTTTTTCAAGGGAATGAAAACTGGTTCCTTTAGTCTGAAGAGATAATCATGTTCTGTAGTTTAAAATATACTACTATTTTGAAGTATAGATAGAAGAAAATATATTTATGCGAGAACTGAACCTCCAGCAATCTAAAAGCCATACTATTACTTAAAAGTTGTGTACAATGAATCAAAGAGCTTTCTGCTGTCATGTATAACTGATTAGAACTAATAAAAAATAAATTAAAAAAAACAACATCATGGAATAATTCAGAATTCAAATGCATACAGACCTATAAATCTTATAAAACTGACAAAGTGCCAGGGTTCAAGACATATGTACCTTGGCAGGAGAAAACAGCAGAAACAGGCCATAGAAAGTAGAATGAATTCTCCGTGAAGTGGAACATAAAAACTAGATGACCTTCCCATGAAAATAGGTCATAAGACCCTCTTTGGAATTAATATATAATGAAGTTAATTACTAAGGTACTTTTTATTTTACTAAACTCTTTATTTTGGTAAATTCTTTACCAAAAAAAAAAAAAAAAAACCTCTGAGGTTATTATTTATAAGTAATTAAAGGTACATCACCTAAAGTTATACAGTGTAGCATCTCTATGTTGAATATTTTTATATAATTTCTGTAAGTTTAAAAAGTCAAAAACACCCAAATCCTTCTGCCTAAATATATAAAATATTTGTTTCCATTATGTAGAAATTATGGAAAGACAAAAACAAACTCCACAGTTCTAAGTATTCTTTTCATCATCTTTGATTAGTAAAAATAGTCATTAATTTTCAAATGAAGGAAAACAGAAACTGAAAAGTGCTTCTTTACATTATTGGCTTCTATACAATTGAACTATACCATGTTCTAACTTCTACACATGATAATTTCATGATTAAGAGCAGAAAACACAAATAAATAAAAGGCAAATAAGAGGTAAAATAGGACCTATGTCATCACAGAGGACTTCAAATGCCTATATTTTGCAAATTTACCAAATGACTTTTAATTGCTCCTAGCTTCATGAAATGAAGTGAAAACCCAGCTTTAATTTTTTTCTCTACTCAAATAAGGTTATTATAAAGATAATTAAATATAATTTTGTAAAAATCAGGAGATAGTCTCCTATTTACAATGTCAAACACTAAACCTTCAGTGTTTTTTAAAAAAATAAGTGACACATATTGATTTTTAAAATATCATGTGCAAGCCTTGCATTAACAGTTAATGTTTTTCTTTTTTTCTTTTGGTACCAGGGATGGAACCCAGGGGCACTTAATCACTGAGCTACATTCTCAGCCCATTTAATTTTTTATTTTGAGATAGGGTCTTGCTAAGTTGCTTAGGGCCTCTCTAAATTGCTGAGGCTGGCTTTGGTGATCCTCCTACCTCACCCTCCTGAGTCAGTTAATTTCTATGTAGGCTGAAAATCAAATGTTCTCAAAGCTTTGCTCACTCAGTGTTTAGGACAGCATATCATTCTGGCTTGGTAGTATTCAGTGACTTTCCTTTTCTTAATCTATATTTTTCCCTTATGTATTCCTGTAATCAAGTACTTTTGCTCAAACAATTCACAAAACTGCTGTAATTTGAAAAGGGGAAGTAAGTTTATGACTTTATTTTTCAGTACTAACCTAGTGCCCAATCTCCTGGTTCGCAGCCCCATAAAAATTGACCTTATTAGTTTTCCAAAAGAGGCAGCATTGACAGGGTCCAGTTTGTGTTCTTGACAGTGTCGAAGGTAGTGGTTATACAGAGTGCTTCTGGGAAGGCTCACTCCTTCTGCTGTCTCATAATTGTCCAACAGCCACTGGAGCTAGTAGAAATAAGACACAGCAAACAGAGAAGTCATACAGTTTGTAAAATTTCTCCAGTCCACTGCAAACACAATATGCAAAAATACTTGAAAGTTCTTCATTAAATCTAAGAGTAAACTGCTAAAATTCAGAGACTGAAGAGAACCGGCTTTAAAAACCTCCAGAAACAGTATAAATAGCTGAACATCATTTTTCATCTTAGACAATATCCTTTTCTTCACAGAGTCAAGCATATATAGAGACATACTAGTTTTCCCTGTATTACTTGTAATTCTGAAGACAAATATTTCTTCAGAAAATTCAAACAATCTAGTTAATCAGTCATAAATAAAATTTCTAATTGTTATAGAAAAAAACACATTACTAAGTCTGCTAGCATGGTACCTAATGTGTCTTTCATGTTGGTTTGTTACAATACATGAACAGCAAACTGCTTTGTATGAGGTTTTATATTAAGAGTCTATTCACGGGCTGGGGATGTGGCTCAAGCGATAGCGCGCTTGCCTGGCATGCGTGCGGCCCGGGTTCCATCCTCAGCACCACATACAAACAAAGATGTTGTGTCCGCCGAGAACTGAAAAATAAATATTAAAAAATTCTCTTTCTCTCTCTCTCTCTCTCTCTCTCTCTCTCTCTCTCTCTCTAAAAAAAAGAGTCTATTCACTTTTAGAGAATTATAATTTACTTATCTCAAGGTACCACTAGATAATAAAATAATAACATTGTATAATGGGATGAATTCTGAAAACAGAAAGGACAAAATTCACTCATTCTTTCCCAAAAGGGAAAGAAACTCATGAGACATTGGCAAAGAACTTATATAAAATGAAAAAAATTGGTTTTATAATTATGAGTATTTCTATCTCAATGTGTTTTTTCATAATTTTAGAAGGCACATGACAATGACATGTAGTAAAGCAATATTTTCAACCTATAATTCACATTTTAAAGTTGCATTATCCTGTATTTTTTGAAAAATACCTTTAAAGTACAGAATTTAGAATATAGAACTTTTAGAAAATTTTATCCAGTAACATTTCAACTTCAGCAAAATTAAATTTTTCATTTGTTTATTTACTTTCTTACGAAAGAAGAAGTAAAATAGACTTAAAGAATTTTTCTTAAAGTCATACATTTTCTTGATGCTTGAGCATGGTTTCAAACTCAAGTTTCCTAAATACACTAGAACAACAGTTCCACAAAAGCAGCAAATATTTCATATTACTTGTCTCAAAAAAATTTCCATGACATATATAAGAGGTAAAATAAACAATTAATATTTAAAATGAAATATCATTTAAATTAAAATTATGGAAATAAAATAATTCATTTTATTTAGCGCCAGTGACAACCCAAACAATGTGGTAGGCATCCACTGATAAAAAGATGAATTTAATCTCACTTCTTCTGTAGAAATTTAGAGTCAAATGTTATAAATGATGAAATAGACATTTAAATAAGTTAAAGCGCTTTATTTCTCCATTTTGCTTACATATTTTAAGATCTGTGGTTAAAATGAGAACTTGAACTTTCAGACTTTTAAGAAAAAATTATTTAAAATATTTTCAGTATTGCTTTTAACCATGAAAATTAATTGAATTTTTCAGAATCATGTTAATTGCAAATATTGCGCTTATGTAATCAAATGTAAGTCATTAAATCCATATTAACTGTTGGCTTAGAAAATGTAGCCACTGAGCTTACAGAGCAGATCACTTTAAAAAATAAAATTTGTATTCTATTCAGAAAGACTTCCAGTTCTCTATGGAACACATATGCATATGAATATGTACACTTAAACATATGTATTAGTTCTGTAATGTATACAACCCTCCAATGTAAAACTCTGAAAAGATTATACAAGATAAATTTTCATGTTTGTATTGACAGAAAAATATTCCAAGTTAAAAAGAATTCTTTTCATATGAATCATCTATAACCATAACATCAACAAATTTTCCAGGGTCATTTAAACGTGATTTTTGAGTATTCTAAACAACATATAAAATAGGTTCACTATACATATTCATATAGTGTAAAAGACAGGAGGTAACCTGATTAGAAGATTAAAGTTATTAAGGCTTGAACCAGAATTCTGTCTATAACAGTGGGCTAGCATGCCTCTTGGTTTTTTGTTTGTTTGTTTTTGTTATTGTTGTTTTGTTTTTTGTTTTTAAGAGTTTGTTAATTATGAACCCAACTGAGGGAGACTACAAAAAATGAAGTAATACAAACCTGACTCATATATTTCATCCACATGCTTCATTAAAATGATTAGGACTTGAAAGAATGTTGGTCCTAGAGCAGCCCTACTGAGCAATATTGCCTAAAAGTGCTCTAATTTTGTATCCATATACTCCATAGAGCAAGGTGACTGCTTTCTGTTAGTACTCTTAACATATTAAAACATGCAAATATTTTTTGAAAAATAGCAATATTTTTTGACTAAACTAACCAAGTTCCCACATCCAAAAGCATGTGATACACAATCTATGTAAGTTAAAAATGTGAAAATACCATTTTATGTAATAATGTTGTCAAAGACACAACAGTATGATTAGGAATGAGTTAAGAAATCAGAATTCTTTTCCTTGCTAATGAACAGATAGAGGACAAATATGTAACCAACCTTAGTTTGAGAGTTTTTTCCAGAAATAGAATAATTAATTTTACAATATGAATATACTTTTTATAACCAAGTTGTAAAATAACTTAGATTTATAAAAATAGATCTAATGCAAATAATTTTAATTTGATATAAAGTAACAAATTATTTTCTTAAATACAAATGAAAATGTTTCAAACTGTCTTAATTGTATACTAGTCTTCTTGTAACATTTAATTACTTAAAAACAAAGACAAATATCTGAATCAGATCTTATTAATTTCTCATAATCATCATCAGAATTATTTTGCAGATAAAAATTTTTATGAAATTGAAAAAACAAAAAGAATAAGTGAATAATAAAATATTTGAAGAGTACTTCCATAAACTGCTTTTTTCCTTTTAGTTGTAGATGGACACAATACCTTTATTTTATTTGTTTTTATTTTTATGTGAATCGAACCCAGTGCCTCACGCATGCTAGGCAAGCTCTCTACTACTGAGCCACAACACCGGCCCCATAAATTGCTTTCTATAAAAGAAGAAACTAGTGCAAACATTAAAGTTCAATATAGAAAATTTTGAGTTCAATGTTTGGTTTCTCTGTGTGTGTGAATATCTGAGTTAATCAGATCAATATTAATCAAATAAAACTTCTCACAGAGATAGTGAGATAATTATAGCAAAAGTTGGCATAAACTACTTAGAAGCCTAAATTATATTACTCATATCTCAAATGAATGACTCAGAGAAAATGAAGCATTCATTGGATTGGCTATGCAGCATTCTGAAATGTTGAAGCAAGTCAAAATATCTGGGGTATTCTGTAAACTGATTATTCTTACATACCTTATATTCTTAAAAGTTCTTTTCCCAAACCAGTTTTTAAAATCTGAGTTTGATTTATCTATGATAATCTAGACTAGCTGTTATGAAAAGTTTCATGTGAATAGGTATTTTGATGACTATAACTCTAATAGTAGCAAAACTACATTTTTTTTCCTAATCCATTTTTTCAAATGGAAGAATTACATTCCTTGCCAGAAACCTAGAGAGCACTTTGAAGAAGCAGAAAGAGGGCAAGTGGAGATAAACACTCTGCAAGGATAGAGGAGGTTCTTCTGCAGCCCTGTGGGTTCCAGCTAGAAATCCTGCCAACCACTCTTCCAGCTGCTGGGAGAGGAGTAATCTCTTAGAAACTCATTGTGTACACAGAAACTGATTTGGAATTTAACAGATAAGACTTTGAGATATAGTTGGGGATTATAATCTCAATTCTATATACCAGTAATTAACTTTCAGGTTTTGAAAGAGTGATGAAATTAAATAACAAACCTTGAGTATAAAATATAGTATTAGAAAGCATCCCAATAATTTTATATATATAATAATTATCCCAATAATTCTTATTATTGGAGAAACTTAGCAGTCAAGTTTTTGTGTAAATTTAAATTTAACCTGAAGGCATGTGCTCCACATGCTACCCATGGGAAGTTAATGCCTTTTATATGATACATTGTTCCTGTAGTTTTCTCTTTAACACAATGCATTTGGACCTTAGAATTCAGTGCTCTTAAACATTTAGTAATTTAGAACTAAATGGTTACCATTTCTTTTACTCTTTTGTAAAATGACTTGCAAATGCTTACATTTATGATGTTAAAAGCCCATAAAATATGGAAACTTTTAAACTTTATCTTTAAAATCTGATTGTTCTACTAATGAACTAAAATATACTTGTTTTAGGGTAGAAACCAAGAAAATGGGATCTTTCAGCCCTTGCATTAATTTATATTGATCAGGGCATCCTAAAGAAGATGAACAGTTCCTATTTATCCTAAAGGGAAATACTGTTTGACAAATAAAAATAAATAAATATTGCATTACCCATTTAACATCTAAATGTAACATTTGGCATTTTATCCCAAATGGATTTTTTATCCCAGATTATCCATTAGGATTTACTTTAAGTTCAATTCAATGATGAAATGCATCAGAAAGGACTTATTTCCATAACAATATATATTTATAATACAGCAAAGTCAAGAGATAATAAGTAAAAAACAATGTTTTGCTTTGAACTGAATGTTTTGTTAGCTAAACTCATCAAACTTATGAAATAATTATTTGATAGAATGTGAAAAATATATAAAATAAATGCAGCTTTTAATATGCTTTAAATGAAATTTTTAAAATATATATCTCAGAACATAATGTGAAAGTTAGAAACAATGAATATTTGTGACTTCAAATTTATAATCTATCCTAAATTGGATGCAATATTTCTATTAAATACTAATTTATATTTATTATAAGTTGGAGTATAAAATAAACTTTAGTCTGCAATTTAAAGAGTTATTCTATTTTTATTTAGTCAAATTATATATCCTTTATCGGTAGCACTTTCACATACAAAAAATTAGAAATTAATTAGAAATAAAAATATTTAAATAGATATTGTACAAAGAGAATTCTATAAAGCCAAATAAAAAGAACCATTCTAAAATATAAGGAGATAAATGATGTCACTATTAACTGCAACATTTTAAAGGTTGGATTATTTAAAGAAAAAAAAAGTTGTCTACATTTAAACTAAAGACTACACATAGAAAAATGATAGAGTGACCACATATTTTTCTTTAGTATATCAGAAGAGGCCACCCTCTATCAACAATGCTCACACATATGCTTACTGAAGAACACTTAGAAAACAATGCATATGAGTCTCCAAATAAACATAGGACTAGCAGTCATTCTAGAACACTACAGGTAAGATAAGGTCTGCTCCCTTTTATTATTTATAGTATTCATTCATTTGGCAAGTATTTAATGAGCATTCATGATGTCTAGTACTGGTCTAGGTGCACAGTCTGTCTTGGTAGACAAAATATACAAAATCCTTAGTCCCTTAGAACTTTCTCTTGCCAACAAACATTTACTGACATTCTATAAAACACCAGTACTGAAATAACTGCCATCATGTTAATATTGTTAGTAGAATAAGGCACTGCACATAGTACAACTGTACTCATCACATTAGTATACAAAATGAATAGGTTATATGTGCGTTTTCATCAATGTGATAATAGTATAATATTAAAAACAGATCAGCAGTATAAACACTCAAGAATATGCTAAAAATGGGATATAAAATTTCATGTCCCACCCATCTCCTAATGTGTGTAAAGAAAGGTGAAAAGCAAAGCAAACTATCAGGATTCACTGAATTTGCTCCTAATAAGAGTCTTCTAATTACTGTGAATAATCAAATGTATAAAGAAAAAAATAGGAAATCCTTTGTACTCCATATCCCAAAATAGAATGAGAAGACTTCTCAGTTCAAGAGTCATGATTCACACTTTTCTTTAGATACTAGTAAATATGGGATACATATTAGTGATAATTTCCTACAAATTTTTTCTTAATAAAATTAATACTTTTTAGAAACTGAGAAATTGAAGACTTCATCATTGTTAAGCTGAACTCTACCTTAAAGAATCACGCAAACCTCAAATAATTCTATATTATATCCTATTAGTGAAGAATAAAGAACATAGTTTGACATTTAACATATTAACAATATTTTAAAATAATTTTCCAATGAAAAAAAATTTTATTTAACAGAAAAATCACCAAAAAGTTCACAGAATCTAAAACATTCTTTCCAAGGTTAACTAGAGGGCATGCAGATTACTCCAGCTGTTTGGATAAATCTAATAAAAATCAGGAGCATGTTAACTTTCCAAGGACAAAAAGACAACAGGATCTTTTTCTATGTTCAGGGAGAAACTAACTGCATTGGTTAACAAAAGCACTGATTCTGTTTCTACTGTTAACAAACCATCTGTAGAAATCATTTGTATCTCTAAAGACCTAATGATAAATGTGGTTTTGAATGAACTTCACTATACTTCAGAGGTGTGATACAAATGAATCAGGCTAGCTAGACAAAGATTATCACTACATTAGTGACACTTGTGCCGGTTCCTTTCTAAATATTGAAATGCCTTGGGCAGTTAAAGTATGGAAGATTTGCCATACTATATAATAAAAAAAATATGATGCCATCGATTAATAAATAGTTGTCTACTGTTTATATGGCTTAATTCACACTTATTAACACAAACTATTAGTTCACAGATTCAACAAGATAAAAATAATTTTTGAAAACTACAATATATTTGAAAAGTCTCAAACAAATTAAAAAATAAACAAAAACATATCTTTATACCTATATTATTGTTCATTAAAATACTAATTGAGTTAGGTAATTAAACTTTAGAGTTAAAATTAAGCACATCATATATTTTAATATACTATGTTTCTAATAAAAGTGAAACATCAATTGAATATTAAATAAGCACAACACAACTAGATGTCTAAAAGTTGAAAAAGGAACAACTGGAAACTTCAGGGTTTTTGTTAATTTTTTCTAATGTTCTTGGAACATTTCTGACTCAAAGAAACAGTTTCATTTCACTTGTCATTTTCTAAAGACAAATACCAGTTGGTTATCACCCCTCCCCTCATATGCACAGCCTAAAAGAATATAGTAAATTAGCCTTTAACACAACTACACACTCATGATATTATAGCAGGGATATATTTATAAAATACATAAAAGAGCACAAATTTAGAGAAAGGGGAAAATAATACTTTTTAAACTATTTCAGAAACACCAAAATATATGCTAGAATTTTAAATTTGTAAGTATAATTT
Organism: Marmota marmota marmota; assembly: GCF_001458135.2. Classification (NCBI taxonomy): domain Eukaryota; kingdom Metazoa; phylum Chordata; class Mammalia; order Rodentia; family Sciuridae; genus Marmota; species Marmota marmota. The sequence continues at coordinate 7,686,150 of NW_025999998.1, read as the reverse complement.
TCATCAATATTACAGGCATCTTCCAAGTTGGCTAACTTGTTTTTGTTTGCCAGGAAACTTTCCCTTGAAGAAGAAACAAGACAAAATACCCCATCTAAAAACAAATGTGTTAGAACATAAGGAGGTAGTGTTATTTTGGGAATTTAAAATTTACATGTTTCAAAGTTCAAATACTTAAAAAGCATAACGAAAATATTTTCTGTGAACTAAAGGTTTTAGGTTTATTGAAAAAATATTACTTCATGTAGGTGATCCAGATTTTAAACTTTTCAATCACAGCAACAGAAGAATTAAGAAATCATAATAATTTCATCCCTAAATTTAAGAACACATCATCAATTAGGAAGACAAACTGTAATTCTTACTAAAATGTCACTAACATTAATTTAACAGGTTTATTGAACATAGATTTAAATCATAGTTCTATTCACTTTTTTGATGTATTCAGAAATCACCTTTAACAAAGTAATTTTTTAATCAGCATTTTCAAATGGTTTCCCAACAACTGATGAAAATATTTATCATTTCACAAAATTCTCATCATTCTTCTTAACACTTACCAGTATCATAATGAGGCTGAATCTGATAATGGTGAAGATTTTTCAAGAATAGTAATGGTAATTCTGTTTCATTATTATTAGCAGTTTATGTTTATTATTGTCTTTATTATTATTAGCAACTTTATGGCTTACCCAAAACCCTACTTTTTCTTTTGGTCCATTTTCACTTTTCTTTAATTTTTAGGACCTGAGTCTATCTATGCAGCTGTATTCTATCCACCATAGTTAGTCTTACTGGTAAATAAATCATTTTCAAATAGATAACCACTGGATTTGTCATTAATAATTTTTTATCCACTGAAGACTTTATTAGTCACACAAGTAGACTTGGCTGTTTCTATATCTCTGACAGAGATCTAGATTGCAAGTATTTGCTTCATACTAAATAAATATCAAACTAGAAAACTTTAAACATTTAAAAATAAGTATTAATTGATTTTCACAAATAAATGACAGCTTGTTGTTAACTTGAAAGTACTGTATCTGCACCCAAACAGTAGAAAAATCTAGTAACGCTGTCCACCATGGTCTCTACTTTTTTTGAGATATTCCACTGTACAAAATAGCCATTTAATAGTTCAAGGATCATAAAGGGCTGAGAAAGGAAGGTTAAGAAGCAAAATAAGTAAATAAACAAAACAAGCATTTAGAAGCAAGCAACACATGCAGAACAAGCAAGAGATTAGTTTACAAGAAGAAGAGGCAACTTACATGGCTGTTGAGAAGAGAGCTTCTGTGAGTGGACAGACCGTCAGACTTTTGCAGCGTCTCAATCGCCATTTCAATCTGATAATAGATGTCATTAAAAAAAGGGCTCAAGACAAGATAGTAATAAAAGGCTGACCAGAGATTTTTGATAGATTCTTTTAAAGTTTAATCCCTTCTTCAATGGTGGCTAATGAATAGCTATCACTAAATGTGTTTTCCCCTTTTCTTCCCCCCACCCCCAGAGAATAAAATAAAAATAGGCACATTAATAATAAGCCCTATCACAAAAGTAAATCTTTTTGAACACTGTGTAATTATAATCAGTATGGAGACCTGAGGAGTAGGAACCCCGGTGGATTTTTCTAGCTATGAGAAAACATTCTTGACTCAAAGTTCAAGATGTGGGATAGTAACCACTCTCTAAATAGTCTCCCGCCCAAAGAGTATTTAATATTTGTTCTATTCTGTCATGAAAGAAAAATCATGCAATAGATTCTGAATTTAATATGCATTAGCATTTTATTGCAAATGTACAAAAAAATCCTTACTTGATGTTTGAAAGCTATGAAATCCATATATCCCTCTTTTAGTCTTGTATTAAAATTTGAAAGTAAAGGGTCATACATATGAATGAATATTCATATGTAACTGTGGCCCCTATGTTATATTTTAGGATGTGGTAGTAAGGCAGAAATATTAGAAATGACAGCAGAAATGGAATGTAGAAGAGAAAATAATTCAGAGCCAACAAAGAAAAGGGGCAACTACAGAAAATTTTATTCCATGTAATCTTAGCATATTATGAACAACAATAAAATCTTACTCAATTCGTAATTTTACTAAGTAGCAGTGCCAATAATAAATGTCCCATACTCATGATAACCTCATATTTAATGGTAGCTTATCTTTCAGCTCCTAGTATTATTATTGCACATTCTGTTAATAAACAGTTTTGAAATGCTCTGTGGTTTTTGGGTTATACTAACAATATTAGCATTGCATTTATGTTTTAAAATTGCATTATGCAATTTAAGAGAAAAATATATATTATTACTTTTGAAAATCGGATCACATCATCAATTTAGTATAAGCAGTTATAAAAATATTTAATGCTTTAATATATAGTTAACTTTCTGACACTTTACTTTGGCTATGGAAATTAATAATGTCTTAAAATTTTAACATACTGCCCCTCCCAAAGAAAAATGATAGAAGATAACTGTTATCTATAAAAGTCTTTTTTTTAAATTTTTTTACCAAGTTTCCATTTTCTTTATCATACAACACATTATAGATAGAACATTCAGTATCAATTATATCAACATGAAATCTAATTTTCTTATAAACAACTTGGGAATTAATAGCTTTAATCTTATTTTATATTACTTTACCAAGTTGCGAGTTCTTCCCTATACTAAAATGTAATATGGAGCAGAATATTATAAGAATTTATAGAAAATATTCTTAAAATGAATATTAAATTAATTCATAAAACTATATAAAACAATTTATTCTATTGTTAACTTTTCTTTTTTAGATCACAAAACTATATAGACTGGTTCTAAAACATTCTCTCTGCCAGATAAGAAAATAATATAGTTTATCATTATACTTGAAAAATAAACAGAAGAAAGTGATATTGCATAAGTGAAAAAAGATGCACTTTAGAGCAATGCAACTGAAATGAGTTAATAAACACTTTGCCAAAATCTTAAACTGTAAAACTAAAGAACTTTGACATGACATCTCTTAGCAGCAATCAATAAGTGCTCTTGCTTTAAAAACATCTGAAAAGATTCATGTGACTAGAAATCACTTCTAAGAAGAACTGAATCAAACTGCAATTTGCTAAAATGCCTACATTTTCTTTAAAGTTTGAGTGTGGAAATTTTGAGATAATATTTCAGTCTAATAAATAAAAATACAATGATCTGTAGCCTGTGACTTATAGGTTTAAACGAAAGGTAAAAATTATCGGAACTATAATAGCTGAACAACACTCAGGAAGATGTACATGCTCTGGGTTTGTAAAGCAGCAAGTTTAAGTTGGATAAACCATGACTTTCTTATCTTAGAAGATCTGAACACATCTTTTTCTTAGAGGTCTGCTTGTATTTTAAAGTTGCTACTGTGATGGTCCCAGATTTCTATTTGATTCCCTGGAAGGTGTGGTTGTTAGGAAATGATCCTCTCATTTCTGGCCAGTTTTCATTTTTGTCTTATATGTATTTACTCATTTATGTACTTGGGATTAAACCCAGGGCCTTCCACTGGACTATATCCTCAGCACTTCTGGACAGTTTTTAAAGAGTTTTGAGGGAGGCTGTTAAGGAGTATAGAGACATGGGTCAAATTGGATTCCCCAGCAGTGGACTGACTTTCTAGAATGCCTTGGACCTTCAGACTTTTGGTTCTTTTTTGTCCCTTTGAACAATCAGAATATTTTTTCACCTCTACCTGGTAAGAATTTCTGAGAAAGGCACACACACACACACACACACACACACCAAAAAAAAAAACCAAAAAACAAAAAACGTATTTATCATATTCATTTTTTTAAAGTTGAAGAGAAATTTAATCTCATGAAAGGATCATATAGCCTTGACTATTTTTTAAAGGACGAGATCTATTTATAAGTGATTATGTACCTAACATATAAAATAGTGTACAGGGGACGAGGATTAAAAAAAAGTCTCATAATGTATAGGATATTATGATGTAGTGAGAGAGATAGGTTAGGTAGTCATATATATGAATAAATGCACAACTATGAAAACAAAGCTATATATAACAAAAATAAAAGTGTAATTTATAAAGGTAAATGAAAATGAAAACAACGTTCTCTAAGTTTTAGTGGGGAAGGGGGCTTTTGGCCTCCTTCTGAGAAAGTGTTAAAAAAATATGTAACTTCTCCTTTAAAAAAATGTATTTAAGAACACCTACAAAATTTACCGTCATTTTCTCAATGATTATAGACTCTACGAAGTCAGTACTCATACATAAAAAGATGGAGGTATTCTAGTTGAAAAGAGTGGGGCAAAGGGTTTTCTAGGGAGAAGAATAGGCTTAGTAAAGTCAAGAGGCAAGAAAGCCCAGGACATGTATTTGAGAAATGACAAGGAACCTAGTTTTTAGGGTATGTCTCCCTCTCACACAGAGTAATGGTGTAAGTGAGACTGAAGAAAGAGTTTGGAATTAGCTACTGAATACATAGCAGTCAGAGAAAAAGCAATGTCATTAAGGCTTTGAGGGAAGTCTGTGAATATTTGAGAAATGTTGGTTTTCAGATGAAGCCATAAAATGGGTTTTGCTAGGTAAAATGGATTGTGCTGCTAGTTAGGGGTGAAATGTGTCCTATTTGTGTTTATGGACTAAAAAGAAGTTTTAAGGGACAAAAGCATGAGAAGAGATTATCCCCCACAGGAATACATTATGACAGTAGAGGGAAAGTAAGGGTGAGAGGTTAGAGAAATAATGTAAAAACAGGGAAGAAAAGTAATGTTGAGGCAACTTTTTTATATTGTTAGCTTATGGGGAATTAAACAGCTCTCTTACCACAAATGGATTATGGATGTTATTCCTACCAATTATCCCATTTTTTTTTTTTTGTCATAGATTCATTGGGTAAGATCTATTTATGGGTAGGAGTTAGAGGAAAAGAGGGATGGAGTACAAATTAACTAAACAAGCTATGTTAGTGGATTAGAATAAATGTCCACAAGACTCATTAAGGATAAAGTTAATTCATTTATATTTCATTATTGTGGATTAGATATTTGAGCAAATATTTATTCAACTCTTAGGAGTTGACCAATATAAAAAAATATAGCACACTTCAGTATCTGACACTTAAAATACTGAGTTCAAAGCAAACTGGTGAAGATTATGTACTTTCAATTCTCACTATTCTCATATATTATCTGAGAAAATGTTTCTAATCTTAATGAAAATACTGTATAACTGCTGCTTCATGAAATGAAAATTATTAAATAGCTAGATTACCAGGTGGCTAGAATTTAAAAGTGTTTCAAGTTCAAGGAATTTGTAGGGTTTTTTTAAGTAAAAGAATAAAATTAAATACCAATCCCTCCAGTATAAAACAACTACAGTCCTTGCTACTCATGGTGGGAACTTCATTAAATTATTAAGGTGTCAGGTGATTTCATTTCAAGAATCATAAAACCTCACTGCACACAAGGAGCAATGCTAGTATGGTAGCTCTGTGTATGAGTGGTTGTATATATGGAGGAAGAGAAGAGTGGGAAGAAAGGGGAGAGAGAGGGAGAGATGGATTGAAAGATGCAGATGAGGAGGAAAAGGGCAGGAGATGTGTGTGTGTGTGTGTGTGTGTGTAAGGATGGAGTAAAAGACATAGTAGCAAAAATTTTCAAAAAATGCCCTGTTAACTGGAAGCTCAAAATACATCATGGCTTGAGTAAAAACTGATAAAAGTAACACAATGTGTCAATCAATATACAAGGGACTACTAATATGTATATACAATAAGCAATCAAAAGCAATCAAAATGAATTAAATAATTATTACTAGAATAAAGAGGAAGACAGGGAAGGAAGGAAGGAAGAACCACATCTTGTTGGTATAGTTAGTTATACAGAGAAGGCATAAAGTGGTGGTTGAGTAGAAAGTTGACAAATAATGCCTGACATTCTGATAGGGGCAGGTTAGTGAAAATTTTAGGTATAGAAAACAAGATAAGATGATACAATGTATGCTTGAGGAAGAGTAAGACTGACTGGAAGATAACTTCCCATTAGGGATGGATATATTAGGTTAGAGAGACTGCACTATTTTGACTGGGATCTTGGGTTAAAAAGGATGTGGGCCATGGTTGAAAAGTATTGAGAAAGGGAAGTAATCTGATAAAGAGAGTACTTCACATCATTAATCTAGTATAGGATACGAGAGAATCAGGACAGGAAAACCAATTTGGAAGTTATGATAATGCACCAGGAATGATGTGAGAGTGAAGAGGATGAATATAAATATACATTAGAATTAGAGATCTAAAGCTGCACAGTCTGAGGCAAAAAGGATGGTAGTGTCTTATTATTACTTGAAATGAACACAATGGTGTTTATTTCATCAGTGTGTGATTAGAATATTTTAAATACACATATCAAATCCATTGACATGAACAGATTCTAAAATGTTTTCCAGTTAATTTCTCTACAGGATGATCTTTATTCTAAAAATACTGATCATTTGGTTATTGAAATTTCAACTCTAGTACATACAGATTAACAAATATCTTTATGACAATCTGAAAGTCAAGAATAACTCTAGGCCTCAGTGATCTCTCTTCTTGGGCATTACTCTTTTTATCTCTCTGTCTTTTCCTTTCTCTTGGATTCTCTTTCAATATTTAAAAAAAAAATCTTTGCTTTTTTCAACTTAATGGTACAGAGCCAAATAATATTTTTATGACTAAAGAATTCCCCCTACTCTCCTTTTTTCAACTAAAAAAACAGACATGGTAAACACTGTTCAATTTTGCCTTAAACTTTAGATTATGAGGATATTTTTGCTTTTTTGAAAAAAAAAATTAATTCTCTGAGCTAAGTTAACAGGGTCCAGTTGCAATGTAATTTACATAATCATCTGGGACTGAGTCACCATTACATTCTTCCTATGATTGTCTTAGAATACATGGTGTTTAGGAGTCAGGACCCAATTCATGGTGGTGCTGGATTTTGTCTCATAATCAGGTAAATACCTATGGCAATTCCTCCGAGAGCAAATGGTAGATCACTCAATTTGGGATGAGACACTCAATCTGGAAAGATAGGCTTACAGAGCATTAAGATGAGATGAGGGTGAGACTTCGAAACTCCTCTGTAGACCAGCAGCTAAGAAACTGATATTCACTTCAGCCTTATGGACACATAATTATTGGGGGTAATTTAAATTCTTTTCTAGAAAATAAAGAAAGACCTTTGGCAATATACTTGGAGTGATTAAAATCCCTTCAGTTTCACCATTTAAAACAGGATTTGTAAGAGAACAGAAATCTAATGCTGGTTATTAGCCTAGTCTGGGACCCCTTCAGCCAGTGCTGCTGGAAGCCATAAAACTTCTCAGTAAATGGAGAGGAGGTGTTATGGTTTAGATGTGAGGTGTTCACCAAAAGCTCCTGTGTGAAATAATGCAAGAGGGTTTCCAGGTGAAATGATTAAGAATAAAATCAGTGCATTAATCTGCAAATAGGGATTAACTGGGTGGTAAACTAGGCAAGTAGGGTGTGGCTGGAGAAGATGGGTCACTGTGGGCATGTCTTTGGGATTTATATTGTCTTTGTTGAGCAGAGTTCTCTCTCTCTCTCTCTTTCTCTCTCTCTCTCCTCACCACCACCACTTTCTCTTCCTCTTTCTCCTCTCCTCTCCTGTCTTCTCCTCTCTCTTTCCCTCCATCCCCTTCCTAGTGTCATGTCCTGAGGTGCTTTTCCCACCTCACTCTTCTACTATAATGTACTGCCTCTCCTCATGCCCTAAGGAATGGAGTCATCCATATATAGACTTGAGATCTCTGAAATTATGAGCCCCCAAGGAAACTTTTCCTCCCCTAATTGCTCTTATCAGGTCTTTTGGTCAAAGTGGCAAAAAAAAAAAAAAAAAAAAAAAAAGCAGACTGAAATATGAGGATTTGTGGTGTGTTTTGATAGAACATGGAAATGTTAGAGGGTAGGCCCCTGAGGCAGATAAATGATCAAGATTGATGAAAGATTTCCTGGCCTTAGGAATGGTATGCCATCTCAAAGTCTCAAATGCTGCCCTGAAAGAATGCCTGGCAAAGTATGAAAAGCTAAAGCTCAGGTACAACTACCTACATTCATAGGCCAGATTTCTGACCACACATTAGCAGGAAACCAAAGACTTCATGACATCATGTCACAAAACAATATGCTACAAAGCATAATTAGAAAAATCAAAACTGGTTAGATCAACTAGCTATGAGTGCAATTTACAATGAAGATAATCCAGAAAAACTAAGACTTCTTTAGGGAGTAGAAGAACTTCCCTGTGCTCCGTCCGATGGGCTTTGCTGTAACTTAATTTGGTTGAAAAGAGAGGAAAGTAACACCAAGGATATAAGAAAATAATTTTAGAACTGAGGCACCAGGTAGGAATGGAAGAATTAAAATAAATACAGATGTGATTCCGCTGTTTCAACTGAACACTGGATTCTCAAAAGACATGATCCCAGGGAATGGTATAACTGGTTTAACCTCAATGGGGCAAAAGGGTCTCCATACCAATTAATTTGCTTCTGTTATAGAAAGTGGCATGGTTACAAATGTGGTAAAACATGAACACACAAATAGACTTTAGTATTTTAGGGGCAGATTCAAGAAAAAAAAATACTTTGTAAGGCAAAGTATACAATTTGATTACACCAAATATACATATTTTGTGGCAAAGGAAGAGCAAAGGGAGTCTTCCATGATTTCTCAGAAATTAAGGTGACATATTCAGAAGAGGCAAGAGAGATGTAATATTTCACATTCAGAAGAAAAAATAATTAGAGTATTGCCTTTACAAAGATAAAGCAACTCCTTTTAGGAAGTTGAACAAGACAGTATACTATTACTTAATGAAAGATACTAAGTGTGATAAACATGACTCAAACCATAGGCTGAAAACCCTTTGTGTCATGAAAATACTAATGCTGCCTTGTTAGAATCAAGGGTAGGTAGAAGCTTTCAAATATCCAAGGCCACACTGAGGTCTATGCTATATCCAACCCTGAATTAGTATAGCAAGAGGAACCTTAGAGGGCTAGGGTTGTGGCTCAGCGGTAGAGCACTTGTCTTCGCAAGTGCAGGACCCGGGGTTCGATCCTCAGCACTACATAAAAATAAATAAGTGAAATAAAGGTATCGTGTCCAACTACAACTAAAAACTAAATATTTTTTTTTAAAAAAAGAACCTTAGAAAAATCCCACCTAAACCCTAAAGAAAAGAGGTAGAGAGTACAGAGAAAAAGGGTCAAATGAGGTCTGAAGACTCATTAATATTGTGTTTGTATTCTCTTTTCCCAATCTCAAAGAAGAGATGAATAATATTGTCTTATTCCTATAACCATGCATATTTTTAAAGAGAAAAACTGTAAAAGAAAGTTTCCTTGTTGTCATTACCCAGTGCTACTTATACTTGCCCACTGCCTTCTATCAAAAGAGAATCTTTCTAATATGGATGGGCTCATGATTTTCGGAGTTGCTTCTGAATGGTGCGAGATGTACAGGAGACTAAACTGATCTTAGATCTTAGCTTTGAGAAGACTGATGGTGAATGCTCATTGGACAGACTGGAGAGGAGAATGTGAAGTAGTTTTGTGTGACTAAGCTTTGGACAATATGGTGCTAAGTCTTCAGTTCTTTGTCTTAACAAAATTTTCAGTAAAATCTATGCTATTCCCAGGTACTTCTGATATAAGTAAGATAGGTTGGAGTACAGAGCTCATTTAGGAATGGTTGATAATGACAAAAAGCTAAATTTCAGTTTGAAATACAAGAAAATGTGAAGAGCTGGTGTTTTGTATGACTTACATGGGATTAAAAAAAAAAGGCCTCCCTGCACGTGTGGTTTATATAGACATGTATGTACATCAATGCAAATAAAATACTATATACACAATTAGGACTCTTAAGGTAAATATTAACATGTTATTCAACAACATTACTAATAAGACAGAAGGAAAATTGTATCATTTTACTTGTAGTTTTTATAGGTCAAGGCATATTCTCTTGACTTTTAAATGTCTTTTTAAAGTTTTTTAAAGGCCAAAGGTCAAGATTTGTATATCCAACTATAATTATATATAAATTAAAATGAAAATATAATTAAAATTGGTGTCACACTATATATTTTTTTTCCATTTTACAACTATTAAAGTGATTTAAAATAGAATACTAGAATATTTTATGATTTGTAAACCTTTTTACATTAAATCTCATTTGATTTTCAAAACAACCTATAAAAAGTATGGGGAAGGAACATTATCGTCACTTCCAAGATTAAAAAATTGAGGCTCTCTGGAATTGAAGGATTTTCATAAGATTACAAAGATATTAACTATGAGATCAGAATCTAAGATTTATCACTCTAAATTCAATATCATTTTCATTTTATAAAAAAAATAACATGAATCTAAATTGAGTGAAAATATCTCATATTATTTTAATGAAAATATCCTATGAGGAGTGGATTATAATATCCTATGAAGAGCAATTATAACTTACTAAGTAATTTATTATTAATAAGATTTACTTTCCAATAGGAAAGGGTTTAAATGTGATTGCTAACTATTATGAAAATGATTTAAATGTGTTCAACTTCCAAATCAACAAAAAGTTTTGACTGCATAGTTAATATTAATATTAAAAACAATTATCCTAATATATAATACGTATATTTTCTTATTAATACAACTTACTCTGTTAACCACCCAGTGAGCACTTTCTCAGAGAAATAACATTTCTGTTTCCCTGTGAAGGAATAGTAAATTCTTTAGAGAAATTCAGTCATGAGAATACACTTAAGACCAGAAACTTTTTTCTAGGTAATTTATCTTCTGAACTTTAGGGTTTTAAATTTTGTTTGCATCTCAGATAAGGGAAAACCTAAATATTTCTACTTGATGACTTTTGTTTGGAAAATTATCTGTGATAGCTGGCAGGGACATGTAGCCACCACAGTTAACATGAGTTTGAAAAGACAATCTCAAATTGAATATGTGTGTGTGTGTGTGTGTGTGTGTGTGTAGGCTCTAAAAGGAGACTTCAATAAAAAAAAAAATTGAACTTTATGTCTAGTCTACGAATCACTAAAAACAGAAGTTTTTCAAAATGTGGTATTGAGCTAGTAGTATCAGAATCAACTGGGCACTTGTTAAAGATGCCAGGTAAAAAATATATAAATAAACAAACAACAACAATAAAATTCAATAACAAAAACACCCAAGGTGGGTTCAGTAGTGCAATCTTGTAATATCAGCAACTATGGAGGCTAAGGCAGGAAGATGGCAAGTTTAAGGTCATCCTTGGCAATTTAGCAACACCTTGTCTTAAAAATAAAAAGGATTTGAAGTGTAGTTCAGTGGTAGACAGTCCTTGGGTTCAATTTCCAGTATTAAAAAAACTCCACAGCCAATGGAGAGTTTACAATCAGGTCTTACACAGGTACTGATAATGCTTTAACATTCTCCTCAATTTGCCCAAATCAGAGTTGCAATGTTTTTTGTTGTTGTTTTCTTTGTTTGTTTGGTTTGGGTACTGGGAATTGAATCCAGGTTTGTTTAACCTCTGAGCACATCCTCAGACCATTTTTATTTTTTTACTTTTTATTTTGTGACAGGGCCTAGCTAAGTTGCTTAAGCTGGCCTCAAAATTGCCATCCTCTTGCCTCAGCCTCCTGAGCCACTGGGATTACAGACATGCACCACAGCACCTGGCAAAAGCAATGTTTTCTAGAATGTAAAATGCAAATCATCAGTGGGTTATAAAATCAATTATATCATGACGATTCTTAAAAAAAAAATAAGGAAATTAAATAAAGTAGAAAATAAACAGAGCCATTGTATACCATATGGATGTTTCATTTCATGGAACTTTGATTTTAGTCATATGTACATGTATACATATATATAAAGCAGACATGTGTATAGAAATGTGCTTTCATGAACATAGATATGAGTCTGTGAGTATGAGGATACAGTGTGTAAAGGTATTTCTCATACCATAAAACTTTGAATGCCTTGCACTAGCAGTTAAATCATTATAAACTCCCTTTTAATCAAGGGACATCCTCTAAGGATCTACAGGGTATGTTTGGGGCCCTGGTGGCCTGGCAAATGCACAGAGAAACACACCTAATCAAGCTAAGGCTCTGGCTATGATACTGCTCTTTAAATTTTAAGTTCAAGTGAACTATTAAGTCATTATGTAAATACATTAACTCCACAGTGCTGTTCAAAAAAATTTAACTGAGAGAGATTCAGGACATGCTATTCTTTTTAAAAAATTTCAGAATGCCCCCCAAAACACATCTAGCCAGCTTTGCTTTTCATGTCTTCTTGAATTAGAAAGTAGCAAAGGATGAAATCTTGGTCTTAACACACTAAACATTTACAACAGACAAGTTTGAGATCTTAGTAATGTTCAACTATGTAAAAATCTTCTCCTTTCTGTTCACTGATAATTTTATGATATCTAGAGAAAAATTCTAAAATATTACACTTTCAATCTGAAATTTTGGTAATTTTCTAATGCCTTAATCTATTCTGAAATTTCTTAAGGCAAAAAAAAACCAACTTAGCTAAACATGTATAAACTAAATGTGTTCTGAAAACCTTTGGGATGGTAGGTTGAAACCAAGATTGTTTGTTGTTTGGGATGTTCTCTAATTACTTTGTCCAGCCCACATTCCTCCACCTCACAGGAACCTCATAAGGCTGCTATTATCAGTTTGTGATGATAAAACTAGTTTCTGAAACAGCAACTACAGAAGCACCTGGAGGTTAGAATAACCTTTAGGAATCTGCTGCATTAGCATTAAGTTATAGGATTTCAGATCAAAGTTAAATTTTCAAATGATCCTTGCCTTTTGCAATTTAATCTAAGTACTAAGAACATTTTCACTTTGTGTATGGTCTATATGATCACTAAAACTGAGATTTTTATTGAAGTGTGGTCCTCCACCTACTAGAATCATCTGGGCACTTGTTAGAAATGCAAATTAATTCTGGGGCCCTTGCTCACAATGACTGGATCAAAAGCCCTGGGAGTGAGACACAGTTATATATTTTAACCAAAGCTCCAAATACACATTCAAATTAAAGGACTACTGCACTAAAACATAATCAAATTTTTTTCTTTTCTAGACAATAACTACTTAGGTAGGTAGTATAATAAGCAGTCAGACAATTTAATTAAAGGGTGATTTTTGCAGTCAGAGGATTTAGTTTTGTACTTCTCTTTTAACTTTCTTGCTACCCAAACCTATAGAAACTTAGGGAATGCTTGAACTAATATCTGTAAAATTATCAGACGAAAGGGACAATATAGCTTATTAACATTTATACCTTTAAAAATAATATGGTGAGAAACGTCAAAATTAATCACTTAACAAAAGTTTGAGGACTATTTGTGGATTTCCATTTTTGCCTTGGAGACGATTAGGTGGCTTTCAGTGCCATGACTAGCTCCATTAGTCCGTTGGGTGAACCCTCCCTTTTGTGGAAGTGCTTAGTGAACAGTGATTACTCATAAATGTTTGAGAGAATGAGTAACTAAAGAAAGTAATCCAAGGGTTTGGGGTATAGCACAATGGTACAACACCTGCTTAGCATGTGTGAGGCCCTAGGCTCAATTCCCAGCACTGGGGGGGGTGGGGGTGGAGGGGAGTGGTTAGGTTTAAGTGTTATGAAATGTAAGCACTATGAAATAAGAAAATAATTTGGTCTAAATACATAAATACAAATACACAAATACAAAACATTCACTTTCATTCCAAAATAATGAATAAGAATGGCTGTAAAAAAAAAAAAAAACAACTAAATTTAGTGCAAGTTTCATTGTCTAAACTTTCAACAGTGTAAAAAAGGACTATATATAATGCATTAATTAAAGTAGAAATAAACAGAAGGAAGACTGATAGAGTAGAGAAAGGGAATCAGGGAGGGAGGAGGAGAAGAGAGGGGTAGTACTGGGGACTGAAATGGAGAAAACAATGTTACACATATTTTTTTAATATGTCAAAATAAACACCACTATCATGTATAACTATAATGAAATAAAATTAACATTTAAGAAGGAGGACTTTGGATCAAGGTTTAATTTCAATTGTGACACCTTATAGACAAAGCTTAATACTGGCACCTGAAGAAAAGGTATTTCAACTACATGCATTTGGAGAATAAGATCAATTAGATAAACTTTACAATCATTTCTACATTGCTTGAGATTTTAAAAAATAACAAATTACTTCTTAAGATATTATATTCATACACCTCCCACTTCTTTTTAGTTACATGTATCTATTATATGTCTAAAGATGTCTTTGTGCCTATATAAGCATGTACAAATACATGGTTTTATTTACACACACTCATACATTACTCCTTGATTTTTTAATTGCTTTTGGCTTTTTGTTTTGGATATCTTTTCACATTAAAGTATATATGCAATGTTTCACTCTGTTTAAAACTACACTAAGGAATTGTAATTCAATGATAAACCACTTTTCTAGCATGCAAAAGGCCCTAGGTTCCATCCCCAGTAACACATGCGCGCACGCGCGCGCACATACACACACACACACACACACACAATATATATATATATATTTTGAAAAATCCACAGAAAGGATAAATATTAGGATTTTCCACTATTTTAATTTAACAAGTAACTACAAGAAATATAGTTGTTTATGCAGTATTTGTGTGTGTATGTGTGTGTGAGTGTGTGTGTATATCTGTAGGATAAATTCTAAGGGTACACTCACTGGTTCAAAGGATATGTGTATTTTCAACTTAATAAACATTTCCACATTGCTTTCCAATCTTGTACCAGTTTAGACTCCCATCAACAGTGATTGAGAATGCCTAATTTCTTATACACTTGTCAAGGCTTACTTCTTCAGCTTTGCTCACGTACAAGAAGAAAAATGGTATCTAATCATACTATATTTTTCATTTCCTTTTCAGTTGACGAACTATTCATATACTATCTCCATTTTTAATTTTTTTCTATGGATTTGTAAAAGTAGTCTACATGTTAAAAGAAATTCCTCCTTTGACTATAATGTTTCAACATGTTAAGCCATTTTATTGTTTCTACACTGCCTTTGTTTATTGGGCTTTTTGTTATACAGAATGTTTTCATTTTTATGTAATTGAGCTTATGAATACATTCTTTATAGCATCTGGATTTTACATCATGCTTTCTACTTGAAGAGAATAATAAACACATTTTCCATCCAAGTGAAATTTAATTTTGGTATAAGGAATAATGTATGGAACTAATTTAATTTTCTTTTCTAAACTGTTTATCCTACTATTCAAAACATCATTTATTTAATGATAATTTATTACTTCTCCACTGATAGGCAATGTCACCTTTATTCTCTACTATATTCCTATATGCATTTGTCCTATTTCAGTTTTCTAGTCTATTTGTTGGTCTATTACTGTGCCTAGACAATTCTGCTTTAATTATAATTTTATACCTGTTTTCATAAGCAGTTGTCTGTTTCCTCCCTGCTTGTTCCCTATTCTTTTTCTTTTTACAAAAGTTTCTCTATTATTCTTATATATTTATTTATACAAAGAAAAAAATATATTGGTATTTTGATTGAGGTTATGTTAAAATATCTTCTTATGTAAATTTAGGGAGAGTCAACATTTGATACTGATATTTCTTATCTAAGAATATGGTATGTATTCTAATTACTCAAGTTTCCTTTTGTGTCCCTCAGGAATTTCAAAAAATTTTATTTAGCAGTTAGATTTATACACACATTAATAGTTTATTATCATATACTTTTGTTTTTTATTGTAAATAAGACCTCTGCTTCTATCAAATTTTCTAAAATTACTGTTTTTTGCATCTTGAATAGCTGTTGATTTTATCATATACTAATTTTTAACTCAGTCACCTCTCACATTACAGTTTCATCTGATTCTCTATGATTTTTAGTAGGTACACAATTATATCATCTATAAACTGTAACCTCTTTATTTCCTATTTTTATATTTAATTTCCTTCTCTTGCCTTACTGCATCTGTTCTGTACTTTGGAAAGCACAATTAAATATCACACCGTCCATTCTTATGAGACAGATGAGAAAGTCACTAAAACTTACACCAAGCAAATTTAAAATAAATGTTTAAAATTATTTCTAACAGTCTGTAGTTACATTATAAAACTCTTAACCCATGAAATTTACTGCCATTCACAGTTTAAATTAAACACTGTAGCTAGATTTTAAGACGAACCAGATAATTTCTGTAGCCAATAAACAGAACTGGAATTATACATACTGAAAGAGTGGTAATCAAATCATACAGTTTGCAGGATGAACAAATAATGGGTCATGAAGAAATTCCCTATTAGAAAAGTGATAACTAGTCATAGGCCTTGTGTTGTATTGTACCCCATTAAATTAGAAGAAACAGTACTGAAACTTTCTGGGTCTAACTTAGAAGCTATTCACAGGCAACAGTCTATTTCATTTTGCCACTAATACATTTCATGTTTTATCTGATTTACCTGATTTTTTTCCTAGCTATTTCTGGCAATGTTATAATACACCTCTGTTCTGAAATGCCATGTAAGTTTAAAATAGCTGAAAAATAAAATTACTTATTACTACATTTGCATTAAAATTTCAGGGGAATTCATTGGTTGTACTCAAGAGAGACTGAAGGCCATGTCATTCTGTTTGTCTTACTCTTCTAGTTTATCAAGATTTCTAGGAGAAAAATGTTTTACAGCCTTAACTGTAAAATTACTGTCTCTAGGTCTCATCAGCTTCAAGGCTGGAGCAGTGTGGAACTGACTGACAGCTGAATGGAATATAGATGAAATGATGGAGCCTACAAGTCACTCAAAGTCCCATTTTATTAAGTGCTTTGAAAAATCATGTCCTAGAACCTTCAGTCAATTTATGATTTAGTACAAGAAGCAGAAGATTTGTACTGTGTCTAAGGAGTTTCATTTGATGGCTCAGATTGCCCTAGAGGAAAAGGGACATAGGAAAAAGGAAATGCTAAGATCATAAGAGAGATACATGCTTCTGCTTGAATAAGTGAAGAAGTGTTTTATTCCCTTAATCATTGAGATTGACTAGAATATAAAATTGTTTTTTAAAATAAAAACTATGAATTATGCATAATTTGCATACTACTAACTTAAAAATTATTTTCTTTCAGTAATGCCTATATACATGATAATGAAACAGACACTTTTCATCTCATGTAATTACATTATTTTTTAATCTCAATATAGCCCAAACCAATAATCCATCATTATTTTAACACAGTGTTTCTTTTAGTAAGATAGATGAACAACTCAGCTACTTTTCTTTTGGCGAAGGGTGGTATTGGGGATTGAATTCAGTGGCACAGTACCACTGATTTACATCCCTAGTCCTTGTACTTTTTATTTTGAGACAGGGTCTGTCTAAAGTTGTAAATGCCGGCCTCAAACCTGCCATCCTCCTGCCTCAATCTCTGAAGTTGCTAGGATTACAGTTAATTACAGTCGTGCACCACTGCACCCAGCTCAGCTACTTTTAATATAATCACTTTTTATAAATATAAGGAGTCTTCAATGTACTGATATGAAAAAACAAACTCCAAATCATGCTGTAAGGTAGGGGGAAAGCAAAATTAAGTATTTTTGCTATAATATATCTGAAAAAAATTAAAGGAATTCTGCTTGTATATTCAAAGAATGTTTCTCGAATGATGCTTAAAGAACATGATAACATTGGTTGGTTCTAAGAAATGAAATTAACAAAAAATTTCAAACAAAGCAAATGGCCATTGGCACCATATCAGCAAAAAAAATAAGAAGGTAAAATGATTTTTCAGGGAACTAAAAACATTCATCCTAGAAAAAGCATTTCCCCATTCCAAATTCATAAGCATATAAACCCAAGGAAAAAAAATAAAAGTACCTAAAAGTCTGATACAAATTCTTAGCTTTCTATAAATAAGTTAAGCTAAAATTTACAGCAGATAGACATTCATATTTTCTTCCAAAAACTAAAGTAAATTATAATATTTTATATTAATGAAAGAAATATGAATAACAATTTATAAACATTTTCCTTATGCTTCTTATTGAAATCTAATCTTAGCAAAAGCCATTTAACATACATAATTACTAAAAGTAAATAAATAAAGGCGTTAAGATTAGCTTTCATAGCCCAGTCTGAAATGCATAAAGTAATCTTATTTTATTATTAAAACCCCAAAAACTCAACAAATCAAATTCCATTTGATTATAGGAATAGAAACACTAAAAGGAGGTGCAAATAAAGCTTTTTAAAGCATATTAATAATTATTGTATAGTTTAAGATAAACTATGCTATGATGAGCATAAAACAACCAGCTTTCTTCATCCGTATACCTTGAGAAACTGTTTATACATTAAGGTAAACTTTTCTTTGTGGCAGGATATCATTCCTAATAATTCTAAATGAATGTATGTCTGTATAGAAATAGTCTGAATGTAAAAGGGAGTCAACACAATTTTTCTGAGAACTATTGCAAGAAAATTTGTTAGCCAGGAATTGAATAAGAGTGGGCAGTTGCTATTCCCAAGTATCCAAATTTAACTAGTTCCACATCAACTGAATGTATTGATTCTACATTCCACTTACTTCTAAGCTTGTAAGCAATAGTCCAGTTGACTAAAAAATTCCTTGGTATTCACAGGCTACTGGTTCTAGGAACCTCCTCAGACACCAAAAGCTGTAGATTCTCAAGTCCGTTATGTAAAATGGTGTAGCAGTTGTATAAAACCTATGAGCACGCCCTCCTGTATATTTTAAATCATGTCTAGATTATTTATTATTTACAATACCCACTTAAATGTAAATGCTATATAAACAGTTATTACATTATATCATTTAGGGAATAGTGACAAAAAATCTGTACATATTCAGTACATATACAAATTTCTTTTTTTTTTTGGATATTTTCTACCTGAGGTTGGTTGAATCCATGGATGTGAAACCTGTAGATATAAAGAGCTGACTGCATAATTTCCAGTCAGGAATTTTGTCCACAATATAGGATACTACTATGTAGTCAGTTGAATCATTCATGCTATAGGTTATAGGTTGAGCAAGAAGAATAACCAGAAAAACTGAACTAAGTGTAATAAAGTTTGGCCCAATATTTGGAAAGAAATAGATTGAATCTTGACCAAGTAGTTGCCAAAGATTGTGCTCAAATACACCATTTTGTGTGGTTCTATGATAAACAAAAAAGATGAATTCAAGCAAATTCCCTTCAATTAACTGGCAAACTAGCACCTACTACAAGTTGAAACAAACAAAAATTGACCAATTTTCTGACATTTGGTAAGAAGAGGCTGGTAGAAAATCTTAATTAGGTCCATAGTCCTTATTAAACACTGCTAACTTTACTACTATAATGTGAAGTGCATACTGGGAATCATTTTCTCACTCTGAATCAAACTCATTAAAACCTTCAGATTGAGAGGGGGATCTAAATAAAATACATCCTTTGGTAATAAATGCAAGGTAATGCTATAAACACTAGTAGATAAGTGTGTACCACCACATGGGATTTGATGAGGGTACATTGTGTTTTATTTTCATATAAAAGATATCTTCAATTTTTATACTTTTTGTTAAAAAATAAAAAATATTCTTATTAAAAAGGAAAACAACCCCAAAATAATTTCAGACAGAATTTTCATCATTAAGAAATCAATCTCAAATATGAATATTTTAAAATGTAAATGAATATGTATAATTGATATTATGAATTGATGATTCTTAGAAGAATTTTCAAACATTGCCAATTATATTTAGTAATTTTATGTGTCAAATTTATTGATGAATGTAGTAAAAATCACATATCATATTTGTGTATTGGGTAACTGAAGGGGTAATGTTACCTTTCCTGTACTATAGAGAAGACCTTCATCAAAAAATTCTATCCATCTAACTAAATATATATACACATGTATATATATAAAAATACAAATATATAAACATATATATATATATAGATACATATATATGTTTATATATTTGTATTTATATATTTTTTTTCTGTTAATGTTTGCAAATATATTTACATGACTTGGAATATACATCTTAGCTAATTTAGTGATAGAACTAGTAGGTTTAATAAACCTAAATATGGTTGCTGGGGATGTTTAACAAGTAGCTAAAATAAGTGTGAAGGCAAGTGGGAATGGCAAGAGAAGGTAAGGTAGGAAAGGATGGGATACCAACATGAGAGAGGGTAGATGAAAAGAAAAGTGTGAAAGTACACATTTGCCTTGCTTTTCAGTTTTCCTAGGGCCTCAATAAGTGGCAAGTACTTGAATTCGCATGGAAAATAACTTTCTAGGTGGCCTTCATTAGGAGTGCTATCAAGTACTGGTATCTTTTTTCTCCTTTTCATTTTGTGGTTATGTTTACATAGTATTTTATAATTTAAAAAAAATACTGTGACTCTTAAAAGCCAGAAGGAAATTAGGAAATAATTTACTTTAAACAACCCCTTATTTTATTGATAGGGGAACTGAGGTCCGGAGAGTCTATGATTTATTAATGGCAATTCTCTTTACTTTCTAATCTATATAAACATACTGGTGTGACCAAAAGGTTTAGAAATACTATATTTAATATCAGTAACAGCCCAAGACAAATACACAAAATGCTTCAAAAGCACAAATTACAGAAAGGGACTCTCCATTTAGAACAGCTAGTTATCTATTCTGATGTTAATAACAAATCCTGAATTAAAAACAAAAGGCTTTAAAAATGGATTAGGGAAAAAAATCACTAAATGATGAAAGTGTGAACATATGTAATCACCACAAATACACAAAGTATATGCAAAGTACTTACCACATACATATAACATCTTGAAGAAAACCCACTAAATAATAAATATAAATCTCTCTTAGTATTTCTCCCAACTTTATTTCTACCTTATTTCATTTCAAGAACAAACTCTATGGTAAGATGGTGGGAAAAGGATACATCTACTTAGTTCAAATCCCTACTACCCTTTTATATGAAATATCTATAAAATCAATTTCACTGCTACTTCAATTTAAATGATCATTCTCTCTTATATGCTTGGTTGATATAAAAATAAGAAATTCAGGTTATTAAGTTTGATATTTAATCTTATACTACTTTCTATGATTATTTCTGTGACATCATTTGAACACATTAAAGTATATTGTGTCAAAGTATTTAATTTTAAAAACTTGAAATCCCAGATACAAACATGCCAGGCAAGTTCGCTACTACTGAGCCACAACCCCTGCCCCAACATAAATATTTTTCATCTGAATCAACTGTATATGTGCTTCACAAATCTCTGGTAGAATAGAACATGACTTTACAAACGGCACTTGGGCAGCCTTTTTAAATTTTATTAGTTAAGTACTGATTTCAATATGAATTAGGGGACAAAACTACACATGACTTTTTATTTTAAAAGTGAATCAGGCTTAAAATGTATTAAGTAAATAATATTACAGGCAGGAGGTGAATATGATAAAACTTAAATATCTAAGGTACGGGAAAACTGTCCTACATAACTAACACCTCTGTGAATGAGCTGGAAAAAACGCAAGTGAAGAAAACCGAGGAAAATTCCACATTAAACTATATTTTATTTTCTATTTTACTAATTGGCGTTTACCTTATAAAGTAAGTAGCATAATAAAAAATTATTTCAATAGAAATTGCAAGTATTTAATAATATCACTGAAGAAAGCCTATTAAAATCAGCAGTTTTAGGAGTACAACTCAACTCTAACTTCCTATTACTGATAAAAAGTTCCTAATTCATTTAATTGGGGGCACACATATCAGTAACATTCTATGTAATAATATATATATATACTACATGCTATACACTATCATAATACTATAATTGCTTAACACATTCTTGCCCCAGTCCAGTCTTTGTGGTTCTTTTCCCCTACAGAGGAAATAATGTACAACAGAAGTCATCAAGAAGCTAAACTGACCAAATGAATACTTACTGTTGCTGGGGAGGCCCGAGTAGTGTGTGTCACTGAGTGACCAGAATTCTCCATTGAATTGCCAATCAGATAGGTTCCTCCAGAGCTGCTGATGAGTTGACCTCCTGTGACACCCATCTGGATCCCACCAGTACCCACCATACTGTGGGAGGAGACCACGGTAGTCACCTGTGCAGAACTCCCTTGAGTATCAAAGTAATTTCCTCCAGTGTTTTGGCTGTACATCTGTGTTTCTGTGTAAGGATAAGTTGTTGTTCGGCTTTAGAAGAAGAAGAAGAAAGGAGAAATTTACTAGCTGATTTATATCATCTGATTAATTTATCTTCTAATATGGGTCTATTTAAAATAGACAATTTAGTCTTTGGAATATGACAAGTTTTTCATTTTTGTAAGAAATTTAATTCCTGGAAATAGTTGGGTGTACTTTCCAAATTAAAGGTACATTTCTTAAAAAGGTATCTCAGCACCCTTCTATACTTTAGGGGGTTGGCCCTCTTCAGCTGCCTATCATGGGCATATATAAATAAGCTCTGTTGTTAACTTCACTCAAAGGAATCTTGCTGATGGATTTTTTCACTTCCTTATAAAACCACCTGCCAGGCAGGCACAGAGATGCACACCTATAACTCCAGTGGCTAGAGAGGCTGAGGTAGGATGATCACAAGTTCGAAATCAGCCTCAGCAACTTAGCAAGATCCTTAGTATCTTAGTGAAACCCTCAACATAAAAAAATTTAAAAAATGACTCAGAGGTAAAACACCACCCCACACACCCTGGGTTCAATTTCCAGTTCCAAACAACAACAACAACAAAACCAATCCAAACAAAAAACCCTTACAAATCCCAGTTTTAGAAAAATAGCTGTGCCATGAATGGAGGCTGACAAGTGAACTTTCTATATCTCTTCACTTTCCTGAATGACTCCTAATACCCCTCCATGAATAAGGTAGCTTGCATGAATCTCCTTCTTACTACCATAAGGACCTTGAGCAAAAACAGTTTTCCCATCTTGGACCCAAAATCCCTATCTAACATCTCTTTCTTCATACCTAAGCCTCTCCATTATGAGATAACTATGTCCCCCAACCCCCATCTTGTTCTCACTTTCTGCTTTCTAACAACTGTGGTCAAGCTTCTGTCCCTAGTCTTTTATTTAAATTGCTTTTAATAAGGTCATTTGTGACCAACTCTAAATATCAAGCTCAAAGGCTCCTGTCAGCCCTCATCTTTTTTTAACCAATCTGTAGTATGACATTGTTGATCACTCCATATGGCCCTTTTCCTCTTTTTTTTCTGTTCTGATTTCTTATTTTTCATTTTCAATTGACTCTAACTTACATTTTAAGATGAATTTCCTTTTAATTTTATAATACATAAATGTTCACAGAAGTTACAAAAATATACAGAAATACAAAAATGTACAGTCACAAAAATATAACATATTATGTTTTAAAAATTCAAATACAAAATTTAATTCCCCAGTTCGTGCTATTCTCTTTAATTTCACATCCCAGAGCTAGTCACACGTGACAGGATGGCATGCACGTTTTCAAACAGTTCCTATACTTCTGTTAAGGCTTTTCTATCTTAACCACTCCTGTCCCTTAGTTTCAAACGCATTTTGTTTCTACTTTTATTTTTTGTCTCCATTTTCCTGGCACATTATTTTCTGAGGTTCAGATTTTTATGCTTATTTTAAGTTATACCATTGCCTTATCACCTACTACATAACAGATGCTGTTCATAGTAAGTAATCATCAGAGTTGATATCTCTGCCTCCTTTATTTTCTAGTTATATATTAAGAATTTTAAATCTGAGTTTCTAACAGCCAATCAAAAGTTATTTTTATTAGGAAACCCCACAATATATGGGCAGCTTCATATGTAAAATCTAACATATGATGAGATTACTTCTCTGTTTTGTTCTTCTATAGTTATCCTCTCAGTGAGCAGCACCACCATCTTCAGTTTTGGAAAATAATGCTGATTCTTCCCTCACTTAGAAAGACATGAATCACAAAGTGCTATCAATTTTACCTTCTAAATAAAATTCAAAATTTCCAATTCTCTCTTTTCTTCTCATATTCACTGCCTTAATTCATAATGTTCTCTATTATAACTGCTTATACTTGGTTTCCATTCCACTAATTGGGCTCTCTTCCAACCTACCTCCAACTTTGCTGCTCCAGTTTTGTTTCTACAGGAATTTTGTAAAATGCAACTGTGGAAACAAAACTTTACTTGAAAATCTTTCCATGATTCCCTCTTGCCTTCAAAATTCTCTCTTTCCTTCAGAAAATGTTCATAAACTTTGACAGATTTATAGAAAGCATGAGAGTATGATGCCTACATATTAGGACTCAGTTCTAGCCACATTCTCGAAGGCTTTTTTCACTAGTATTATAATGACCATTTTGCTCATGCTCCCAAAGTGTGATTTTTCTCTTGCTTCTGGTTTACTACATATGGTTTCCTCTGCCCAGAAGGTCTTCGTATTTATCTTCAACTCCCTGCCTTTGTCATAATCATCCTTAAACTCTCATCTTAAGCTACTTATTTTGAATTATTTTCTGCATCTTTTGCTTTCCATTACCACTCCTCAGAGTGATGTTATATTTTGTTTTCTGTATTTTTCTAACACTGTGTATTCCAGAAATACAACTCTCAATATGCTTATTCTCATAACTTTGTATTCCCATGAAATTTTTACTTCTTCCCATCTGTAATCTCAATACTTAATACATTGCTGGTACACAATGAGTACATTACATGGTCAAAAAATTAAAATATGATTCTATTTAAAGTATACTGGATATAATAACCAGGTTCATAAATTTCAATAATACAAATTCTTTTATATTTGTTAAAACATGAGAAAGCATGCCTAAATTTTAAAGATTTTCTGTATTTTTAAGCCATTGTAATGGCTATAATTTACAGTATGAATTTTAGTAAGATTATAATGGTGTTCAGAAAGTACTTCATATTGGATAATATTAATCCTTTCCAGAAAGCACCATAACAACTTCAGGTATAAATTTTAGTTTGGGGTGATGATAGAAACAATACCCTAGAGAACATTCTTTTAACAGATTAAAAAAAAAGTCATTTAAATATATATGTATGTGTGTATACATTTGTTTCACCATTGCTCTATTTTCTGGAAACCTCATTTATTAAGTAAAATAACCATGTTGATTTCAAATTTACATAACAAGAGAAATGAGGCCATTTTAATTTATGCCCACATAATACAACAGTGGCCTCATTTAACTGTGCTTCAAGTAACACAACCTGATGTTGGTATTTAAGTATAGTCAAATAAGTTGTACAGATAGATATAGGACAATAAATACTTTGAAAGATATAGCACACTGTGATGACTTTCTTTTCAATATTCCAAACAGGGAGAATAAGTATACCTTTTAACAGAAGGTAGATTTTACAAATAAAAAATACAATAATAACTAATGGTAGCTCATATTTATTAACCATTTACTATGCAACTGACTATTCTATGTGCTTTTCACAAACTCATTTAATCTTTATGACTACTCTTTGAGGTAGGTATAGTTATGATTTTTGTTTCATTACACGAGCTGAATAACTGTAGTTTGGGTAGGTTAAGAAGCTTTGTCCAAAGCACACAGCTGATGAACCATGGATTTGGAATCTGAACTGAGCCCACACTCTCAATTATTTCCTAACATAAAAAAACTTTAACATTTTATGCATGTCAATGATACATGAGAACAAATACTAAGGAACAGCCATAACAGTTGGTATATAGGGCATATGAATTTTCTGTTGCTATTTGATACTTCCTGACCCCTTAACTCACTGTTTACTGGCACCTAACTAATCCCTGTTCTCACCCAGAATTCTCACCCATGATGATGATGCCCTTGTAATGGTGAAAAAGCACAGTTGGATAAGGCAGAGCCAACTGAAAAGATATTTACCACCACACAACTGAATACTAGAAGTTCTATAATCATGGAATTTCCACACCATTATAGGAGAAATATCCCAAGGGATTTAAATCACTCTATCTTTCTGGCATGCCCTTTTTATGTAATTATTTCTTGGTGAACAAAGTAATACAAATGCATCACAGAGATACGTATAAACTCTATGTAACCCACTACTCAGTATAAAAATGTAACAGTAAAAAACAAACTACTTAATTTTCATACTTCCTTCTAGCTGGATGTGATTCATGAGCTATAAAAATAACCAAAGAACAGCAGAAGGAAGTAAGATGCTAAAGAGCATGTCCAATCTATAAACTATCACCATTACTCCAATATTCAATCATGGAGGATAGGACTATGAAGAAAGTTTGGCTACTGCATAAACACAATTCAGGCTAAAGACTGGCAATTTCTAAAGAGTAAAAAAATTATGTCAAGAAATGAAGTGTCATGAATTGTCTGAACTTCACTTGGATAAAAATACACTTGGAGACTTTAAAATACTGGGTTGAATAGAGGCAGACATGATTTCTTTAGTCACTGTTCTTTAAAGTTAAGAAAACCAGCTTTAATCCATTTATTGGAATCATTTGAGTCTGAGCTGAAGTCATGCACAAGCATCTCCTAAAAGACTTTTCCATATCTAAGTGCTTTCAGCTCCTGAACAAAAACTGAAGAATTTATTTTTCAAAAGAAGTACCAACAGCAAAAGCAAGTAGTTCCTACTTAGGTAGTAGAAATAAGATTCTTTAATTCTGACACATCAGATAAGCTTGTTTTTCACATTGTATATATTTAATACTTCTTCATATGAGTTATTGCTTGCACACTATTTCCCCTAGAAATCTCTAAAACATATGTTCAAGAAAATTACTCAATTTTTGGCATATCAAATTGAAAGCAGCTAACTATTTATGGACTATATATTCCTGAAATAGCTAAATCCTAAGCAACTTTGTACACATTTAAAAGATGCTGCTGTGTTCATTTTGTTTTATTGATTTCCACAGACTGTCATGAAAATAATGTGTCATATTGTTTCTATAGTAGAAGAGAAATCTTTCCATTGTTTCTCAAATGTATCCAGTAATGAATGTGAACACACAGATATGTGATACTTGCTGACAGAAGCTTCTTCAAATCTAACTCTATTATAAGGTTTTATGTAAATGTCAGAACTCTGATCCATTTACTTCAGTAAATTAGTGCTGCTTTCATCCCATCATGCTTTAGCATATACCTAGTCTAAGCATGACCCTGAATATTCTCTGCTTACTTATTTATTATAGCCAATCTTTCTGTTTCCTTGAGTTTCTACTGTCTTATCCACAAGTCCAGATACACAGTCTCTCTAAATCATGTGTTTTATGTTTTACCAAGGTTTTACATATCCTCCCAATAGGCTTGTCACTATAAAATCAAGCAATGATATGAAAGTAATACATTAAGAAAATAAAACGGCTTGCAAATTTCATGCCATAAATTATATTACAAGGATAGAATATAGTAATGGTGATCATTATAATATTTTACATTAGTTGTGAATAATGTAATGTAATTTTTCAGACTACACTGTAAGCATTATTTTAACAAATATTTACTAACCATTTGCTCTGGCACTTAGAATATAATGGTACCAAACAAACATGATCTCTATTATCATAAGGGCTATATAATATAAGGACTATGTGGGCAAAAATAAGAAAGGAAATAAGATAGGTAGAAATGTTTTTAGGTAATATAAACAGAAAAATAAAATATTAAAACAAATGGGAGGAGACACACTAAATAGTCAAAGAATGTTATCTCTGAAGGATAGATATTTAGGTTGAGACTAAAAGATGAAAAGGAGTCAGCCCTATAGAAAATAGGGGTAAAGAATATATCAGGAAGAGAGTACAAGAATTCTTGCAACACAGGAAAAAGCCAAAACACAGAAAAGATGCTGATATTTAGGAAGAAATGATATAAGTCTATAAAATTCTAGATTTTTTAAAAAGGCTATTATAAAGAAAGGACGTTAAATAAGACGGTAAAAACTAAACATGCCGGCAGAGTAAACAAACACTTTTTTTTTTAAACTGTGATTCATGATCCAGTAGAGGGTCATTAAATAAATTTTAAAAGGTCACAATAGCATTTTTTTAAAAACAACAAAATAGAAGAGACAGACTAGATTAAAAGACATCAGAGCATATTATACTTAGTGAGAATAAGAACTAACTTTAGGAACTTTAGTTTCTGTCAGAAACTAAAACCTCTGCCTTAAACAGTATACATGTTCATATGCACATGCATGTACCTGAGTATCAAATGTATGTGTGATTTCTTCACTGGTAGATTCAAAAGCTTAAACGCAGTTGTTTTAGATAATCACAAGAAGTTTGGATTTAGTTGGGACAGGGTAGAGGGGCATTTGGATAGGTGAATTCAGAAGAATCTTCTAGCCAAAAAGAAACAACCTGAACAAAGACCTAAGGCCAGAGAATGAAGGGTTACACCAAGGGGAAAAAAAGGTCAGAGAGGTGGAAGGGGAAGGGAGGGGGCATGGGGTTATTAATGATGGTGGAATGTGATGAACATTATTATCCAAAGTATATATATGAAGACACGAATTGGTGTTAATATACTTTATATACAACTAGAGATATAAAATATTGTGATCTATATGTGTAATAAGAATTATAATGCATTCCACTGTCATATATAAATTTTTAAAATTAATTAAAGAAAAAGGAAAAAAAAGGATTAGCCACTGTCTGAGGTCAAGATTCTAATAAACAAAGAGAAGGTCAGCTACTCTTTTCTCTTCATTATTTGATAACTTGCTAAATTACTTTCAGTGTTCAGTATGGTGCATAAACTCTTGTCTAATTAAAGTTAAATATTGACCTCAAAATATCAAATAAATAAGAGTGAAACATGTTCCAGTTGAAGGGGACCCAGAAGACAGAGCAGAGTCTGTTTTCTCCTCTTCGCATGATATACAGCCAGACCTAAGCTGTTCCTTTCATCCCAGGACTCCATAGCACACAGACAACCAATGGTTAAGTGATGTGTGTGTGTGTGTGTGTGTGTGTACTGTGTGCTGTGGGGAGAGAAAAAGAAGAGATTTCCCCAATAAAACAAAGCTGACATAGTCACTACCCACATAGGAAAATTCATTAATTTCAGGGAACTGCTAATACCTTAAATACTATTGAACAATTTAAAATTTTGTAATTTATGGTCAGAATGATCTATATCCTACATTGTTGTGTAGAATTCTAGTCCCTTTTTTTATCACTGTGCATTCACTGATTCATTATAACAGATACTTCTGTAAATTTTTATTACACCTCACTCCCTATGAACTCACTCCCTATGCTTCTATAATTCCTTACTTGTGAATGTTGATGGGGAGACAAATCCCACTTATAACTATAACAGCCCAGATTATCAGATACCAGCCTTCCCAATCTTCTTTGCAAGTGGACCAGAGGAAATCAGCTTAAAGTTCAAATAATCAGATGAACTTGCCTTAAATCAGAGGCTAATACCAGCACAAAGCAACAGGAATGATGGTATGATGTAGGAGTCACACCCAATTTCCAATGGCAGTTAAGAAAAAAAAGACCAGTAACAGGGGTGGCAATGGCCAGCGTGTTTGGGATGTCAGCAGTGGCATGTTATCCATGCGATGGTGTCCTCTGTGGTGGGGTTTTTTCTGTGGTCTAGTTACTGCCTAATATCACTTGTGCCTCCCTGATTCTCCAGACTTCCTGGAAAACCTGAAAGCCACAGATATCTTCCAATAAATTATTATTTTTTTTTCAAATAAATCAGAGGTGGTTTCTGTTGCTTGGAACCAAAACCTCTGCCTTAAACAGTTTCCCATTATGAACTTTTTACATGGGCCATCAAAGCCATGTATAGAAGTAACTACATCATATTGCATTCATGAGGTAGTTTCAAACTGGATCTTAAATTGACTGCTCCAAGTCAACTGAAGGCAAAAGACACACCAGAAAAGTGACATGTCCATTTTTTAAAAAATAGAAAAAGGAAAACAATGCTTTCAGAATTCAAGTGACTAACATTTAACTTCTTACTACCAAATAAATTAAAAAACAGATTAAATATAAAGTAGTAATTACTAGTAATATCATTAATAAATCACTTGCTTTCATTTAAATTCAGACATATTTATTTCTGATAACTTTACCTTCCCTAACATTAAGTAAAAAATAAAAGCATTAATTATACTGTTGCCATGCCTACTGGAGAGCAATTCAAGAATGAATGCTAAAACTCATTAAACTTTATGTACTTACTAATTAAGTTTTATTCTTCATATGTAATATTTTCAATACTGTATATGTTGAAAACTTACAGACTATTAGAATTATAGCTTCAAACTCATATCATCCTATGATATTTATGCAAATACATCTGCACATTTACACTTTGCATTAAATTCTTTATTCCTGTATTGTAGAGAGGGGTTTCTCATCAGAATCATCTGCTGGGCTTGTTTAAACACCAATAGCTGGGTTTCACTCCTGAAGATCCTCATTCAGTAGAAGCAGACTGGGCCCCGAAAGTTAGCATTTCTAACAATTTCTTAGGTAGTGTCAGTGTTGTTTATCTGCAGAAACACTTTGAGAACCTCTGTACTAAAGGATACTAAAAATGTAAAGAGCAAATTTCACAAAAGTTACAGAAAAGAAAGGTTCTTCATAATTATTAACTCTTTTAGCGCATTTAAATTTTTTTAAAGTCAAACTCTATTGTTATAAAGGATGTTTTATAGTCTGTGGCAGCTGCCTACAACGTTACAAAATTTCAATTGCTATAATGGCTTTTGAAGCATATTAAATGCATAGTTATAATAAGTACATATATAGGTCACTTGCCCTGAGAACAGAGATCAGAGAAGTGAATGAGTGGCAATCAATTTTGGCAAAAGTGACCTTGTAAAAGATTTAATCCACAGTCTTGATATAAATTTGTAAGAAAAAATGAGCAACTATATACATTTATTTTTGTGTGTGTGTGTGTGTTTAAGTTCAAAGCGTTCCACCTGAAAAAAAGAATGAAATAAACAGAAGGTGAAAATTCCACACACACAAAAAAATGAAT
Organism: Marmota marmota marmota; assembly: GCF_001458135.2. Classification (NCBI taxonomy): domain Eukaryota; kingdom Metazoa; phylum Chordata; class Mammalia; order Rodentia; family Sciuridae; genus Marmota; species Marmota marmota. Next base: position 7,654,998 of record NW_025999998.1, on the reverse strand, counting down.
AAACAAAGCTTTGTGAATATCAACTCAGATTAATTAATTGTACCTTTTGTACTTAAAACTATCAATTAGCCTGCTCCTGTCAGGCCTGTCACTACATGCTATTTTTTTCAATTATTTCAACAAATATAAATTGAGTACCTCTGATGTTCACTGTTCCATGTTTTAGAGAGAATGGGAAGCAAACAAACATGTTCCTTGTACACATGACACATTCTGGTGAGGGAAAGATAAATGATGGATAAATTAAAATAGTTGAGAGAATGACAGGTTGTGATCAGTTAAGAAAAATTTTAAAAGGTGGTCTTGGTTAGAGAATTGTAGAGAAACATCCATACCAATATGATTCTGGACCTTAGCCAAGAAAAAAAAAGATATTTGGACTGAGAGGGAGTCAATAAGGTAGTAAGCAAACAAAAGAATGTAAGAGTCAGAGAAGCCAAAAATGAAACAAACAATAAACCATTAATTCAAGGACAGTGTGGTTGATTGACTGGTTGACTGCTAGAGATCAAATACAGTTAGTATAGAACATCTTTTAGATTTAACAACTGAAAGCCATCCACGACCTTGATAAGACCAGTTTCTGTGCAATCCAGAGAAGAAAATCAATTTGGAAGCAGCTAAAGAATATTCAATCAATCATGAAAGACTTGAAGATGGAAGCAGCTAAGACATGCCTGTATGTTGTTGAAGCCAAGAAGAGTACTGAGTCCAGGCCACCAGATGGCATGCCCACACCCAAATTAGGTGCATAATAACACTGAAAGCATCTAGGACCCTCTATCAGAGTCAAGATTATTTAGGCTGGGTGCTAGAAAGCTCAACCTTGTGACAGCCTTAGATTTTATAAAGTGGAGGACTTTAGTCTCTTTTTAAGGATTACAACATAAAACTGTGATTCCCAACCTTTTGATATTCATACTTCCAACAAAAATCTTTTAATCTTGCTTCAAATATTGTTCCAGCAGAGATTTTTATCAAGCCTTAGGTTCATGTGGAGTTTCATAAAAATAAGTGTATCAAAAATGAATACTTTTTAAACAATAAAAATTACCCCACTTCCCACCCCCTCATTACTTCTTCCCTTTCCTAAACCTGGCCTGGTTATAAAATAATGCTATTAACTATCACTCCCAATTTTACAGGTTAAGAAATCTGGGGAAAAATATGTTATTTGCCTGAGGTTATACTAGTAGTCATGAGAGAAATGATACTTGAATACAAGTTTTTTAAGTCCATTTTAAGAAAATAAATATCACACTTCGGTTCTAAACATAAAAGAATCATATCAGGATCTCTTTCATTTGCTCCTTTCTCAATAAAAAGAAGAGAAAGTAGGTGAAAATTTAAGTATCTAAATTCTTTCATGTTTTATCATGCAGAACTATTCTGGGTGTCAATCAACTGAATGTGAAAATTCACAGTGCAAATTTCCCTTACAAATTTGAACAACATTTGGTTCTATTAGTGAATAATAATAAAAAGGCACACAGATAGGGCAGTCAAATAATTATTCCCTTGAAAAGCTATTTAACTAAAACATCTGATGTTGGAAAATTATTAAATAAGGACTTTTCTACACATTTTATGACTACCCAAAAAAACAATTTATTTTATTTATTTACTTTGTGGTTTTAGAGATGGAACCCAGAATCTTGTGCAGGCTAGCTACATCCCTAACCCAAAGAATGCTTTATTTTAACAAAATTAATTTAGCTGTAAAAATATACATATACAATGGGATTTTTAAAGAAACATGAAAAGAGATTGATAACAACAGATCCTTTAGTCTTTATAATTAGCCACTTAAAAATTCAGAAGTTTAATTATTATTTATCCACATCAGATAAAATAATATTATATTGCATACAATATTTACTAAAAGTATTTTTAGCTGACCAGTCCTTGTACCACTAAGTCCAAAGTAACTTAGAATCAAAAGACCAGTATTTGCAATCGATGGAAAGGATCATGTTTTGAAGGTCAGAAAAGACAAATTCTAAAGGTGAGATTATATTTCACCTCTCTGGGACTCAGCTTACTCATCTGTAAAGTGGAAGAACTAGAATAAATGATTTCCACAACTATGTCAATTCTAAGATATTTGAATGTCTTCCATCTTTGGAGTGATGGGAATATTTATGTGATCATTAAAATAGGTCTTTCCCTAACTACATGTTCGTCTCTACTGAAGGACAGTGCTGTCTCCAAGAGGGCTTCCTATGTAACCAGCCATATGCCAACTGGAATCTAAATGGCATTGGATTCACAATCCACTTCTCTTATACCTATCAGAATGTATATTAGTAGAAGCACAAGTGAAGAAAGCATCCTCTCTATCTCAACTGCAGAAATTCCGTACAACCACTTCTAATCAGAGAGCACTTGAAATATTACAAAATAGTGCAACTTCTTCTGCAAATACTGAAACTTAATTTTTTGCTTAAAGAGGGTAAAAAGAGCTTGAAGAGGCAGGATACCTTCTGAAAATGTGCTAACTACATGATTTTCAAAAGATGACTCTAAAAAATTAGAGTCCAGTTCACAATACTTACAGATTCTGAATAAGCTACCAATGTCAATAATTAGTGTACCATCTCCGGTGGCCTGAGGGATATTATAGATACTATTCAGATAAAAAGTTCATATTTTCGAATACTGGGTTTCTTTTCTATAGGACTTCTCAGAGCTTTTTAAAGTCTAACAGGAATTGAGGGTCCTCAAGAGGAAGGTAGT
>NW_025999998.1:7607892-7647000 GCF_001458135.2 Marmota marmota marmota | reverse complement strand
TTGATCATTCAGTAACCTATTGTTCATTCTCCAAGTGATGTATGCTTTTTCCTTCCTTCTTTTATCGTTGATTTTCAGTTTCATTCCATTATGATCAGATAAGATGCATGGTATTATCTCTACTCCTTTATATTGTCTAAGAGTTGCCCTGTGACATAATATATGATCTATTTTTGAGTTTCTAAAGTTTCTAACAAAACCAAACTTACTAGTATAATCCTGTAATCATGCTCCCTTATATTTACCAAAGGAGTTGAAAACTTATGTCCCCACACACACACACACACACAAAGGGCACATGTTATAGCAGCTTTATTTATAATCACCAAAACAGGCTAGCTACTAAGTTTATCTTCAGTAGTTGAATGGATAAATAAACTGTAGAGCATTCAGAAAACGGAATATCATTCAACACTAAAAAGAAATGAGCTTCCAAGTCATGAAATGACATGGGTGCGTATTAATAAATAACAGGGGCCAATCTGCAAAGGCTACAAACTATATGATTTCAACTACATAATATTCTGAAAAAGACAAAAAAAAAATCAGAGACACAAAAGATCAGTGGTTTCCAGGAGTTAAGAGAAGGCAGGAATTAATAGGAGAACACACAGGATTTTTAGGGCAATGAAACTACCGTGGATGTTTCTATTATGGTAGACATATTTCATTATTCATTTGTTCAAAACCATAGAATATGCAATACCAAGATTGAACTCTAATGTAAATTATGGATTGTGGGTGATAATGATATGGCAAAGTAGGTTCACCAATTTTAACAAATGTACCACACTGGTGGGAGATATTGATGTGGGAGAGGCTTTGCGCGTGTGGGAGTAAGGGGTATATGGAAAATCTCTGTATTCTCTCAATTTTGCTTTAATACTGAAACTGCTCTAGACAAATCTGTGTTTTACGAACTAAAAATATTTTAAAAGTGTGTATATACACGTACATGTAAATATTCTATTTGAAAGAACAAATATAAAAATGGATAGCATTTTTAAAAACTGTGAAAATATTTATCATCTTAAGAGAAATCTTCCAAAAAATGTTGAGGGCCAGCCATATTTGAAATAACAAAAAAAGAAAAACATTTGTGGGGTAAATAGCAACATAAACAGAGTTTAAAATCTTGAAGTACACCTGAATAAATACACTATATTTAATATCATATCCTGTATATAAATACTCTTATAAATCAATAAGAAAAGAACTAAAACAGTAGAAAATGGAGTATATTATTAAACAGGTCACAAAATTTAAATTACAGATGAACAATAAATGTGGATTTTAGAGAGGCACAGATCTTCAAATTAAAAGAAATATGTGCATGTATGAGTATGTCACAATAAACTCCACTATTATGTATAATTATAAAGAACTAATAAAACTATAATTTAAAAAGGAAAGTTACCTTTTACTCTATAATCATAAAAATTACCAAAGGGACTATATCAACAATGGACAATTTCTTATGAAAACAGGCTTATGTACAGTACAGAATAATTATAAATATGGTCAATTTTGAAAGAAAATTTATGAAATGGCATGATATTTGATATATTAGTGAATTTCTTCTACAGGAAAATTTACCATCTGAAGAGGTGCTGTACAATATTATTTTTTAAAATACAGTTTATAAGAATAAAATGTCAAAAGAAAAATCTTAATGACCAGGAAAAGTAGAATCATTTAAGAAATTACCATAAAACCATTCTGGAGAATACATGGTTGATATTTTTTAAAAGATTGTATTTTAATAGCAAAATCTTTAAGATATATTCCCAAGTAAAAAGGTATGTTGCAGAACAATACTTTTAATGATTGGATTTGTGGTTATATATAAAAGTAAATATATTTACACACAGAAGAGTAAGTCAAGTGTGTTTACATGTGTTTTTATCTACACACATGTATGTATACATGAAGTTACACAAAGGAGATTAGGATACACACCAAACTTCTCAAAGTGGTTACTCTTAATGACAAGAAGTGAGGTAATGACTATCTTATTCTCCATGTTTATATTGTTTTTAGATTATGTTTTAAAAAGGAATTTATTAATTGTGTACCTAAGTTTAAAAAAAAAAAAAAAGTATAGAGGGGCTGGAGTTATGGCTCAGCGGCAGAGTGTTCACCTCGCATGTGCAAGGCCCTGGGTTCGATCCTCAGCACCACCTAAAAATAAATAAAAGTTACTGTGTACAACTACAAAAAAAATAAATATTAAAAAAAAATAAAATAAAACAATACACAGGACTTCCACTTCTGGCCACGGTGAGTAAATACTACTGGAAATGCCCTTATGCACATAAGACAAACTGTGTAAAAATGATGTTTTCAGTCATTCAACAAAAGGTGTCATAAGATTGTAATCCCCATGAAAATGAAAACAAAGTACATCCTGCAATGATCCTGGCTTCTCACCTAGAAGCATTTTTCACACTGAGGTGAGGAGACAGAGAGCCTATAACTGGGGAGGTCTAAGGCAGTTCCAATTTGTGGCAGTTGTCAGAGAAAGGCTTAGGTGAGAAATAGATACATAAATATACATAGAGATCCCCCTGAGTCTATTGTTAAATACTAAGCTACACATATGTAGATGCAGAGAGTTCAAGGTCTGACCAGCCACATTGAAAATACTTTAGTCATAGGGCATTCTATACACATGCCAGAAGAATCAAGTCTTAGTAATAGGGCTAAACTAGCCCTGGAGTAAAAACTACCTTAGGCCTATCCTAACAAAGCCAAGAAACAAGCCTTGAAAAGATCAAGCTAAATTACAAGGAATTGAATGAACACTGTACAAAAAGTAGTTAGACATTTAAGAATCACAATGCCTAAAAACTAATGAAAAAAAACAGACATATAAAGAAGCAAGAAAAATGTGATATATCACTAGAAGAAAAAGAAATCAAGATTATGATACATATCAGCAACAAACCTAGAAATGACAAAAAGTAGTAGGCAGACTCAAGAATAGCTAATGATAAATAGATACAAACATAAAAATGATGAGAAAATAAAGAAAGAAGCTATGAAATAAAAAAAAAAACAAGTACTATTTATTCAGCTGGAAAACATAACATCCGAAATGAATAATTCACTGGAAGTGAGCAGATTTTATAATGAAGAAAAGACCAGTTGTCTGGAAAGCCCAACAATAAACATTATCTGTCATGAAGAACAAAGACAAAAAAGAAACAACAGGGAATCAATGAATAATTTCAAATAGTCTAACTTGTCATATAGGAGGAGTCCCAGACAGAGAAGTAATAGAAAACATATTTGAGGAAAAAATGATAGAATTTCTTCCAAATTCAATTAAAACTATAATTGCAAAGATCTAAGAAGTTTAATGTACACTAATGTATAGACAAAAAAATTAGCCTTATAAATAAATTGCTGAAAATCAGTAATAAAGAGAAAAAAATTAAAGCAGACAGAAAAAAATGATCCCTAATTGACAGGACAAGAAATATTAGAATGACTGAACACTTTTCAGTCAAAAACAACATAAGCTTAAAACAACTAAATATATATACATATTTTTTCTTTAAAGTAGTGAGAGAAAAAAAGTCAATCTAGAGTTCTATAACGAATGAAATAACTTTAAAAATGAAGGGAAATCATTTTTTTCTCTAGACCTAGAAATGCTTTTCCAACAAATATCTAAAAAAGATAACAATAAAGTTCTTTAGGATGAAGAAAAATAATATCAGATGGAAACTGGGCCTACACACAAAAATGGAGGCCATCAGACATGCTTAATTTGTAGACAATTATAAAGGGACTTAAATTTTTTGTATAAAAGGTAACTGACTAAGTAAATCAAAAATAATATTATATAATGAGGTTTAGGACACATGTAGACATGAAATGTATGTATGACAAAAACAGCACACAAAAAAAAAACAGGAAAAGAAATTGGAAAAATACACTTTGCAATATTCTGATATATTAAGTGGTATAATATTAGTTAAACACAGACTGTGATAAATTAAATGTACATTCTTAATCCTTGAATGAAGACAAAAAAAATAGAGCCAATATTTGAGAAATTATATGAAGGAAGAAATAAAGGAAATGAAAGGAGAATGGATAGGTTAAATAGAAAACAACAAGATGCTAAGATCCAATACAAAATTCTATGAATAATTATATTTAATGTACAAAACTTAAATCCTGATTGTTGGAATGGGCAAAATGTGAGCTCCCACTATAATGCTACCTATCAAAACATATTTAAAACTCACAGAAATAGGTTAATAATAAAAGGATATAAAGATATGAATCTTTCAAACACCAATCATAAGAAAACTTCAGCATTCTATTCTTATAATTGATAGGTATCAAAAGACAAAGAAAAGATGTAGAAATTATTAACCAACTCAACTTGAACGACTTTCACATGATGCTCCATGAAACAGAATAAACATTCTTCCTAGTACACATGAACATACATCATGAAAGCTCAAATGCTGAAAATAAATCCCAATTAATTTAAAAGGATTAAGACAATATATATAGCACATGCTCTCAGAACCCCCCAAAAAAAACTGAAATCAAAGAAAATAAGATTTCAGAAAAATATAAGATGTATTTTTTTAAATTAATATTTAATATAATCTATGATCCATAAAAGGAAAAGGGAAATTAGAAAAGCTTTTAAATTGAATGATTCTCAAAATATATGAAAATTTTCAGAGTATAGCTAGTTTTAAGAATCTAGAAAGTGAATAACAAATTAAATCTAAAATAAGTAGGAAGAAAGAAATAATTAAAAAAAAACTCAGTGAAAGAGAAATCTAAAAAAAAAAAAAAACAGAAAATGTAAATGAAATGATAAACACCAGGTACACTCATCAAAGAGAAAAAGATGACACATATTACAAATTCTATGGATGAAAGGGGGAAGCATCATTATTCATCTTAAGAGACATAAAGTAGACAACATAATGTCAATTAATTAAATCATTTACACAAAATGGATAGAGTACTTAAAAGAAAAAAATTATTAACATTTGCAAAAAAAAAATTCCAACCCTAAATCACACATATATAAAAAATAAAGTTATTTCCAGAGATGAAACTCTAGGCTCAAATGGTTTCACTGATAAATTTCTGCAAACATTTCAGATAGAGAAAAAAAATGCCAATCTAACACATTTTTTCAAAAATAGAGAATAAGGGAACATCTCCCAACTATTTTTATGAGGCAAGCCTAATCCTGAGACCCAAACTAGAAAGATAACATAAGAAAAGAAGACTGCAGATTAATTGCCTTCATAAAGTCAAAAATCTTTAACAAAATATATCTAATACAATAATACAGTTAAAAGTGGGGTTTAGCCCAAGAATATTAGAAACACCATGAATATAATTCACAATATTTGCAATAAAAATAAAAAAAAACTTTTCAATAAATGATGGGAAAGCACTTGACAAAATTCAACATTTATTCATGATTATCAACAAAAAACAAAACACACACAAATGCACTCTCAGTAAGTTAAGCATAGAAGGAAACTCCCTCAATCTATCAGGGCATCTATGAGAAAACGTACAAATATCCTATTTAATAGAAGAATACAAATCTTTAGAATTTAAGAATACCTACTCTTTCTGCATAAATGCAACTCTTCTGTTTAAATTAGTGTTTCCTTATTGCACTTTAGATAAAAATAAAAAAAAGTAATCAGACTAGGATACAAAAATCTTCTCATTAATAATGACTAAAACTTGATAGTTATTTTCCAACAGTCTCCCAATTCTATATAATCACCCATTAACCTTTTGCATATTAATTTTATCTTTTCCTGTTATGCCCATGTTGTTTTCTCCATATAAATTCTCTCACCAACCAATCCACTATTTCCTTCCAGGCCTGATCAAAATTTTATCTTCTTGGAGTGAGGGATGTGCTCAACAGTAGAGTGCTTATTTGACATGCATGTGGCACTGGATTCAATTCCCAGCATCATATTAAAGAAATTATCATTTCTCTACAAATTTCTTCTATAACTTCTTTTATCCCGTGAGAGAATATTCCTTTGTTTTTGCTCTTAGGACTCATTAAAACAAGTGGTAGCACATGGCTTAGTACTAATTTATATTCTCACATGGTTTCCTTTGTGGAGGCCAGTAGATCATGGTAGAAAGACCTGTTAATTTGGAAGTAGGATAACTAGTTTTAAGTCCTTGTGAGATACTAGATGTGTGCATATTGGGACAATGAATTTATTTCTTTAAATCATAACTTACTTTGTATAAAATAAAAATATCAAATCTATCCTAAAGGCTTTCTGTGAGGATTCAAAGCAATTAAGTAAAAAGCATACATAGTATAGGCCTATATGATAATTATAAAAAAATCTTTAATAATTAGTATTATTGTCAAATACTTCAAAAACAATTTTATCTTTACGTCTGTGCAAATTTCATCTTTGTATCCCACTTGGCTTCAGTCATACATATATACAATAAATGTTCATCAAGGATCCTTTAGATCATGAGATTCTGTAATTAAAATAGAAATGAAACTTAGAAAATATCAAAAATTTTTGGAAAAAAATGGATCAATGCAGGCTAATTCATCAAGGACAGCAATATATAAAGATGTAACTTGATTCTGTGGAGACTTTACAGTAGGATGTTAAAACAGGGCATAATTCTTCACATTATCTACAAGTTAAGGAAATGACAAAGTAAATGGAAACCAAATTAAATAATAAAAATAATAAATTACAGCATATTTTGAAGATAATGCACTTTTTACTATCTCCCAAGTATGCACAATTTTTCTATCTACCATTAAGAAAGTGGATAAAAGTTCCTTGAAACAACACAGTTACAGTGAGAAATGGAATTAGACATAACTACTTGTAGTTTGTGCAGGTATTTCTTTTACGAACATAATGACAGTGGAAGAAATAAGAAATAAAAAAAGAAGAGGGCAAAAATGAACAGAAAAAGATAGGAGGAAGAAAAAATGTATATATTCAAATTCTTCTAATAGTATAGATATATGTATCGAGATATATATATATATACACACACACAGACACACACACACATACATACACACACACACACACACACACACATCTAGTTTCACCAATTAGAAGATCCTTGAAAAATCTTATTTTTCTGTTTAGGGCTTATCATCTAATTTTGTTGATTTGTTTGTTTGGCAGTGGAGTTCTACCTTTCTCAGTAAAGGTAGAATGGAAAGTCCTAGAAATTCTCCCTTCTATCCCAAATTAAAATCATTGAGGTCCAGGAAAAAGCTGTGTCCCCAGGGTCAGTCCATCTGGACTTACGGATCCAGTCACAGGATGGAAAAAGAAAATGGCAGAATCCCAACCCATCACTACTCCACACATACAACAACTACATTTTTTATATGTTAGCATACTGTGAAAAAGTTATAAGTATATAATGATTACTTAATAATTAAATAATGCCCTGTACTTAACAAAGGAAATGCCCAGTGAATATCTGTAAAATTTGTAATATCCTATAAATGTGAACAAATATATATTTTTTAAAAAAATAATGAAATCAACAAGAAATTCTTATTATTCCAAAGTAACCTGATGTGATCAAGTTTAATGTAACATTAAAAACTGCAGGTAAAATTATAAAATTGCATGCTATTTTCTCTTTCTAAAATAAGTGTGATTAAAATTGCTCAAATATTATTTGATATTCCTTTTATGTTAACATTAATTTCTGTTCAAATATTTGCTAAATTGTTATGTATTACAACCTTATTTCCTATTGTAATTACAATTACCTTAGTGCAAAGAACTACTCAGGGTAAGCATCTCTAAAAGAGAAGGGAAACTAACATCCAGAAGTCATTTCATTACCAGTTTCAATAACTTTATTTCCCATCCTCTTTGTGAAATCATAAACTGACATTTGCTGCTTGCACTATCCAGGCCATTACAGAAGAAGGACATGATGAAATAAATTCTATATAAAATTAATTATCTCTTAATTTCATTTCCTTTTCTAAAATGAAAAGCAAATAAACAAATTTTTTTAGTATTTTTAATTTTAATAAATAGTGAAGTATACAAAATGTGAACTGGAAAAAGATAGATAAAGGTGTAATCAGCAGAAATAATGAACAATCTCTGTTATTAACTATTCAATGAATGAAAGTGCACTGAACATATCAAGTTAAAAATGACCTTGGGCTAGTTTTCAAAAGGTTACCTGGTACATCAGAATGTTGGCAGTAATGAGGTCTAATTGTAATAATATTCTCTACCAGAAAGTTATCTATTTTGTCAACTGAAGGAAAAAATTATCCCTCCAATATAAATACATATAATGATGCAATTATATTCATAATTTATATTCTTTATATTCATAAAAACTAGATAAGACACTTACCACTCTTGTAGTATTTAAATAAATGAGAGCATCTCATGTTATTATTCAAATGTAGTATTACAAATGTATTTCCTTATTTTGTGTATATTTTTCATAATTTATATTATTTATAAAGGAAGTGAATACCAAAACAAATTACATACCACAGGAAAATGTGCTAGCTCACAGAATCAATTAGTACATTTTAAGGACAAATTTATACAATATGTTATTTTGGATGTGCTTCAAGAAAAATAATGAATCATACTTCAAAACAGAAATCCTTTTTACTAGTAAATGAAATAATTTATAATTGTTAAGCTCATTAGTCAGCTAAGACCCATTCTAGTATCATTGTAAAAAATTATTATGTCAAGCTCTTCATTATCCTTCCTTACATAAGAGCATTCCTCACACATTTAGTTGGCACCAAACATCTCAAACCTAAGTTCTCAGAAATCAAATGCTGCATTAAGATCACTTTACTAGATCTACAAAAGATATGAGAAAACTCTTAGCAGATTTAAAACATGGGATATTAGGAGTTATATTGGAGGCTGCTATGTTACTGACCAAATATGAAGCAGGAAAAAATAAGGAGTCACATAACAGGTAATAATAAAAGGAAAGCAGCAAGAAAAGACATCCATAGCAGCAGGAGAGTTAATTAGAAAAGCTGCCTTGTGAGAAAAGAGATTGAATAGAACTCGCTATTTCTGAATCAGTAAAACTGTAGGAACTGAAGGGATGGAGGAACAACAAATCAAGAAGTCAAGAAAGTACAATGTGGGTATGCTAGAAGAGAAGATATAAGAAAAGAAAAAGCACAGGGGAAACTGATTTGCCCATGAAGCAGGGGGTTATAAAAACATAAATCAAAAACTGAAAAACGTATTTTTTTTCAGTTTTGGTAAAAATTAAAATTTAATACATCACAGATTATTTAATAAATCNAATGTTATTTCACTTGATCTTTCCAAAAATCCTAAAGTGAAGTTAAGCTGGTAGGCATTTTTATCCCCATTATATAAATGATGATATAAGTACAAACAGAGATAACCCAAAGATATGGTATGGTAAGTAACACATGACAAGAGATTTCAAATCTTTTAACTCCAATCCTAGATTTCTTATCACAATTATCAGTGTTTCCCAAAATATGAGATTAGTGCAAAGGCAAGGCATTAAATAACAATGAGTCATATACTAAGAACTTAATCCATTTTTAATTCTTTGTGAAATCATTCTTATATGTCAATAAAAAGTCTCACTTCTAACATTTAATAATCTCCTATTTAAGGGCAAGTAAGTCTTAGTGTCAGGTCTTATTAAGTAAAAGCAGCTAGCCAAATCATATAAATATTATTTTTATGTTTATGCTATATCCATGATCAGAGATTTTGGTTTTTCATTTTAGGTAAAATTTTTTCATTTTAAATTATTCATTTAAGTAATTTTATAGAAAACTCAAGTATCAAAATTACCTTACAGTACACTTCTTAGATAAAGCAATACTTCAAGGCAGTTTGGAAAAGATTAAACATTAAATACTATACTTATTTCATTGTATCAACAAGAAATTCATCTAAATCCCTGGGGGAAAAGTAAGTAGAAGCTATAATACTGCCATAATAAAGGCAATTTTAAAGTGAACCATTGGTATTTCACCCACTTTTTAAAAAGCAGCATCTTATGTTATTAATTCCAATATTTTTATAACAAGACATACATAAATATAATTCCTAAAAGATTCAGTGAAAAATGTGATTATGTCTTTATTTATGCCCACTTGCTTCCTGCTACTCCAGTTTACAGAGATAATAATGAACCATAGGATCATATGCATTCCTCCAATCCCACACCAATAAATTCAACATCATGTGTATGTATGTTTCTGTACTACCCAGAAGGTTAACAGTAACTGCCAAAACAGACAAACCCATGTGTGTGATGCCTAAATTACACAAGAAGGAAGAGAAACAGGCCCTGATCCAGATGGTCACTTGGAGACCCTGGTAAGAGGCTCTATCAACTCATGGTTGTATCATCTTTTTATTTTATTTTATTTAGGGAAGAATTAAAATTTCTTCATTTTTTCTTTTTTGTAAGGACAACATGATCTATATAGAAAATGTGTCAAAAATTATACGCATACATACATACACACACACACACAAGTACTAATGGTTTAGCAAAGTCACAGAATCGAGGTCACTATGAAAAATCAATTCCATTTCTTTATATGAATAAAGAACATTTAGAACTGGAAATAATTAAGAATAACATCACAAAATAGGAAATATTGGGTAGTAAATAAAATACGTGCAAAATTTATACTTTAAAACAAAATATTATCAAGAGAAATTAGAAAAGATTTAAAATGAGAGCAATTTGTGGTTCAGTAGACTTGATATGGTTAAAATGTATAAGTCTCTCAAATTAAATCTATAGTAGGTCTTCTCCACCAGGCTTCTCAATTAGAATTAAGTCCTAATCCTCTATAGCATTCATTACAGATGACTTAACATTTCTTCTGTGAATACAGAATAGTACTAGCTATATACCAACCTTGAGGGAAATGACAAAATAGTTATTCTAATTATTTTCTGTAAGATTCTGAAAAATGTTCAATTCCTCTTTCGTAGAAACTAAGCTAAGAAATACTGATAGATCACCATGAAAACACCTGATGACGTCTTTGTAGACATAAATTATAAGTAGATTTGTTTTAAATATTTATTTTTCAGTTGTTGTTGGACACAATATCTTTATTTTATTTATTTATTTTTATGTGGTGCTGGATCGAACCCAGGGCCTCTAATGTCCTAGGTGAGCACTCTATCATTGAGCCACAATCCCAGCCCTATAAGTGGATTTTTAAGATTTACATAGAAGTTCAAAGGCCTAAAGTAAATAAGACTTATCATGAAATAGAAGAATACTTTCAGAGGACTTTGTGCCACCCAGTTTGTATACTCACAATAAAACTTTAACAATTAAGATAGGGAAGTATTGGCATGGGTTAGTTAAAATGATCAATGAAACAGAATAGAGCTAGTCTCAAACAGTCCCATAAACATGTGGCAACTTTTCAACAAAGGTGCCATTATATTTCATTGGGAAAGTATTTGAATTGTAAAGAAAATTAATCTTGACATTTCCACTATACTCTTGACGTAGCCTTGTAGGAGCTGAGAATTCACAGAGGCATACTGAGATCATAAATGCCTCAGTTCAAAAATAATACACTTTTTCTCACAATGTACTCTACAGTATATGCTACAGGGTCCAACCTAAGTATAAAAGGAAAAAAACACAGGTAAGAATTTTGTGTCTTTGATTCTGTTACTTTTTTCTAGGAGAGCTACATATGAACCACGTAAGATATAATGTGTTTCTTTCTATTACTTGCTTTTCTTCCCTTAACAATATATCTTAGAGCTGTTTTCAGGTTATAACCATGTGTAACTGCAGGTACATATATCCACAACTACTTTTATCTAACTTCAGAGTACTCTAGAGTATAAAACATATTTAGCCACTTCAATATTAATGAACATTTAGGTTCCTTTTTTCTCTATTATAAAAATTGCCATAAAGAAATAATACAGCTGTTTTTATTAAATACTCTTAAGGTAATGCTTCTTTCAATGTGTTTACTGGTGATTGTTTTTCATGTTTTATTGATGAACAAACAATATGAAGAACTAATATTCATATGGTTTAATGATTAATCTATTGCATTGGTTAGTCTTTACTGACCTGTAGACTCTTATTAAACATAATTGATTTTTTATTCTCATAAGCTTCATGTCTTTTTATCATTAGGATTATTAATGATGTTTATTAACTATTTTATTTTGATTTTTAATGCATTTATTTATTTGTTTTGAGACTATGGTTGCCTGGCTGCCCTCAAATTTGCCAACCTCGGGCCTCAGCCTCCCAGTAGCTGGGATAGCCATGCATTACCACAACTGGCTTCCACAACTAGATTATTAACCTTTATTTGGAAAAATATATCAAACTTTTTCCTATAAGCCTGTGGTGTATTATGTTCTACATAAGTTGATCTCCTCTTCCTAAGATTAGGAAATAAGATTCTCTTGTTTTTGTTTCTACTAGAGGTTTATAGTTTTGTTTGTCTGTTTGTTTGTTTGGTACTGGGGATTGAACTCAGAGGGCACACGACCACTGAACCACATCCCCAGCCCTATTTTTTATTGTATTTAAAGACATGGTCTCACTGAGTTGCTTAGCACCTCACCATTGCTGAGGCTGGCTTTGAACTCTCGATCCTCCTGCTTCAACCTCCTGGGTCACTGGGATTACAGGCATCAGCCACCTCACCTGGCTTGAGGTTTATAGTTTTAACACTAATTAGCTCTATAGTCTATTGGGGATCTTAAGACAAAAGTGGAACTTCAGTTCCTTCTAAAAAAGACATTTTCCCTAAGACCATTTATTATACTATCCACTTTTTATTTGAAATGATACATTTATCATGAAACAAATTATCTTTTACAGAGGAATCTGCTTATTTATTCCTGATCTAATACCACTAAGTTTTTATTACTATGCATTTTTAGCATGTTGTGAGATTAGGCAGAATAAGTTTTCCTCCATCACCATTCTATTTTAGCAAATTTTATTGGCTATTTTTATGTATATTCTTTTCCAGAAACTTTGAAATCACCATTTCAATATTAAAGGAAACTCATCTAAGATTTTCAGTTTGATTATATTGAAATTACTCATTCATTTTAGAGGGAAATTCTCATTCCTTATAATACTCAGTCTTCCATCAAGAAATACAGTAGTCTCTCCATACAACCTTTGCAGCAAAATTAATTCTCATGTTAGTCTTTAGGATTTCTTAATTGCCCTTCTTATGTGAGTTGTATGATTCACCCCCAGGTCAGTGATCATGAGTGAGCTAATATGAAGATTGTTGGTAGATTTCAAAGTGGTATGGTAGGGATACTTTTAAAAATGCTCCCCCCAAAGATTAAAAACCCTAATTCCTATATGAATAGGAATATGATTTAAATATGATGAGAAATTCTTCCTATGATTATGTTTTATGTCACAGAAAATCTTTTTAAAAATGAGTCCTGATCTAGCCCTATAAGCCCTTAAAAATGGAGGGTTTCTCTGGCTAATGGCAGAAAGGGAAATAGGAGAGCCAAAGCATGAGAAGTCTTCATTATTGCTTTGAAGATGGAGCAGCATTACTGTTGCTTTGAGCATGGAGGGACCACAAGAAAAGATATGAGAGTAGCCTCCAGAACCAGAGAATAGATCAGAGCATACAGCAAGAAAACAAATCACAATCCTCTAATTGAAAGGAAGGAAATAAATTCTGCCAACAAACTGAATGAGTTTAGAGTAAATCCTTCTCAGGACTTCTAGGGCCTAGAGGAATAGACACATTAATTTGACTCTTGTGAGATATGGAACAGAGAACCCAGTCAAGACCATCCAGACTTATGAACTACAGAAACTATGAGATAATATCTGTGTTGTTTTCAGCTAAGATTTGCTGCAATTTGTTAGAAAGGAAGGGAAAACTAATCCAGAGAGGCTCCAAACCAACTGTTACCAAACTGTATACCTCATGTGTTTTCCAGATTCCCAGGGAAAATAAAATACACTCCCAACCACTTTCCCCTTCTTCAATTTCATTGTTACTGAAATTCCCTCATCAAGACTAACAGACACAGCAACCTGAATACTGAATTTCCTACTGTATTTTAAGGCTTCAGTAAAGTGAAAAAATAGTTTTTCCTCATAAAGTTTGAACAGTAAAGGTAAAGATTTAAAACAAAAAACATATCAACAAAATATATCAAAGAACAAGAAGGAATCTGAATATCACTGAGTAAAAGACCTAATAAAAATTTAGAACAATAACTATTATCAAACCCCCAAATCCAAAACTAATTTCACCATATATATGAGATAGACTTATTTCAGTATTTTATCCATATACTTGTAGTGACTATAATGTTTTAAGTATACTTCAAGCAATCTCACTAGTATAAATTGCTTACTGTTGACTTTCTACCTCTAAGTGAAAAAAGTTAATTTACTATATAGTACATTAAATTTTTGAGATTTTTTCGTATTCTAAGAAAATACTTAATTATTCACATTCTGAAATCAGTTTGAAGAAATCTGTACTGACATATAGCTGAATTATATAAAATTTAAAAAAAGATATAAATTGAAAAAGATATAAATTTTAAAAGATATTTTAAAGAAAATTTATAATTGTATAAGGTTTACAGGACTGGAAATGTTTCACCTTTTTTTGTCTATATGCTTCTAAACTGTTTGAAACCTTTTTAGTAAAATTGTTACTTTTAGCACTTATGTTTTTCTAAAGGAATAAGTAAGCTAAAGAAAGAAAAAAGTAGTAAATATGAAAGATAATGATTTCAGTTCCAAAAGAATTGGGAGAACTAAATTACAAAATCGATGGTGGGAGATAGGAGGAGACAGAGGAAAGTAAAAATATGAAAAAAGAATTGAAATAATTTAAAGATTAAAAAATATATAATACAGAATGATTACCTTCTATTATGGTTTGGATCTTAAATGTCCCCCCAAAGGCCCATCTATTGAAGGCTTGGTCACCCAGCCTGTGGCATACTGGGAGGTGGTGAAGCCTCTAGGAAGTGGGGCCTAGTAGAAGGAAGTTAGGTCACTAGGGCATTCCCTTGAAGGGAATATTGGGACCCTGCATCGTTCCTCTCTCTTTCCTTCCCAGCCACCATGAGGTAGAAAGGTATCCTCCACCAAGTGCTTCCAACATGAAGTAATGCCTTGCCACAGGCACAAAAGCAACAGAGCCAAATAAACCACAATCTGAAACCTCTGATACCATGAGTCAAAAAAATCTTTCCTCCTTTAATGCTGATTATTTTCAGATATTTTGTCATAGCAATAGAAATCTAACACCTATTTATTCAAACACTGACATGAGAGTTGATGAAAAAGACACATTCACTCAT
This sequence comes from Marmota marmota marmota, assembly GCF_001458135.2. Taxonomy (NCBI): domain Eukaryota; kingdom Metazoa; phylum Chordata; class Mammalia; order Rodentia; family Sciuridae; genus Marmota; species Marmota marmota. The sequence continues at coordinate 7,631,596 of NW_025999998.1, read as the reverse complement.
TCCACTGACTAAAATAAATTTCAGAAGTTAATTCTCTTAAAACTGATTTTTGGAATTACTGACCAATACCATTCTTCTCAAAATTCTAATTTTGATAAAATTTTAAAAACTCATGATAGATTTAGAAATCATTGTCTTTCCTGAAGCTTTGATAGTTGGCATGTTAGTAAGAGATTTCATTTTTTTAAAATTGATATTCTTTAATTTCTCCATGGTTTTTGACTCAGTAAAAAAACTAGTTAAAAAAAAAAAAATATATATATATATAAATATCTCCCCCCAAGGTATCCCTCACATTGTTGGGGCCAGTTTCAGTTAAATGACAATTATCAAAAACACCTGGCCACTAATTCCCACCTATCTGGCCAAATGTCTGGAACCTCACAAAAGAGAAAGATTCTTCTGAGTTAATGTTTTGCCCATTCCTGAACACAGTGCTTTATAATGTGAATTGGAAAGGGAGTTAACTTCCTTATTATGTCATCCATTTATAGCTTATAATAACTAGGTTCCCCCCAAAACAATGCCAGTTCTGATATGGATAAGAGAAAGATAAGCTGGATCCCTGAAGGCAGGGATGTATCTCACTCTTTTACTACTTATCACAATTCCTGGTGCAGAGTAAATCCTTAGTAAAGATTTGGCAAAGGAAAGAAGGCAGATTCAAACTGATTACAACAAATAGCTTTGTGCTATAAAGAAAAAAAAATCACATAGGCAGATGGCACATCAAGGAAAAAGGATATAAAGAGAATTAAATTTTAGTGGCAGGAGCAAGAAAATTTCAGTTCTCATGCGATTCCCGTCTTGATCCATTTGGGCTGCTGTAACAAAATATCATAAATTGTGTAGCTTATAAACAATAAAAATTTATTTTTCATAGTTCTGGGGGCTGGGAAGCCCAACATTAAGGCAGATGTGAAATATGATGAGGGCCAGCTTTCTGGTTCATAAACCACAACTTCTTATTTTGTCCTTACATTGTAGAAAGGGAAAGGGGTCTCCCTTGGGCTTCCTTGATAAGGGCACTAATCCTACTCATGAGGGTTCCACACCTCATGGACTAATCATATCCCAAATATCCTACCTCATGGAGGTAAGGATTTCAACATATGAATTTTTCCCACAAATACAAACATTCAGATAGTAGTTTTATTTTTCCTGACTTCATGGTGTTATTTAATAGCTCCACAGACAACTCTTTTATTTCAAATTCTTTTATAAGGTATGTGATTTTTTAAAAGAGAAATCCTATTAATATGTAATCTGTGAATTAGAACAGTGCTTGCTCCTGAGACTGGGAGATGGAGAGGGTAGAAGCTGACTAAGAAGAGACAGAGTAAACTTTCTAATGTAATAAAACTGTTAACATCTTGATAGGAATGAGGGTAATACAGATACAGACACTTCTCAAAACATATTGAACTCTATCAATTAAATCCATGTTTCACTGTAAATAAAGCTCACTGTCAATTAAAGGCAAATAAATATGTATATAAAATATTTTTTTCTTTTCTTTACTACATATAAAACATTTAAAAACTAATGTTCAGGACCGGGGCTGTAGCTCAGTGGCAGACCACTTGCCTAGCATTCGAGAGGCACTGGGTTCAATCTTCAGAACCACATAAAAATAAACAAAACAAAAAATAAAGGCATTCTGTCCATCTACAACTACAAAAAAATTTAAAAAAAAAAACAACTAATGTTCAAATCATGACATGTGGCCACCATAGTAGGATAAGTATCCACTGGGTAATGACAAGAAAATAATTAAAAAGGAAGAGCCTTTAAATATCATTTTAACATAAAATAAATCCTTTTTTAAGGAAGCAAATTACTGAATCATTTTATTCTGCTTAAAGGAAAAACTGATTAGACACAGCATTTAATTTACTTGATATTGTATATGTATCACTGAAATGGGACTTAATAAATGCTATCAAGGGTGAGTTCTATAAACATAACAGTTGTCTGTTTATATTTGTAGTAGCTTTTATTTTTCAAAACGAAGAGATTTCTATTTATAGTGCTAGCAATTTTTTTTTGCCAATGGAGTTAATAAGATAAAGAAAATGACTTTAGATACTTGCCAAATAATGTAACCAACTCATTGTTTTAGCAGCACAGTTAATTCCTACGTTTAATTTTAATACTTTATTTATATTAGAGCAAAGTGCTTAGGATTAAATCAGTGTTTCCACTTACACAGTTCTAAAATATATTATAATTAACAATCAAATAATGGATACAGGTATGCTATAACTTTGGAGATAATTTCAGTGATTTGTATAATTAAAATCATTTAAATTTCCATTCAATGAAGTAATAAATTATTAATCAACTATGAAGTTTTACATGTACCCAGAAATTTAAATTACATAAGACATCTATTTAATAAATGCATCATCTTGAAAAGGCAGCTATCGAAAATAAACTCATCAACTTAAGTAAGATGAACAGAAGGCGGAGAAAGTCCAAATTACTAAATGATTGGAAAATGGCTTAACAAAGGAAGCCTAAAATAATGTGGGTTATTAAAGAACAGAAAGCTGGGGTAAAATTTAGTAATATTTTTTATTCAGTAGTTGAACTAATAGGATGAGCACAGAGACCTTCAGTAATCTCTGTCCATTGAGAAACAGTCTAAAAAGATAAAGTCAAGTAGTGCCCTGAAATGACTGTTTAGGTACCTAGAAAAATTCCCTTTCCAATTTAAAGACTTTAGAGACAAATACCAAAATAGCTATAAAATTCTTATCTCTGAAAATATTTAGCCACAGTAGAAATTACTTCTTAATACATATGTAGTGAATATTATGTGCTGTATGCCATGTCTACACATATACCCTTCACCACTCCAATGAACAAAGTGCAGCTTCTCACTACAGGGGAAATTTATCAGAACTTAAGGACCCTCTTGCCTACCTGAACAACAATCAGCAATGCCAAGAAAGTACCAATCCCATGGATATCCCTCTGCCAACGACTGGCAACAATCAGTATATAAGTACCCTGAGCTTCCTCACAACTCAAGCAGAATAACTTTGAGATGTGCTGTGACAATGGCTCTCAGATTTCTCCATTGTGATTCATCATCAGTTATCCACAGTTGTAACTTGTATAATAATAAAATTCATATTGAATAAAGCCCCGCACTGTCTCATTTTTCCAATATCCTACTGGTATTTCTAGGGATTACCTCTCAACTAAACTACTGGTACTCAAATTCTTGTTAAGAGTTTGCTTCTTTAGTACTCAACTAAGGTAACATATATGTCATTTCTATGTAATATCTCTTATACTTGTATTTCATAATCATTTTAATGGTTTCCCCAATTTTATTTAATTAAAAAACTTTATAAAACAACAAGAAAGCTGGGTAAAGAATTTCAGTTTTCCAAGATGAAAGAGTTCTTGGAATTAATTTTACAACAATGAGCACTTAACAATAAAATTTACTATCTTATCTACTTAATAATAGTTAATATGGTAAATTTTACCACAATTTTTTAAAACTACAGGTTTAAAAAAAATCAAAACACTGGACTAGATGATTGATATTGAAGATCTCTTCCATTGCATAGTCTTTGAATTAGTATTAACAAGAATTACACAATTTATCACTATCCTAATACAAAGTCCATAAACAAAATTAGAACAGAAAATTATTTATTTCATAAATATTATCCATGATATTGTAACCATTAATCTCTATGATCCAAGGAATGAGCTTCCACAGCACACCTCATAGCATTCTCACAGTTAAACCTAGGTCAAGACAAGTCATGCCCATTTCTGCCACCTCATCCTGATTCTGAATCCCATTGAATAAGACCTTAGCATGCAAGACTGTCCTGTCTTGCCCAGCTCTATGGCAAATTGCAGCCACTGAGTTTATTAAATTGATTGAAATCAGCAAATCATCTGCCCATAAATTCCTAAGTTTCTCAATACAAGCTGATAAGATTTCTAAAGTAAATAAATTTTATTGTTTTATTGTAATATTTATTTCCTAACAAAATATGTTTATTATTAATTTATCATTATTAAATTATCTATATTCTTACTCTGGATTAAATTTAAAATTTTAAAAGATTATTTATACCTATTTAAGTGTATTGTGGAAATATATTTAATAAACACAAATTAACTATTCAATAGTGGAAATAGAAGAAACTATTAGTGATCAAAGTAGTAAATATTTAGCTCACCAATAAACACATAAGGCTCAATATCATTATTTATCAGAAAAACACAAAAATATAGTTCAGCCACAATAAAACCCACCCACATGGATAATATTCAAAATATTGCCAAAATCAAGAAGGAATTATTGGAGTGATACACTTCAAAAATATATGGATTTTGATTTTGTAATGTTTATACAGGTAACTATTATTTGTCAAAACACATCAAACTGTGTATTTAATTAGGTGAATTTTATTATTGGTAATTTATACCTTTTTCTATAAAATAACAATATGGTAAACAATATTTTAGTTCAATAGTTTCAAAAACATTTTTGATCATTTCCCCCTCTTAATGAAGAAAAATACTTATAATTTACATAGGCTCTCTACTGTTTAATGATACTAATACTATATAGTATAGTACATTTAAAAATAGGGATTATGAAAGAAAAGGATAAAGATCAAATATTTAAATAAACTATTAATTCATTAGTGAATTTCATGGCATAATATATTATTAGGTAACAGGTTCATCATGGAAAATAGTAGACATAAATCCATACATCAAAAATTATGTCAATATTCAGAACTTTTAGAGGTAGCTACAGTATAGACAGTGTATTTAATTTGTTATGTGACTGTCAAAAAATGAAAGGAACCCAACCTGTCATCTTCATTGATTCTACTTGCCATGTTAGTGCTATCTTTCAACCTATAGGCTATTTGTAGGAATTTTTTGAAGCCACTTATCCATACTATGAAATTAGTTTAATTAAAATTAGATCATGCATTCCATTAATCCATCTTCCTGAAAACAAAAAATGCAACAAACATGTAAAGGGCTAATAACAACTCCTCTTGCCTCAGGATGGCTCATTTACACATGTGATGTATATGCTTGTATCTTAACTATATTTTTTAGGTAAAAGAAGAAACAAATTCTAATATTTCCTTCCTATATTCTAAAAGTCTTCTTGTACAAATGTGGACTAAACATGCTATACTTTAGATTTCTTTCTTTTAGTCTAATTGCTGTGGCTAGGATTTCCAGGACTATATTGAATAGGAGTAAATAGTTCAGCCACAATAAAACCCACCCATAGGTAAAAAGAGGGCATCGCTATTTTGTTTCAATTTTTAGAAGAATGCTTTCAATTTCTCTCCATTTAGAATGATGTTAGCCTTGGATTTAGCAAATACAATTTATATAATGTTGAGGTATGTTCCTACTATCCCTAGTTTTTCTAGTGTTTTAATCACAAATGGATGCTGAATTTTGTCAAATGTTTTTATGCATATTTTGATATAATCATCTGATCTTTGTCCTTAAGACTATTGACGTGATTAATTATATTTATCAATTTCCATATGTTGAACCAGGCTTGAATCCCTGGAATGAACCCCACTTGATCATGGTGTACTATCTTTTTAATACCATTTTGTATGTGATTTACTAGTATTTTATTAAGAATTTCGGCATCTAAGTTCATCAGGGATATTGAAACTATCCTTATTTGCCAATGACATGGTTTTATATTTAGAAGACCCAAAAATCTCCACCAGAAAGATTCCAGAACTCATAAATGAATTCATCAAAGTAAGAGGATACAAAATTAACATCCATAAATCAATTGCATTCCAATACACCATTGATGAGTCAGCTGAAAGAGAAATCAGGAAAACTGTCCCATTCAATATAGCCTGATAAAAAAAAAATAAAATATCTGGGAATCAATCTAACAAAAGAGATGAAAGACCTCTACTTTAAAAACTACAGTACACTAAAGAAAGAAATTGAAAAAGACCTTAGAAGATGGAAAAATCTCCCATGTTTTTGGATAGGCAGAATTAATACTGTTGAAATGGCCATACTACAAAAGCACTACACAGATTTAATGCAATTCCTATTAAAATTCCAATGATGTTCTTCATAGAAGTAGAAAAAGCAGTCATAAAATTCATTTGGAAAAATAAGAGACCCAGAATAATCAAAGCAATCCTCAGCAAGAAAAGTAAAGCAGAGGCATCACAATACCAGACCTTAAACTATATTACAGATCTATAGTAACAAAACAGCAATGTTATCAGCACAAAAACAGACATGAAGACCAATAGAACAAATTAGAAGATACAGAATCATACCAACAAAAATACAGTTATCTCATAGTAGACAAAGAAGTCATACCCATACATTGAAGAAAAGACAGCCTCTTCAACAAATGGTGCTGGGAAAACTGGAAATCCATATGTAGGAAAATGAAATTAAACCCAGGGTGGGAGGAAAAGGGAAGGGGTAGGAGAGTAACAAGGATGTGATGGTCATCATTATACAAAGTACATGTATGAAGACTTGAATTGGATGTCAACATACTTTATATACAAACAGAAATACAAAAAGCATGGTATTTATGTGTATTAAGAATTTTAATGCAAAAAAAAAAAAACAACATTACCTTAGATTAGGTAGAGGGAATTGAAAGGAGGGGAAGGGAGGGAATGTGGGGAAAAGAAAAGTAGTAGAATGAAACAGACATTATTACTGTATGTATGTATGTGACTGTATAACCAATGTGATTCTACAATATGTATACTCAGAAAAATGAGAAATTATATCCTATCTATGTATGATACATCAAAGTATATAAGTGCATTCTACTGTCATGTATAACTAATTAAAACAAATTTTAAAAATTAAAAAAATTAATAAACCCCTATCTATCACCCTGCACAACGTTCAACTCAAAGTGGATCAAGGGCCTTAGGCATTAGACCAGAGATTCTGAGCCTACTAGTAGAAAAAGTACATCTAACTCTATCCATATTGGCTTAGGAACGGACTTCCTCCATAAGAACTCCTCTTGCCTCAGGATGGCTCATTTACACATGTAGGGAAAAGAAAAGTAGTAGAATGAAAGAGTAAAGGGCAAAGAGTAAAATCAAGAAATCAATAAATGAGATGGTATCAAGTTAAAAAGCTTCTTCACAGCAAAGGAAACAATCAAGAATGTTAACAAACAGTTTACAGAATGGGAGAAAATCTTTACCACATGCACCTCAGATAAAGCACTAATCTCCAGGAAACACAAAAAGCTCAAAAAATTTATGCAATCTAATATAATTCCTATTATGCTCAAAAAATTTAACACCAAAAACAAAACAAAAACCTAATCAATAAACAGGCTAAGGAACTGAACAGACACTTCACAGAAGAAGAAATATGAATGGTCAACATATATATGGAAAAATGTTCAATATCACTAGCAATTAGAGACAAGCAAATCCAAACCACACTATTCAGAAGGGCAATTATCAAGAATATAAGCAACAATAAATGTTAGCGAGGATGTGGGGAAGAAGGTTCACTTATACATTGATGGTGGGACTGCAAACTGGTGTAACCATTCAGGAAAGCAGTATAGAGATGCCTTAGAAAACTTGGAATGGAACCACCAAGTTGACAATACCATAAAGATATTGTGATGCCTCTTGCTTTACTTTTCTTGCTGAGGACTGCTTTGGCTATTCTGGGTCCCTTATTTTTCCAAATAAATTTTACGACTGCTTTTTCTACAGAAGAATGAAATTAAGAAGTTTGCCAGTAAGTGGATGACAACTATCATGCTAAGTGAAATCAACCAGTACCAAAAATTAAAGGCAGAATGTGCTCTCTGATATGTGGATAGTAATCCACAGCAAGGAAGGAGAAGATCAGAAGTTCATTGGACTAGATAAAGGGAATGAAGAGAAGGGGGAGGGGGTGGAAATGGGAAAGACAGAATGAATTGGACTAGGTGAGACCATAATGAAAGCAGAAGGAGAGATGATCCTATAGTCATCAATTTACAATATAGTTTTGGAGAAAGACAGTACTTACATAAATCAACTGAAATTATAATAATGAAAGAGTCTGAGAAAGAAAGGTATATGGGGTCAGAGTGAACAACAAAGAAACTCTCTAGATTGGGAGATCTGACACACTTTCCTGGGACTGCTACTACTGACCTCTACTGTTCTCCAAAATAATACTAAAACATGCACAAATGTAAACTGAAATATAAGCAATGACAGTGATGGATCCAACTAGTACAATGAAGCTTCTCTTGAATTAAAGCTGCCTGTGATATCATTTAGCCTTGATCATTTTCATATTAAGGCTGGTTCTATTCTTCCTCATTATCCCAAAACAATTCAAACATTTCAAACTAGCACCAAAGAGACCATAAACACATGAAAATGCATCAAAATTGAGTGGCAGTCTCAGTTACAATGCAGTGATTCAGATAATGTGGAGTCCATTCATAATTGCATTATAAAGACTATCTAAACATAATGCTAAGTAAAGTTAGCCAATCCCAAAAAACGAAATGCCAAATGTTTTCTCTAATATAAGGAGGCTGACTCGTAGTGGGGTAAGGAGGGGGAGCATGGGAGGAATAGATGAACTCTAGTTAGGGTAGAGGGGTGAGAGGGGATGGAGGGGGTATGGGGTTAGAAATGATGGTGGAATATGATGGTCATCATTATCCAAAGTACATGAATGAAGACATGAATTGGTGTGAATATACTTTGTATACAAGAGAAATAAAAAATTGTGTTCTATATGTATAATATGAATTGTAATGCATTCTGCTGTCATATATAAGTAAAAAAATAATAAAAAAAATTTTTAAAAAGGAAAAAAGAGAAATATCTAAACACACATACATACACATACAACAACAATACACTCACATTCAGGATACATGAGAATATATCCAAAGACTTTGAGAAACACCACTCTGCAAAACTATTTTCTTATCTTCCATTCCTTACAGAGTACCTCAAATAAAAATCAATTATTTGTACTCATATCTGTAAAATGCTTTGCAGCTTACAAAGCACTACACAGATTTTCTATTTTGGTCCTTATTACAGTCCAAGGTAAATTATTTCTATTTCAGAAAAAAAGAACACTAAGACTGGGCAGCACTTCTTCAAGATACAACCCCAGTATAAAATTTCCCACAGTTGCACCCTCCTATCAACTGACTCCCCTTCTAGTATTATTATCCGTTTCTCCTCTTTGCTCCCACATACAGAATACATCAAACATTGCCAACATTGCCACTCATTATGTCATCTTCTGTTTAGCTGTAAGGCACACAGTTCATGACATATAACAGATACTCAACTAATGTTTATCAAATGAGCTCCTGTAGTTAAATTACAGAAAGTGAAGCTCAGGGATATTTAAGTGATTTGCTCAATGAAACAGATGATCAGTAGCAGACCTAGCATTCTGACTTACATTTGAGATCAAATTGGAGTCACTGTCCCTTTGGTCCATATCTCTAGTCTTTTGGATCAAAACTATTGCTTCATAGGAAGCAGCAAAATAAAAATCACTTTCTTTTAAGAGTATCGTAAAGTATTATAAACCAAAACAAAGGTAGAAACATAATGTAAGTTCAAACATTGAAAACATTATCTAGAAATCATTTTATGATTTCAATCTACAGATATTATAGATCCATTTATGAAAGAATTAATACTAGTCTGACTTATCATTTTTTCTCTTAATCAAGAGATAACAAAGTTAACCTGAGAATCACAAATGGGACAGTGCCTCTTTGAACCTGAGTATATTAAAAAGCATTTTTATTTAAGAATCACCTTCCCTTTTTATGTCCAAAGTACTTTCTTATGTGTAATATTTTCTTATTTAATCTCTCTTCTTTAATTCTAATTTTTTTTTAAAAAAGGTGAAATTGTTAAAAACATGAAAACAAAGATATAATAATATCCAAAACTATCAGTATTTAATAAGCCAGAAGTAAAAATAATAAAGGGAGACAGACAAAAAAGTCATAAAAAATCATGGCTTTAGTTAGCTATGTAGATTTACGAAAAGGAGCTTGAACAACTTGAGAACCAGAAATATCATTATTATAATTATTTTATAATTATTCTGTCTATTTTCCTTGACAATAATTTAGCTTTCATTTTCTAGCAATAAGATCTTTAAAGTCGTACTTAGTTGTACTACCAGTTCTTTACACACTTCTGTTTTTGAGGTACACTTTATAAATTACCATTTAAAGTCATGTCTTTCAGACATAAATAATAATCTTTAAGGCAATGTTTAAAAATTAAGGCTATAAAACAGTGAAAAGTTATATCTTTGTATTTAATTGAAAAATTTGCATTCTTAACTGTCCACCACTCAACAATTAATATGTTGCTGAAAAAAGGAATATAGGTAAGTTAAACTGTTTTATGGTTTAGTAAACTGAACTGATGAACATGGTTTTTCCTGGGGTAGAAATTATTGCCTGGACTTTGTATGACCAGGATGTATATTATTACTAATTAAAATAAAAATTGAAGTAACAAATTAGCTAATTATTTTTTATTATTTTTATTACTAGGAATTAAACTCAAAGGAACTTTAGCACTGAGCTCCATTCCCAGCCCTGTTATTATTTTTTATTTTTTGAGACAGGTTCTCACTCAGTTGCTTAGGGCCTCACTAAATTGCTTAAGCTGGCCTTGAACTTGTGATCCTCCTGCCTCAGCCTCCTGAGTCTCTGGGATTACAGATGTGCACCACCATGTCCAGCTTAATTATTATTTTTGAGTTTGGGGTCTGATTTCCAATTTTCAATACTTTTGTCTGTTTTCCTTGAGAATAATTTAGCTTTCATTTTCTAGCAATAAGATCTTTAAAGTCGTACTTAGTTATACTACCAGTTCTTTACACACTTCTGTTTTTAAGATAATCCTTAAATTCTGTAATGATCATTTTCTATATATGCTATTCTTTTCTTTTTTTAAATATTTATTTTTTTTTAGTTGTAGTTGGACACAATACCTTTATTTATTTATTTTTGTGTGGTGCTGAGGATTGAACCCAGGGCCTCACACATGTTAGGCAAGCACTCTACCACTGAGCCACAGCCACAGCCTTGTTTATTTTCTTAATGGTAATATCAAGATAGAAAAGTTGACGGGGAATATAGAGAAAATTGAGCACAAACCTCAAAATTGAGTTTACACTTTCATCTTTCCTTTTTATAGAAATGATTCACTGAGGTGATATAAAAGTAGCTTAAATTTGAAATAGTTTTTTTTGAGAAAACTCTTGTCACTTAGAATAAGGCAAACTTTCTGATTTATGTATATATAAAGATAAAGCAGTCAAGCAGTCAAGGCCAAATACTATTATCCAAATAAAGTTATTTCAGTTCCTTGAGCCCCAGTTGCCTTACTGGTAAAATTGAGATAATACCACCTACCTTGAGGGTTGTTTTAGGCTTTAGAAACAATAAACCAAACATTAAGTAGAGAATGGCACAAAATAGGTGCACAGTAGATGGCAGCCACTGTAACTGTAATTCTTTGTTTCATCTGGACTTCTTACAAAAGTAGAAGGGGTAAAGTTCAAAATGATAGCTATTGAAGAAAACTTAGATTTCATAATGCAGGTTGAAATATGAGTCATAAGTTCAAGATACAAGATTCCTAATATAACTTCCCACCATATCTCTCACCATCACTCTTTCCTCCATCCATGTCCTGTTTCAGCTCCAAAAACCCACAAGGTTGTCTTTTGCACCAAGTTTTCCAACACTCACTTCCCTCAAAAAACACCTGCTTCTATTCCCCCATTCTTTACCTCTATACCTCAAATTTAGATTAAAAGTCACTCCCTCTGGGAAATCTTCCTTGGATAGCCACATACTATAAATAACTATTTTTATTTGGACCTTAAGTTTCTCTTTGAGACACACATAGCAAACAAACTCAGCTCTATGTTGAGCTCTATTAGACAGAGAGTACATTTCAATATAGATAAAGAATTTCTATTATTTGCTTTGGCAAGAGGATAGATACTATGGCTTGAGGGAGTCCCTACCAATATACATGATGAGGCTTGGTTCCCATAATAATAGTGTTGAGAGGTGTTGGGGCTTTATGAGGAAATAATGCTTTTTTTTTTCAGGAGTATGCAAAGTTGGATTGGTAACTGAATTGGTAGCTATGAGAATGGATTGTTAGAAAACACAACTGACCATCCTCTTGCTGCCTCTCACATGAGCTCTTCTGCATGCACCTGCTCACCACTCTTACACACACTCCAGGCCATCTGCCCTGAGGCCCTCACCAGAAGCTGAACAGACATCCATGCATAGCACTTCGACTTGCAGAACTTTGACCTAAATCAACCTCTTTATACAGTACTCAGTCTCAGGTATTTTGTTATAGCAAGACAAACCTGACTACAACAAGTTTTAAGTGTTCTGTTTAAACATGTTCTAAATTATTCAAATTATATTTAAACAGAGTGTCAGTTATCCAGAAGGTTTCTACTATTTACTCATGTAAAAAGATGTTTAGGATATATTGAACTTTTCAAGAGAAAAATGAAAAGAGTAACAATGTTGAAACTGATATATTAATAGGCAAATTAGATATTAACAGGAAACCAATTATATCACTCTAAGAATAAACTATAAAGGCAACTAAAATAAGTCTATACAAAATCTTACAATGTAATTGATTTGTTGAAGAAGAAATTAAACTCTAGGAGGTTCTTTGGCATAATTCAAGCCTCTTCTAACTAGAAACTCATTAGGCTGGCTATTAATATTTTATTTTCACCTAAAGTCTTATATCCTACCAGAAAACCACATTTGATTCAAAATTACTATATTTCATGAACTGAATAAAATATTGGAGGTATTCTTGAATGCTTGATTTGAATGTGTCCCCTAAAGTTTATGTGTTGGAAACTTAATTCCCAATGCCACAGTGTTGAGACCTTCAAGAGGTGATTAGATCATGAGGGCTCTGACTGCATGAATGGATTAATGACTTTGTCATGGAAGTGGGTTCATTATCTCAAGACCATATCTTTTCTCATGTGAGTGGCCTCAAGGACTTGATGCATAGATTTTATCCTTAGAGGATCCTCTACAGATACTGAAGGATGATTGTAATAGTAAATATATATTGATTAATATGTATCATATCCAGGTACTATCCTAAATTATTTTATAAATTATAATATTTACTATTTAACTTAATAAGAGACAGATATTATCACTATTGAATAGTTACGGAAAGTATGTCTCAAAATGGTTAGTATTTGTCCAGAGTTATAACTAGAAAGGGTTAGAGTAACGATTTGAATTCATACCTTTCAACCAAACCATAAAGCCTACTCTCTTAAACTCCACCAAATCTATTCTCCTCAATGAAGTGCCCTCAAATACAGGAGAAGTTCAAAAGCTAGAAAGAGCATGGGGGCTGGCTGGGGTGGGGGGGGACAATCAACAGTATCAAGTTACAAAGATTCTAAAGAATCTTGGGTTTAGCTTGCCTAAAGTATGCAATATCAACAGTTACATGGGTAGCATCCAAATTTCATAGGATTAAGAACTGGCCAAACAAAAGGGAAATATAGCAGAGCAGTACAGATGACAATAAGGAAATAACCTAAAGAAATCAGTCAACTGGACAGGGAAGAGAATTACAATTCTAATGAGGGGACACATGTGAAGATACCAGAAACAGGTTATCTGACTCCACCTTCCAGAAGAGATTCTTGTGCAACATTATTCAATTCCTTGGTTTCCTCCCTCCATCCAGCATAGTTTGCCTTATTTCCTTTGAACTATTCCATGTTTTTCTCTGCCAGATATGGACTGCTCCAGTTTGTTTTTCTTGCAAACTACAACTTTTCGTTCAGCACACAACTTAAGGGTCATAACTTTGACGAAGACCTCACTCTCAAGGACAGTCTCCATCTTATTACTGAGGCACTTTATGTACAATTTCACAACCACAGGAAAAAGCTAATTTCCTATGACAAGGAACCATGTCAAATTACCTTTGAAATCTCATCATTTAATATAGTGCCTGGCTCATTCCTCTTAAAATATGGTTCTAGGAACTAATCACAATAAACTAACTACACATAAGAAATGTATATTTTCTTAACAGAAAATCAAAGAATACTATTACTCAAGTGTTTAAATAATTGAGCTCTTATTTTTATAAATATTCAGTAGAAATGATCAACTAAAGGGCCTTCATATTGGATTGGACTAGCAAGATTTACTTCAATTTTAAACTGGCACTGTCCTTTGAAATATCTTAATGTTTTATGGGATACTAAAAATTATCAGTTTTGGTTCAAAAATAAATATTCTCTTGAATGGCTGAAATCACTGTAATTTTTTTAAAATGACATTCAACTGAAATTCATTTCAAATATAACTCCACCTTTAGAATATCTGCTACAATCTTAATTATGAGAATATTGACCTCTCAGGGAATGAAGCCAATGAAAATCCAATCCCAAAGTAAAAAGGAAGAAGAAAGAAGAAAGAAGAAAGAAGAAAGAAGAAGAAGAAGAAGAGAAAATATCTTTGCTTCAGTTGATTATCTGGAACAATGGTCTCAAATGAAGAGAATTCTCTTCATGCCCACCAAAGCTAGGACTGGAAGAAAGCAAACCCCTTGACCCTGAGCAGAAAGGAAAGACAAAGACAAGAATGATGGGGTGCAGAACCTCAGGCTTAGCTCCCCAAGCTAGAAGGGGGGCCCGTTTAATACACCATTGATAAAAACTGATCTAAAAGAAAACTCTGTTATAGAAAATTAACATATCACAGCAATCATATTTTTTCATTTAAATCATTGTGGATTGCTTTGACCAAATAAATTTCTCATTGATATATTGCTAATTATCATGGTTTATTTTTGATTAAATACTACTAGAAATATGCCAAAACAAAAGAGGATGAAATTCACTTGGGATTGAAACTGTGGTCTAAGGAATGTGAGGATCTGAAAAGGATTCAATTGTTTTATGTATATATGACAGCAGAATGCATTATAATTCTTTTACACATATAGAGTACCATTTTTCATATCTATGACTGTATACAAAGTATATTCATACCAATTTGTGTCTTCATACATGTACTTTGGATAATAATGATCATTACGTTCCACCATCATTTCTATCCCCATGCCCCCTCCCTTCCTATGGAGATTTCTTGGAAAATTGGGAATTGAATCACCATTTGACCCAGCTATCCCTCTCCTCAGTCTACATACCAAAGGACTTAAAAATAGCTTACTACAGGGACATAGCCACATCATTATCAATATTTATAGCAGGACAGTTCACAATAGCTAAACTGTGTAGCCAACCTAGATGCCCTTCAATAGATGAATAGATAAAAAAAAAATGTGGCATATATACACAACGGAATATTACTCAGCAATAAAAGAGAATAAAATCATGGCATTTGCAGGTAAATGGATGGAGTTAGAGAAGATAATGCTAAGTTAGCCAATCCCTAAAAATCAAATGCTGAATGTTTTCTTTGATATAAGGAGGTTGATTCATAGTGGGATAGGGAAAGGGAGCATGGGAGGACAGAAAGATTCATTTTAAACCTGAATTTCTAGAATATATTTCTTGAAGGTTAGGAGATAATTTTACAGATAATCATAATAAATAATTCTTTTGGAGTTTCACTAACACTTTCTCTTCTTCTATAATCTGACAACTCTGGTTGAATCTGTTCTTCAAGGAAAATGTTATTATCTTTTGACTACAGGGATAATACACTGACTCCTCATAACTTATATGGCAATGCTAAATATTTGGCTGATAGTAACTCAAAAGAAACAATATAGCTACATTGCTGTCTGTTCATTCTGATAACTCAAATTATGAACAAAGATTCACAGTCAACATAGCTTATTTAAATAAAAAAGGGTCTTTCCTGAATATAATCACAAATAATATAACATAATCACATATAATAATATAATATAATCACATATAATGTTTGAATGTTCCAGTTATATAATAAAGACTCATAAGATACAATCTCTCTGAGTCCCTGCCTTAAAAAGGTAAATTAGAGTGTCTCATAATAAAAGAACTTTAGTAAAGTTGAAAGTATCTTTGAAAAAAAAAATTCTTTGAATTCAATAGAGGTCCCTTAATCCCCAGACGCCATTGTACCTGGGATATTATGTTTACAAGTTATAGAGACAACACACTTTCTCATTTGGGAGAAAAAGATTTGTGCCCTCCTCCAAGGAAAATGTAATACAGTGAGAGTAGAGTGAACTATAGCTGCAAAGACAGGTAAAGCTGGGAAACAAAGGGAGAAAAAAATTCAGGAGCTATATAGTTCAAGATGGTTTAGGAAATGTCCTCAGTGTCCACAGTATTCCTGGAGTATGCTGGAGCCCAAGATTGAAACAAGAAATGAAATTCTAACTTCTGTCAAGGTTCTACCTTGAAAAGAACCTAATTTGGCTGGCTATGGAATAGTAAGAAGACATTTCCTTTTCCCTTCTCCTGGATTTTTAATTTAGTTATAGAGCAAGCAGGATCTCCCAGATTTAGGCATAAAATAACCCTAAAGAATAATCCACATGAAACTCTTAAACAAGTCAATCAAGACAGATGGAAAGGGAGGGGTAGCAGTCCATTTTTAGTCATATCCTACAGAAACACCTTAGTCCAAAAAAGTATTTTTAAAAAGATAATAGGAATACATTTTGGTTTCTAATCAAGATATTGAACTTGAACATTTTTATGGATTTTATTGGATTGGGCAACAATGCCTATATTTAGGAGCTAAGATTATAATATTTCCTAAAACAACGAAAATTTACATAAGAAATTGCTGTAATTTTATATAAAAAGACCATATCATTCTTTCCTCAGAATTCTCTATTCCTGAACAATATTTTACAAAGAAAGATAACAAATTCACATGTGAGGTCACATAAATGAAATTTCATAGAAATAATTTGAGAATCAAACCTTATTTTAACACACAGTGAAATTAGAGACTTTAGAGCTTTGAAGAAACAGAAGTGTATAATATTAGGATTTTGAAATTGCCTGTTTTCCCAAAATTCCAAAATATATATAATTATGTGTGCGTGAATCACACACACACATGTGCGTGTGTGTGCATGCATGCACATGCGTGCACACACACACATACACACACACACACTAACCACACACATTAGCTGTAGGCTTTCTCTTTAATGGTCAAAGCAAGGCTACTGAAAAGTTGAATCAACAGAATTAACTACTCTTGACATTAACACCATGATTTCAGTATCTATCATGAGTCACTAACAAAAAGCTAGAAGCTTTAAAAGGCATTTCTAATACAATTTTCAAATTCCAGATAACATGAACACATTAACAATTCAAACATTATAGACATGTTAAAAGCAATAAGAAATTACTATAGCACCATTATAATCAGTTATAGACAACTTATATCCACAGGGACACTTTTAGAATGCATCAGGGAACTTCAAACATGACACATTCTTGCTAGAAAGAAAAAAAAAATTACAAAGGAGAAAAAAAATCCTTCCAATCACCCTACAAGGAGGACATAACAAGCATCTCCAGGCAAATGTAACACTAACTGACTATGTGAAATAAAACACTATGTTGACAAAAAGAAAATGAGAATTCTCACCTTCTTCACTTGGTGTAAGGCAATGTAAGGTATCACCTGCCTCAGATATCCCAGAGGAAAGAGCTAACTTGAGGAACTAAAAAATATGCCTGCTGGCAGGGAGCCATATGGCATAGTACAGTGTTTTTCAAAGAATGGTCCAGGTAACACTGAGTTTCTACTTCTGTCAGCAATCTACTTTTGTTTTTTATTTTTCACATATTTAATATAAAAAGTAATTCTATTTAAGAAACAAATCATCCCCACCAATCCTATATAGTAAGGTGACTGGCCTTCCCAAAATTTGGGGAAATGTTTGGAGGTCTACTTTGATTTATCTCTGCACTGAGAAAGACCAAACACCTGTGACACCATATGAAAACAGGAGTAAATTAATCAGTGCAATAAATAACAAACTCTCTTTCCTCACTCAGATCCCAGATGCCAAGTTTTCACCCACTCAGCAGGAAGTTGAACAAGTCTTCTTTAAAAACATGGCCAGCCAAAGAAGAAAAACAAAGACATGAACATCAGAGATCTCCTAACTAGAAAGCCCAGTCATATGGCCCCATTTTGAAGTCAACCAAACCCATTCATGCATTCAAATCAGTTTATTATATGAACATTTTAAAATATGGATAAGCACTAAAGGTTATCAGACATCTAAGAAAAGCTTTAAACATGAAAAACAGAGACAGAATAAAAGAGAACAAAATAACTTGAAAGAACAGACTACATAAGAAGAGTTCAAAAACTTTTAAAAAATCAATATATTTGGAGAGAAAAAAAAACAGGAAATAAAACATGATGTTATAAGTAGGAATATAAGGGTAATATTTTTTAAATACTTGAAAATAAAATTATTTTATTATACACTCCTACTTCAGGACATGACATCATGAAATTTCAAAAAATTGGTATTTAAATATTGTGTAAACTTGGAAAAAAATCACCTGAGCCCCATACAAAGATCAGAAATCAGAATGGTGTTTCGATTTTGCATAGCAATCTTGCAAATAGAAGAAATGTAATCATTAAATCCAGGGAAAGTAAATGAGTTGGGCAAGAAGAAAAGGCCATCACTGCTAACTTTATGCTGGATTTGAACTGTATTTAAATATCACAGTATTAAAAATAATGAATACTGATCTACCAAAATTAAAATGTAACTATTAAGTTGAGACACATGAAATTCTTGTTTGGGGGGCTGGGGTTGTAGCTCAGTGGTAGGGTGCTTGCCTAGCACATGTGTGTGAGGCACTGGGTTCAGCACAACATAAAAATATATGAATAAAATAAAGGAACTGTGCCCATCCACAACTGAAAATATATTTAAAAGAAAACAAAAAGAAATTCTTGTTTTTGTATATTAGGGAATGGAAGAGTGTGTGTGTGTGTGTGTGTGTGTGTGTGTGTGTCAAAAAAGAAGTGCATGGGGATTTGGGATTGTGGCTCAGTGGTACAGCGCTTGCTTAGCATGTGTGAGGCACTGGGTTCAATCCTCAGCACCACATAAAAAATAAATAAAATAAATGTATTGGGTCCATCTACAACTAAAAAAATTTTTTTTAAATAAAAAAAGAGCATGCTAAGAAAGTTCTTAAAACCAAAAATTCAAGAAGCAGCCAGGGACATAGCTCAGTGAGAGCTTTTGCCTAGCATGTGTTAGGCCTTGGGTTCAATTCACAGTACAACAATCAATATTTTTTTTAAAAAATCAGGAAACAGTAAAATAAGTATTGTTACTTTTATACATGGAAATAAATATCAATATACTAGGCTAAAGAGGTAAATAAAAAGGAGTGGTTTATGGGAAAAGGAAAAAATTCTGTTTTTTCTAAAAAAAAATAGTAAATCTGCTCAATTATTTGACTCTTTTATACTACTATATATATTATGTAAGACCTATAGTAAACACTAGATGATATATACATTAAATTAGAAAAGAAGAAGAAGAGGAAGAAGAATGGAGGAGAAGAAAAGACAAGGTTCAGGGCAGAGAGTCAGATATATACCACAGGTATTTTAATGTCTCAGGAGGGTACTTTCTGGATATAAGAAAACTTTCTCTGTCATATTCTTGTTAGAGACAGGCATTCTCCAACAGTGCTCTTCCACAAATGAGATAACAACAAAACCAGAGTGAGTTTCATTGTTCAACATTTCCTCTTTTAAGTTAGGTATGGAGAATAAGACCTCAGTTCTCTTAACTTGTTCTTTGGTTAACATAATATAAACATCCTTTTCTGAATAATGTTTACTTTTTCAAACTGGTAACAACATTAATAATTCCAGAGGCTTTTAAAACTTTATTTTATAGAGATTCATTTTTAATGATTAAAAATTTTTTTAAAAGGTAAGAAATATAAGATACGAACGAATAGAGTGAAACATAAAAATGTTTCTGTAAAACAAAACTACATATAGTCTAACCTAAGAAACTTGGAACAGGAAGGATAGGAAGGATGTATGTGTATATATGGTAGCAATAAGAAAAGAATGTACTAAGATTAAAACTATACAGTTCTAAAAATTGGTTATTTCAGATATTTCACCCTAAAACTAAAAAGACTTGTTTTTGGTAGTGCTGGGGATTGAACCCAGACTTCTCTAGCCTTAGCCCTCCCTACCCCACACCCAATCCAACTCTGTATCTTGAAAAGAATATAACCTTGAATCCTTCTGCATATCATTTATGAAATGATACCACTCTCACTATACTTATTTATAATTGTAGGAATAATATTTATTAAAGATTCTCCTACACACTAAGAATTTACAGGCAAATCTCAAATATCAAGATAATGACATGACATACAATCTTTCTTATGTTCTCATCAGTCTTTGGAAGAAATGATAGGCCAACAGGTTTATAATCCAAATGCAGAACTATTAACTGACATGAACAGCATTTATTTTGTCAGTATCTTTCCAAAACAAGCCAAATGCCCTGAGCATGAATAAAACCTGTAGTAAAAATCTGACAATGAATTCTTTTCCAACTTTTTAAAAGGGATGAGTCACTCCAGACCTTTAATATAATTTTATTTTCTTTAAACAGTATTTAGCATGCCAAGACTTTCTAAACCACTACAAAGGCAAAATCCCTGACTATAAGGTATATGCATGCTTTCCTTTATTAAGTGCTACTCTGAACCAATTAAGTAAGTATTATTCCTGACCTTGCAGTATGAAAGAAATAAGATGTAATAAACAATGGGGAGAGGAGAGGAGAAAACCCTTCTTAGTGGGATTAAGTCAGAAATTTGGAACAGGAAGGATAGGAAGGATGTATGTATTTCTCTAGGAAATAAGAGAGGCTCTTTCAGAAGAGGGATTATAATCTGAGTAGTCTTTGTAGCTCTCTCTACATCCTAGCAAAGAAACTAGCAATACCCAGACTATGCCTAAAGACTGAACTATGCCAATCTTAGCACCCAAAGAAGCAAGAAAGTCCAAATAATCTTTGGATTTAGCTATGCTGGATGCTGCACACAATAAAGGTCACAACCTCCCCTTTGAGGACAGCAGCTCCTCACCTGTTGTTGTACTGGTACCTGCTGTACCACTTGCGTAGGCACTGCTGCTTGACTAGCCACAGATGTCTGTAAAGTCACTGTCGAACCTGTGTCTGACCCAGTCTCTGATGTCTGCATGATGGTCTCTGAAATACATGAAAATAGAAGTAAAATTTAAAATGTTCACCTTGCATGCTGAGCTTCATTTCATTTGTTCTTAATATCCTATTGGGAGACTTAGAACTCTCAAAATACCTCCCAACCCAATATACTGCCATGACAACTCATGCATGTTTATAGTTTTTCTGACCACTTTTTAACTAAATGCAGAAAATTACTAATCCACATTTTCATTGAAAAAAATCCTCACTACCTCTTAACCTGAGATAATAAACACTGAACATCATTGAAAGCTACCATGCTAGACTTTGTTATAAATTATTTCAATCTCTTTTTTATTAATATATGACAGCAGAATGCATTAAAATTCTTATTACACATATAGAGCACAATTTTTCATATTTCTGGTTGTATACAAAGTATATTCACACCATACATCATGTAGTTTGTATAATAATTTCCATCACATTCTACCATCATTTCTAAACCCATGCCCTCTCCCTTCCCCTCCAACCCCTTTGCCCTATCTAGAATTCATCTATTCCTCCCATGCTCCCTCTCCCTATCCCACTATGTATCAACCTCCTTATATCAAAGAAAACATTCAGCATTTGGTTTTTTGGGGATTGGCTAACTTCACTTAGCATTATCTTCTCTACATTTACCTACAAATGCCATGATTTTATTCTCTTTTATTGCTGAGTAATATTCTGTTTTTCATATATATAACAGAATGTTACTCAGCAATAAAAGAGAATATATATATATAAAAGATATATATATATACCACATTTTTAATCCATTCATCTATTGAAGGGCATCTAGGTTGGTTCCACAGATTCAAAATTATTTCAAAATTCTCTTAACTCTCAGAACACAAGACCTAACTGGTTATAAAATATGTCACAAACTATACTTTCTAAACACTTTCCTAGGTTATGTATGTAGAATAAGTAATTCCCAAGGTCCTTTCCAACTTAAAAACTTACAATTTGGTAATCTAAAAAAAGTTTACATCCAAAATCAACTGATATACACAAAACTAGCCAAAGAATCAAGTTCACTAATTTTCTCAGGCTTCCTAGCCTTGACACGTCACCCTTTTCACTACTTACACATTCAATAAAATAAACACAAATTTCCTTACTACTGAGCAGGGACCAAAATTCTAATTTTCTTTCCTGTGGTGGGAGGGACAGTATTTAATTGGTAGCCTAAGAATATTGTATCATAACTTAAATCTATAAAAAGTAGAGTGAGCATTAATTTTCCCTAAAAAAATTGTTTTTAAAAAATCTGAGTATTTAGTTCTCTCAAGGAGAAAATTAACCCCTCTTTTGTCATAGCGTGACGTCTTCCAATTCTTTTTCCCCAAACCTTCTATTATCTCATTCAGTTTTATAAATAAACCTCTGAGGACATCAAATCTACTTTGCTTATTTTATAAAAGAAGAAACTAACACAGAGAGAAATTAAGAGATTCAGTGGTGACAGAAGATGACTTGTGACTGGGTTTTCACACTTTGTACATTCCAAAAGTATAGCAATAATAGCTATCACTGTTTAACAAGTGCTAAGGACCCTTCTAAATGCTTTACATATTAACTCATAAACAAAACTCATATAACAACACAGTATAGTTAATATGAGTATAATTTCCATTTACAATCTAGAAACCTCAGGTATATAGAGTACAGGAGAATAGAGGTTACAAAATTGAACAATAGTGATGAAAACTGTGGCTAATACTCCATGTATATGATTCAGCTCACTTTAACCTCCAGGATATGGTTGTTTTGTGGGAAGGCAAATCTGTAGATAATAGATCTATTTTTCTAAAAGAAGCTGAAAAATCCATGTTTTTAAATATGAAATCTTACAAATTGTGGCTGTTTAAAAATGTGGTAAACACACATAAACACATACACACAAACACACATACACACACACACACACACACACACACCCCTTTGGACTAGTATTAAGGCCATGGATATGTCGAAAAATCCATAAGAATGGCAGTATTCACTATACAAAACCCTTACCTAATTATAATTACTAGAGGGCCAATGACTCCCAAAACTTTCAGAGAGAATACACAAATTAGGAAGCCTATCTATTCCTGCTTCTTCTTCTTTCTTCCATGATAGACTGGTGGGAATAGGGGATCAAACCCCCCCCCAAAAAAAAAGCCAAAACCAGTGTTGATTCATTATATACTTGTAGACTACTGATAGCATTTGTGCTACAACAGAGGATCAATTAGGGAGATTAAGGAAATATTTTCTTCAAGGACTGAACCATGTATTTAGATACCATCTTCTAAGAAGTTTTTGCATTTCTCTTGCCAACTCCAAGATGGATGGTGGTC
>NW_025999998.1:7584535-7601533 GCF_001458135.2 Marmota marmota marmota | reverse complement strand
TATTTAAAATATCTCTGAAATTTGTCTCAATAGATCTACTCATTGTCACTTGTATGAACGCAGCCATTTTATGCTGAAGGAAGGAAACCTACAGTAGTACACATTCCCAAAAGTCAAAAATGATCCTTGTTGATGACGCTTCCCAATACATATTGTCCAATCCAAAAATCAAGACTTAAATTTAAATCTACTCCCTTTGTATACAAATTGAAAACAGCAATGGTGTCCCTTCTAAAAATCTCAACTGAGGAGAGGATAAAGGTGTGTAATTTAGGAGTCTAACCAAGTAAACAAGTATCTCCTTTCTAAACTAGCCCTAATGTCACATGTACACTCTTCCTACAAACCCTGAACACAAAAAACTTTTATCCTTTTTTCCCCCCTATACTTACCAGCCTGATTTTAACCACATACATAGAAATACTCATTCTACTTAATTTGGGGGTTGATAAAGAATATGTTTGCTGCTGGGCACAGTGGTGTACACCTTTAATCCCAGTGGTTCACAAAGTTGAGGCAGGAGGATCACAAGTTCAAGATCAACATTAGCAATTTAGAGGCAATAAGCAATTTAGTGAGAACCTACTTCAAAATAAAAAAGGGCTGGGGATGTGACTCAGTGATTAAATGCCCCTAGGTTCAATCCCTGGGGGGAAAAAATGCTTCCCAAGTAAAGCATCCAAGTAGTCTCAGTTTAGATGGGATGGAAATAAAAGCAAAGTTTAGCATAAATGTCAACACAACCTAAATAGCCACAAAGGATTCCTTTGGATTTTATAAGAGGGAAAGCAAAACTAAAAAATATTAATTATCTACACACTAGAAAAAGATTCCAATGACAACTTTCCTCTTAGATTCTCTCGCCTACACAAATTTTTTCTTTCTCCAATCTTTTTTCTTTCTATAAAAGTGGATAATAGAATCTTTTGCAGTTCCTCACTAGTCTAATGACAGGCTCAAAGAGATCAACATGTCTAAAAAGGGGAAATAATACTGTATAATAACATTGCTAATAATGGAAATAATATACTCCATTTTAAACGTACAGTACGTTAAAAAACTAAATTCTCATTAATGCCATGCTGTGTCAAATATGGTGAACAAAGCTGAGGCACACATAAAACTCTGGAAACATTTGCTATAAACAATGCTATTAATCAAATTAAATGTTTATATTATCTTTCATTATAGAAATGCATGTGTAACATACTGAAGAATCTAGCCAAGTCATGAAATTTACATACTTACCAAACTATTTCTCTGTTTAAAAAAATCAGTAAAATATGAAATAATTGCAGTTATTTAATAACACTGTTCCTTTGGAGCTTATTTTATTGGAATCAATGATGTTCTCTATATATGGCTATATTTCCAACTTAGTCTTAAGCATTTTCTTGGCTGGTATCAATAATTCCTTTAAAAACTCCATACTAAATAGTATCTTCTAAAGTGAATTATTTAATACTATCTCATACACCCTTAATAAATGTGACTAACTGGGATGATTTAAATGTTCAAAATTAATTCTTTATGATTAAAAGCAGTTTTGTTTATATAATATTTTAGATAAGTGTGAAATTTCATATAAGGAGTTTCATTTCCTTTCTGCCTCCTCCTCTTATTATACTTTGATGGTCTTCTGTGGGCAGTAAAAGGAGAAAGAACTTTTCCTTTATCCTTGATAATACATTAATAGTAGCTACTCTTATTCCAGTCATTCATCATCAAATTTTCAAAAAGAGTTCTCTATACTTACCATCTCCACCTTTGCAAATTATACTCAACTCCCTATTTCTTGATATCCATTTTCTACCATATCACTCTAAACGTCCTGTGGTTTCCAAAGATAGAAAGAAATAATCTCTTTATAAATTTCTATATCCTTTTCTTGGCTTTCAAACTCACTGTACTATCAAATTACACTTGAAGTTAATGACAATCTATTATTTCTTGAAAAAGTCTTCCTCTTTGCTTTCCAACACATTGCATTTTTCTGATCTTCCTGTCTGGCCAATCCTCTGTTTTCTTCAAAGATTTATTCTTCCCTTAGAACACACACACATACACCACATGCACACAAAGACACACACACACACACAATTGAGTTTGGGGTGTCTCTTTTGCCCTTTCACTATTCTGTTTTGAAGAATTAGTCACTAACATTACCTACATGTGAATAACTCCCTGATCTGTAAGTTGAGTCAATACTCTTCTTTCTACTGAGTTGTAGTTCTGGATTTTTGACTACCTGTTGAATCTTTTTATAATAGCCTTTCAATTCAAGTCTAACTGTTTAAATGTAATCATCAAAGTCCATCTTAAATTTTCATCATGCTTAAATTAAAGCTGCCAGTAACTGCTCTTACATGATATGGGAAGATATGTAGTCTCTACCCATCAATGAGTTCAAAGTCTACCTATGGCATTAGACAAAGAGAAACAATCTGAGGACCAGTACCTTGGCAACCTTTCTTCTCAAAGAAGTCTAAAAATAATCAGACTTCTTTTTTCTCTCATCCACCAAATCTAATCAATTAACAAGTCTAATGATTCTGCTTCCTAATTATCTAGCAAAGAATCTATTCACTTATCTTCATCTCATCACATAGATCCCTAGAATTCAGGATACTCCCTACAATAGGTCCCCAGTACTCTCAGGACAAACTCCAAACTTCATAACAAGGCTTATGAGGCTCTTTAGAATATAACTGGGCCCATATCTTTCCCAAAAGTATATACAGTCTAGCCCTATGGAGCTACTCTCAGTTCCCCAACCCTGGGGTATTGGAACAAGCAGTTTCTTCTGCTTGAAGCAATTTTTCTTTCCTACCTCTCTCAACTTCATGTTGTATGTCTCAGGATTAATTCTACTTATCCCAGCTTCCCAAACAACAACTCTGCACCCTTCCTTTTAACACATCTGTGTTTAGTGTTCTCCTAGATGTTCCTATAGCACTCTATCATTTTTCAATCTATCAATTATCATATTATAGTATAACTGTCCTGCCAACCAGAGCTTAAACACCATGAGCACACTGACTATGCTTATCTTTCTTACTTTCAAATGGGCCTAATACACATGGAATCTTCAATTTGTTGAAAGAACAAATGAATCTCCAAAGAGGAGATGAGCTTTATCAAAGGCATTCAATGCAATAAAACATTGTATAATTGTTTATTATAACCACTTCTAATCAAAATATTCATTTTAAATGTTTTTCTTAATTTTCTAAGACTTCACTTTCAATTTCTATTGAATCAGAATTTTCTAACTCATATATTCTAAGAATTTTAAATATCAAAAGGTTTTTAAATAAAGAAATAATAATGAAATAAAATCAAATGAGCAAATCAGGTATTCAGTTATTGCTCTGTACCTTTTGACACATCAGTCACTTTGTCAGAGTACAGGATTTGCTGAATTATGGATTTGGAACCAATGCTTTAATCATGTCATCTTAGGTGATGTGGTAGGCTACTTTGTTGACAGAAATACTCAGAGATCTTTAGTTTACAGAACTTTAATTTTCACAGCTGACATGCTAAGAATAAGTAATTATCGTAATAGTAATTATTCTGACTTCATCATTAATTAGACACTTGAAATTTTTTGAGCTTGGCAATATTCAACTGACATTCTTCTATGTCTTCTTAATAATCATTGAAACTCTCCAAAAAAATATTTCAGGAAGTCTGTAGTTACTAATTAGTTAAAGTATTTATGTAAGGAATTTATATAACATTATTTCATCTGCCTAGAAATCCTGTAAGGTAGGTACTCTTAATATCCTTTTTATCATAGATGAGAAAACTGAAGCATTGAACTTTAACTGTATCAGCACCAAGGTCACACAACTAGAAAGGGGCAGAGCAAGGATTTGAATATCTTATATGACCTATTAGGTTCAGGAGCAAGTTTTGTTTTTCTTTTTCTTTTCTTAATTCAGCCATGTGCAGTACTAGGCTTAAAATGTGACAATTAAATGCTTAACAGACTATAAAATGCTTAACAGTCCTTTCTAGGAGTCTTTTCTATATTTTCAATCTTCTATATCATAGAAATTAGACATGCTATGATTTTTAACCCAGTTAATAATCTTCAATGACACATTAATCCTCTAAAAAGTCTTAATTTTGATTCCAGTGACACAAAATACCTGACAAGATGGTTGTCTATTCTATTATGTAGACTTCCGCTAAGAATAATAAATCAGGTGGATACTGTATTACCTCTGCTGAAGCATCAACACAGATACACTTGTTGGAATTTGAATCAGGGCTCAGAAAATGTTAATAAACATGTGCCACAGTGCAATATATTTTCTTTCTGATATCTCAGAATGGAATTCTCAAGGTTTTCACCCTCAATTCTACTTCTAGAGGAATAGGAATGACTGAATGCAGCTTTCCACTTGCCAAAAGAAGGAAGCATTTCAACTAGTTCATTTGCCAAAAATCTGGTTATCAGTGGGTCTTTGACACAGGTGCCCAGGGTTATTATGCCCTCACCTATACACAGAAACACAATTTGCATTTAGCAACTGCCAGAAAAATATATTCAAGTCCACAACCTGATGGTGTTAGAAATAAGGCCAATAACAGCAGCAATTAGCTTTAAGGAAGGTTCTAAGTCAAACAGTGTTTATGACAAATGATCCCTATGGCAATGCCACAATGTACTCCTCTAGTCCAACTATCATCTCTATTCCTACTCTAGCACAGGCCATCCTTCCTTGACATAATGAAGAAATTATCATATGCCTTGATCAATTAATTTTGTTGAATCAGTCAAATGCTCATATGGGACATATTTTACTGTAGTGATCAGACAAAAGTAAATTAACTTTTCAATTCTCATCCAGGTCATTTATTGTACTTCTTCAGGACTTCAAAAGATCTGTATGGTAGCAAAAATGTCACACCCACAGAGGCAGAACTTCCAAATGGTTCCAATTCAGGCTAAAGGATGTAGCTGAGGAAAAAGGACTCTAATTCCAAAAGACAGTAATATGCTTCCATTGTAGCCTTATTTTCCCCTATCCCTGTCAGAGATGATGATGCGGTATGAAGAACACAAGGTCTCCTTTGCCAAGTCAACTCACTTTTCCCAGTGGTCAATTTAACACATTCACTCAAAACTTGTTTATTTAAACCATTTACAATATTGACCGGTATATGTATTGAATAAATATATTCTAAACATTTGAAGAGAAATTGCTTGAAGAGTAATTTGATTTTTAAGTTAGTGAGATCAAGGCTTTAATGTACCTAAAATTTTGTTGTAATCCAGCACTGTAGCCTACCCATACTACTATGGAAACTTACTATTATCTGGACTCATAACTTTTGGGAATTAAAATCTGTTTATTTTAAATCAAAGGGCTATGGATGTCTTAAATGCTACAGAGCTTATAAATGATAGTATAAAAGGTTTATTTCTTTCAACACATTTTCTATATACTTCAATGCATTTTGTACTTGCCTTAATTCACACATTTGTTAACCAGTTCAACTAGATGAGTACGTTGTTCCTGTTTTAAATGACTGAAAATCATTGTCACTACATTCAGGAAATAAATATCAATGATAAATCTGGCATTCAACTGAGTTGAACTGATAAATGATTCTATCATAAAATATCAGGGGTGAAATTGTTTTGTACAAAAAGACTAAAACATAATACTCCTCACCAAAAGTTACAAAGACTTTTGCAACTATCCTATCTAGCATGATTAGTGATAAACTTATATATATAATTAAATACAAACTTAAGCAATTAATAATTTGGAAAACAAGTCATAAGACAAATGGATAAATCAAAGTATTTGGTAAATTTATCAAAACGACTATTTAATGAATTTACGTCAGCAAACTGAATTTAAAAT
The DNA here is from genome assembly GCF_001458135.2 of Marmota marmota marmota. Classification (NCBI taxonomy): domain Eukaryota; kingdom Metazoa; phylum Chordata; class Mammalia; order Rodentia; family Sciuridae; genus Marmota; species Marmota marmota. Next base: position 7,595,648 of record NW_025999998.1, on the reverse strand, counting down.
TACCCATTTGGTGAACTGATCACTCAGAAAATTGTTTTTAGCCTTTTATTTTTTTAATGTGGTGCTCAGGATCAAACCCAATGTCTCCCTATACTAGGCAAGTGTTCTACCATTGAGCTACACCCCCAGCCCCAATAAATTTTCTTTTGATGGGGAAGGATAATTGGTTTTCATATAATTTGCCTGCTTCTCAATATCACAGCATTTCATAGTTAAAAATATTCTGGAGATCATCTAGTTCATGCTTCCATTTCATACAGTCTGAGACCAATATCAATACTCCAAATGGACCCTTTAGTTAGTATTAGAGTTAGCATTAGAACTCGGTACTTCTAATTCCCAGTCAAAAGCTCTTTCTAACAGACTATGGTTTATAAGAAAACAAAGAAGGAAGGCACTCAAAAAGAAGCAGGAAGGCCTGCCAGAAGCTCAAAGTGCTTATTACACAATAAAAGAAATGCTCATATAACACGGAGAATGTAATCCTAAAATAAGAGGGTCTCTTAGACGTTTCCAAGTTTCTTTCTCACATAAATGAATAGGGTACTGTTTCAGAGTGTTTAACAAGTTTCAAATGAGGCAAACTGTGTGTGTGTGAGTGTGTGTGTGTGTTTGTGTGTGTGTCGATATCAACAAAAATGGTTCACTGTATTTTATATTCTACAGGGATTCTGAAGGATCTTGCAAAGCTATTCCTTTTCTTCTTCTTCATCATCTTCTCTTCTTCCTCAGATACTTAGATAATCTTGGTATTCCAGGTATAATATTTTATTACTCTTTATAGTATCTGAGCCTGTGGCTCATAATTTTATTATTATATCATCTCTTGAGGTAACCTATAATACAAAACCTGACTATGTTTCACTGAAATAAAGAAACCCAAAAGACTAATACCTAGTTTACCAGGAAGGGGAAAAAGGCAAAATTCATACAATAATCACAACCAAAATAAACAGGGAACAAATTTTGAATTTTCTCTTGCAGCAAATAAGTGTAATTTTAGGGTGTGAGACAGAAACCTTTTAAATGTAATAGTTTGTGTAGCAGATCTTACAAGGTGCACTTTTCACTGTCAACATGAAATGCTCATAAGGATAATCAGTTTTAGATGGGAAGTTTACAAGCTTTCCACAACTTGTTCTATTTATCCATGTTAAAATTTTTTGCAATTACTTCTTTACATTTTACGTTCATATTCTCTTTTAAGATTTGCAAATTGTTTGATATAAATGTAACTTCAAAACCAACCATGCTGCTTGCATCTTTAATCATCTGATACATTCTGTTGAGTTTTACTAACCTAAAAGTTGTCCAGATCTAATTTATATAAAAGTAGTAACACTGCAATATGCAACACATGAAGCAAACTTGAAGAAAACCTCCCATTAAAACCAACTCAAAAATTGTTTTCTATGTAGTCCTTACTATAAAGTAATATAAATGATTTTCTTGTTGTATCATAACAATAATCTAACATTGCATTCAAAAACCACATGTAAATATGGACTGATTACTTTTCATGGTTCCATGGAGTCATTTTTCTCACCAGATTTACAAGAATTATGCTTTATAAATGCAACTGAAAGATTATTTACATGTGAAAAATCCAAACCCTTTCCTTATGAAATTTACTCAACACTGAATAATAAATTATTTGATCATTAAGACAGCAACAGAATTTTTTTTTTCAATGTGGGCTAATGAACTAGTCTTTCTGTCCCTCTATGCTTTTCCCCATAATTTCTCTGCTACCTCTCCCAAATAAAAGGACTTCCCATAAGTAAATACTAGCTAGACAACAACCCCTCCAAATTGTTCTGTATACATAAGCCAGGACAGTCACAAAGCTTAATTATATCAATTACTTTCTGCTTTGAAAAAAATTTTTGCACATCCTGACAACTGATTTTGACACTATACATAGGCTCTCACAGTAACACCATTCTTATCCTGTAAAGAAACAAACAAAAAAGCTAAATTAGTGTTCTGTGTGTGTAAAAGCGACATGGCCCAAATATTTGCTGTCCTAATACAATGCTTATTGTGAAAACAGAACAACAGTATATATTTATCCTGGCATGTACTTTTAAAATGAGAAAGCCTCTTTACAATAAGACCATGAAAGGTCAACAATAAGTTTTATTACATTACTTAATGCAGCTCTTTTATGGAAAAGTAGATTAACAGAAGCTAAGATTAGAACCTTCAAGGTTTATGACCTTGAGTCATGGTTTTCACCATAATCTCTATGAATCTCCATAATGAAGTGCTACCATACCACTTGACTAGAATTATTATGAATTTCAGAATTTGGCTCTTTAAGGTAACTCTTTCTTTTTAAGTGTAGGAATAATAATTAGCAGTAGACAAAAGAAATGCCTAAAATAACATAATAAAGAAAATTTTATGAAATTATTAATTCATTTGTTCTTTTTCTTCTTCAGAGTGTTCTAAACAAAAATATAATTTTCCTAATGTAAATAAATTGAGTAAAAGTTCATAAAAGATGCAAAAGGGGAAGCTGGCATTTTCTTTCTTAGTTGCATGGCGTTTTACTGTGTGGATACATCATAATTTGGTTTTTATATACATTTTTATTGGTACATTATAGTTGTACATAGTGATGGGATTTGTTGTTACATATTTGGACATACGTACAATGTAACAACATAATTTGATCAATATCACTTCCAGTATTTTCCCCTCCATCCTAACCTACCACACCCTGGTACCTTTTTACTAGTGATCTCCCTTTCTCATGAGATCCTTCCCCCCACCCCCACAGACCTTTCTTTCCTTTTTCCTCTCTAGCTTCCACATATGAGAGAAAGTATATGACCCCTGACCTTCTGAGCATGACTTATTTCGCTTAACATAATGGTTTCAAGTTCCATTAATTTTCCTATAAATGACATAAATTAAACTCCATTGTGTATTTATATCACATTTTCTTTTTTTAATATTCATTTTTTAGTTCTAGGTGGACACAATATCTTTTTATTTTACATTTAACGTGGTGCTGAGTATCGAACCCAGTGCCTCATGCACGGTAGGTGAGCACTCTACTACTGAGCAACAACCCCAGCCTCCACATTTTCTTTATTCACTTATGCATTGATGGGCAAATAGGCTGGTTCCATACATTGGCTAATGTGAATTGCGCCGCTATAAATTGGGTATGCATGTATCACTGTATGCAGACTTTAATTCTTTTTTTGTGTGTGTGCTGGGGATCGAACCCAGGGCCTTGTGCATGCAAGGCAAGCACTCTACCAACTGAGCTATACCCCCAGCTAATTCTTTAAGATAAATACCAAACAGTTTTATAGCTGGGTAATATGGTGTTTCCATACCTAGTCTTTGAGGAATATCCATACTGATTTCCATAGCGGTTGTATTAATTTCAATCCCACCAACAATACTAAAGTGTCCCTTTTTATCCTTATCCTCTTCAACCTTTATAATTGTTTGTATTTTTGATGACTGCCATTCTGACAGGCATGAGATAAAAATCTCAGTTTTGATTTGCATTTCATTAACTATTAATGATAGTGAACATTTTCATATACTTAAGGGACATTTGTATTTTCTTTTTTGAGATGTCTGTTTAATACATTTGCCTATTTAATTAATTAGGTTATTGGGGGATTATTTTGGTGTTTTTAGTTCTTTGTATATTCTAGATATTAATCCTCTGTCAGAAGAGTAGCTAGCAAAGACTTTCTCCCATTCCATAGGTTCTCTCTTGACATTCTTGTTTCCTTTTCTGTGCAGAAGTTTGTTTTGTTTTGTTTTTAATTTTATGCCATCTCGTTTATTAACTCTTGGTATTATTTCCTGAGTTTCAGGGCTTCTATTGAGAAAACTCATTGCCTGAGCCTCTATGCTGAAGCATGTCCCGATATTTTCTTCCAGGAGTTGCATAGTTTCTGGTCTAATTCCTAGGTCTTTAATCCACTTTGAGTTGATTTGGGAGCAAGGTAAGAGATAACTATATAGTTTCATTCTTCTACACATGGATAACCTTTTTTCCCAGCACCATTTGTTAAAGCAGCTGTCTTTTCTCCAGTGTCCATTTTGGGCAACTTATTCAAGGATCAGATGATTGTAGATATATTGGTTTGTCTGTCTTCTACTCTGTACCATCAGTCTGTGTGTCATTTTTTATGTCATACCATGCAGTTTTTGTTACTACAGCTCATTAGTATAATTTGAAGGCAGGTATTGTGATGCCTCCAGCATTGCTTTTTTGGCTTAGCATTGCTTTGGATGTTCTCAGTTTTTTCTTCTTCCAAGTGAATTTTAGGGCTGTTTTTTTCTAGTTCTGTGCAGAATGTCATTATTATTTTGATGGAAATTGTATTGAAGCTGTGTATTGCTTCTGGTAGTATGGCCATTTTACCATTATTGATTCTGCCTGTACATGAAATTGGGAGGTCTTTCCATCTTCTGAAATTCTCTTCAATTTATTTCTTCAGCGTTCTGTAGTTTCATTGTAGAGGACTTATAATTATTCCTAGGTTTGTTTGTTTAGGGTATGTGTATGGAATTCTTTTCTGGTTTCTTTCTCAGCAGATTCATTGTTGGTAGATAGGAAAATTTTTTAAGTTTTGTATGTTGATTTTGTAATCTGCTACTTTGCCAAATTTATTAGCTCTGGCAGTCTTTGGAGTTTTTTGGACCTTTAAGTATAGGATTCAAATCACTAACAGTGATAATTTGACTTCTTTCTTTTCTATTTTTATCCCTCTTATTTTCTTCTTTTTCCTAGTTGCTCTGGTAAAATTTCTAGCACTATATTAAATAGGAGTGGTAAGAGTGAACATCCTTGTCTTGTTTCAAATTTTAAAGGAAATGTTTTCAGTTTTCCCCATTTAATATGAGGTCGGATTTGGGTTTTCCATTTATAGCCTTTATACTATTGATGTAAGTTTCTTCTATACTTAGTTTCTTCAATATTTTAATCATAAATGGATGATGGATTTTGTTGAAGGCCTTCTCTATCTATTGAGAGGACTAAATGATTTTTGTTCTTAATTCTCTTTATGTGTTGAATTACATTTATTGATTTGCATATATTTAACCACCCTTGCATCTCTAGGATAAAACCAACTCAATCATGATTATAATCTTCTTACTCTGCTATTGAACATGTTTGTTAATATTTTAAGGATTTTACATCTAAGTTCATCAGAGATATTGGTCTTTAGTTTTCTTTCTGTAATGTGTCCTTATCTGGTTTTGGTATGAGTATGATACTGGCATTATAGAATAAATTTGGAAGTGTTCCATCCCTTCTATTTCACGGAATAATTTGAGGAATATTGGCATTAATTCTTCTTTATTGGTGGTAGAATTCAGCTGAGAATCCATGTGGTCCTGCGCTTTCCTTGTTGAAAAAAATTTTATTACTGCTTTTATTTCATTACAAGTTGTTGGTCTATTTAGTTTTTTTATTTCCTTTTAATTCAATTTTGAAAGGTTGTATGTCTCTAGAAATGTATCTATTTTCCCTAGATTTTCCAATTTACTGGAGTATAAATTTTTAAAATAGTCCTTAGTGGTCTGCTGAATTTCTGTGCTATCTGTGGTGATTTCTCCTTTTTCATATCTAATTATATTAATTTGAGTATTCTTTTTCTTTCAGTTAACTTGGCTAAGAGTTTATCAATCTTGTTTATCTTTTCAAAGAAGCAACTCTTTATTTCATTGATCCTTTGTATTATTGTTTTTAAATTCTCAATTTCATTAATTTCACTGCTGATCTTAATTATTTTCTTGCTTATGCTGGTATTGGAATTGGTTTTGTCATTTTCAAAGGCCTTGAGATATACCATTAAGTTGTTTATTTGGGACTTACTGATTTTTTTAAAATATAGGCAATCAAAGCTATAAACTTTCCTCTTAGAACTTCCTTCATAGGATCCCAGCTGTTATGTTGTATCACTATTCTCATTTAAGTCAAAGAGTTTTTAAATTTCTCTTCTGATTTCTTCCATCACACATTTATCACTCCAAAGTGTATTGCTCAATCTCCATGTCTCATACAGTTTAGGGTTTCTTGGTATTCATTTTTAATTTAATTCCATTATGATTTGATAAGATGCAAGAAATTGGGGCTGGGCTTGTGGCTCAGTGGTAGAGAGCTCACCTAGCATGTATGAGGAACTGGGTTCAATTCACCACATAAAAATAAATAAAGATATTGTATCCATCTACAAGTAAAAAAAATGACTAAAAAATGCAAGAAATTATATCAATTTTTTTTTTTGTATTTGCTAGGAGTTGCCTTATGGACTAAAATATGGTCTATTTTGGAGAAGGTTCCATGAGCTGTGGAGAAGGAAGTATATGCAGCTCTTATTGGACAAAATATTCTATAAACATCTGTTAGATTCATTTGCTTTACAATATTTTTTTCACATGGTATAGCAATTTCAATCCTAGCACTTTCAGGTCCAAAGAGTCTTCACTAAGTTTATTTTTGGATGACCTATCTGATGGTGAGAAAGGTATGTTGAAATCATTCACTCAATACTATTGAACTGGGGTCTATCTAAAGCTTCAATTTAATTAGTATCTCTTTTACATAATTAAGTTGCACCCAATTTTGTAGTATAAATATTTTAAATTCTTGTTGGATTGTTCCCTTTACCAGTATGAAGTGACCTTCTTTGTCTTTTCTGATTAATTTTTCTTTGAAGTCTGCTTTGTCAGAAATCTGAGTATCTATTCCTGTTTGTTTTCAGGCACCATTCATGTGGTATAGCAATTTCAATCCTAGCACTTACAGCCTGTGTTGGTCTTTGCCTGTAAGGTTCATCTCTTGCATACAACATATAATGGGGTCTTGTTTTTTTAATTCATTCTACCAACTTATGTAAAAGCAGGCATTTCTAAAATTGTTGCTCTAAACCCACATAAGTCAGTGAAACCCACAAATCCCTGAGGTGGCTTCAGGAGATGCAATGTGTCTGCAGCAAAAGCTTAATCATCTAATAAAAAAAAAATGAAGCAGTGCACTTTTTAACCACACCAGCCTTATTACAAATTATCTTTGGAAAGAAAGGATCTTTATGATTATCTGAATATTCAGGAAAAAAAATGAAGACCTCTTAACTTTTTAAATCCATTAATGCTAGCAGAATTGCTGAAAAAAAAATCATTCTTCCAAAATGATTAGTATTTACTACAAATGTTGAAAAGTCTGTGCTTATCTTTTGATAGTAGTTAAATAAAAACAAATAACTATAAAGAATGGGGTAAATTTTTAAAAATAAGATTTTAAGTTATATTGATGAGTCTAAAAATCACAGTACTTTAGGCACAGGCTTTAAATATATGCAATTTTTCTCAATTTAACAAGAAAAAAAAAGAATCTTTTCCTTATAAAATATATAGAAAATTCGACAAAAACCTATCATTTTATAACAACATTTTAACTTTTTTCAATTACATTTTCTCATTTAATCCAAATTATCTAAGAACAGATTCATTTTCCATCAAAATGTTATTAAAACATTTTTAAAACATAATGTACACCAAGTAGAAATATTTAAATATATTCAATAAATTGTTTTGTGAAATATTACCAATAAGACTCAATAGTAATTCATAATTTGTAATTGAGGTGATTCATGTTTCTTCCCAAAAATAAATAATGAAATTAATTTTTATGGAAGTTTAATATTTTAAGGATATGTCCATCATGATTCATGATTTGTCTGAGGTGCTCAAAAGTGAACACTCTCATTTTATTTTTAAATGGCATGACTTCAGTATTCAGATTATACTCTTTTTTATGTCAGTTTCACTTAAGAAGATAAAAGAACTTCCATAGAGAAAAATACTTAAAACTACTACAGATACTAGACACAATTTCTTTGAAGAATTCATCCTTGTTCCCTTTCTTCTTGCTTTGAAGACAAGGAACAAATGCTTGCTGAATGTGGAATTTGACCTAACAGTTCACTGCTTTAACACCTTCACAGAGTCAAGACAGTTGGAACAAATGTAAGCTAAGTTCTGTAGAGTAGCAGTTCTCTTGGCAACTGTGAATAAGGCTGCAAGTGAAAACCCTTTTATGCTTTTTTGCATGATATATCTAATATATCTCAGTGTGGGAGGATGAATACTATGTAATAGATCAGGAAAAGAAAAAAATGACACGCTCTCCCTAGATAACCTGAAAAATTATAAGATGGTTCTTGACACCTACAAGATTGACCCAATAATTTAGGGTTGTCTTCTTTGTACTCCTTCAGTTATATCAAATTAACCACAACAACATAAAAAGCCTAGTGTGGTGGCCACAACTGTAATTCCAGGGTTTCAGGAGGTGAAGGCAGGATGATCTAGCAACTTAGCAAAAACCCTGTTTCAAAACAAAATGAAAAGGGCTGGGGATGGAGCTCAGTGGTAAAGTGCTTGCCTAGTGTGCATAAAACAAACCTAACATTTATTGATCACCTACCACATAACCAACACTAAACTTAATTCTTACACCAATATTAAAAATCTTGTGCTGTTTTCTACTTTATTGAAATGGACACTGAGCTCCAGAAAGAATTTCTGGAAATTCTGGAAAGAAGAATTTCCCACAAAGTATCACAGCTGGTAAAAGACTGCACCAGGACACAAAGGGAGCTACATCTAACTATAAAATGTCTATTCTTGGACATAACAAAAATATACATACATTAACAAAGACTGAATATCATATTTGAAATTTTTTGACATTTATGAGAATTGCACTTATGAATAAAATCATGGGGCTTGGGTTGAGGCTTCGTGGTAGAGCGCTTGCCTGGCACGACTGAGACACTGGGTTCCATCCTCAGTACCTCATAAAAATAAATAAAATAAAGGTATTGCGTCCATCTACAACTAAAAAAAAAATTAGAGTAAAATCATAGTCTTACAAAGTAAGAACTTAAAATCACCACATATTTCCCTTTAATTTTCATTATCCATACATAGTTTATGATTCAATTTACATGATATTCTAGAATAATAAAATTAATCTGTAACTTCATAAAGCAGATCATGGATTGTCTGCATAGAGGTGGGAGATAAGGAGGGATGTATTACAAAAGGGTCTGAGAAGATTTAGGGGAGAGAAATATGTTTATTATCTTGATTGTGGTGACAGTTTCATGAGAATCTATACATGTCAAAACTTCTCAAATTAAGTATTTGCAATTTGTCATATGTTAGTTTTACCTCAATTAAACTGTTTAAAATACTTTGCTTATATAGTGGGATTCAGTTCTATACCTCAATATTTTAAAAAACTTAATGGTTTTGGTGATTTGTGTAATATAATAAATGCCCAACAAATGATAACTTTACTCTTATTGAAGATTAAACTGAAAGAATGTCAAAAAAATAAAATAAAAGCGAAGAATTACTTGCTGTATCTATCAAAAAAGAACTTTGCATTAGATACCACTGGCATTTTTAATGGGTCCATTAACACTTTCATATACTAAAATCTATAATCATTATAAATAAATATCCATTCACTGAATTCAGGACATTGCCATTAGAAGCTGGAAATGCTCCCAAGATGAGAAAAGCATTAACTTCTTTGGCTATCTCCTCTTCCCCAAAGCAAGGACTATTTCTCCATAAGATTCATCCTTTTCTTTCTGTGTTCTTCTCTGCACACACTATCCCGGGACTAATATTTTGAAGTTTCAACTTTCACTTGTATATTTTGATGACTTTCTGATTTATTGTTCCGGCTTTCTCATTTACCTGAATTCTAATCTCTTAATATGAACTGCCTCTTTGTAAATATAACTCAGTGAGATACAAGATGTTCTTCTCATACCATGTCAACATTAATACACTCATACCCTATAATTCATAAAATGAAAGGGGGTAATGTTCTTGAATGTTTCATCCACTAGCCTTCTGGGGCTTCCTTCACTGGCCATATGTCCCCCAAATTTTGAACATATTTGGATTAATTATTACACTCACTCATAGTAACCTCATCTGTGTTGACAATTGTATTCCTAACATGCATACAAAATTATTCAAGGTGTAAAGGGCGGACTAAAGTTCAAAAGGTAATTTACTAGGAAATTAAAATAAGAGCACTTACTTGGGAGTCAGTCAATAACTTCCATAAGCTCTACATGATACACATTTTTGAAGCCCTAAATCTACCAAGTGATTTAACTAGGTATTTCAATACTATCCCCTTTGATTTTGACAATCAAGATAGAAATCAATGCTATATGAGCACATGGAACAACAACCCTGTGTAAGGTGATTATTCTCTCCATTTCAGACATGAAAATTCAAGTAGTTAAATAACTTGTCCCAGGTCACATACAGGAAGTGACAGTGCTAGAATTGAATACAGGTCTACTGACTTTAAGATACATATTTATTATATTATGCCATGTTGGGCCTGTTCCTGTCATTTTCTAAAGTCACTTTAATCTGAACTCAATTTTCTCATTAAAAAACAAAAGAAAGAAAGGGTGTTACAAGTGTTCCTCTGAGAGGAACAGAAGTCATTAGAAAGAATGTGCTGTGAGGCATTTTTCTAAGTTCCTGTACATATACCCAACATGATTCCAGTATGGTCCTACATTCCATTGTCCCAACCCCTGTTGAGAATACCTGGCTTTTCTCATGTTATACATGAGATAGTAAATTATTTGAAGGTATTCTGTAAAGAAATATATTGCAAACCATATAGTAACCACTTAAAAAATAAAAGAAGTAGAGAAATAATCCAATAAAGGATATAAGATGAAATCATAAAAATTATTCAGCTAATCCAGAAGAAAATAAGAGGGAAAAAAGAACAAAATAATAAACAAGACAACCAAAAACCAAGTGCTAATACAGTGGAATCCAATCCAACCATATTAATGACATAAAATATAAACACACAAATGAAAAGGCAGATCGTCAAATCACATAATAAAAGACCAAATTAAATTTTGCTTACAAAAAAATCCCCTTTAAATGACACAGATAGGTTAAAGTGATAGAAAATACAAACCATGCTATATTGACATCAGACAAAACAGATTTTAAAGCAAAAAATATTATCAAAAATAAAGAGGGTGGGCTGGGGATGTGGCTCAAG
>NW_025999998.1:7573650-7574736 GCF_001458135.2 Marmota marmota marmota | reverse complement strand
AAATAAAACTGATAAACCCTTATCCATGCTAATGAAGAGAAGGAGAAAACTCAAATTACTAAAATCCATAATGAAAAAGGAAATATCATGACAGACACTACAGAAATACAGAAGATAATTAGAAATTATTTTGAAAATTTGTACTCCAATAAAATTGAAAATATCAAAGACATCGACAAATTTCTAGAATCATGTGATTCACCCAGACAGAATCAGGATGATATACACAATTTAAACAGATCAATTTCAAGCAATGAAATAGAAGATGCCATCAGAAGCCCACCAACCAAGAAAAGTCCAGGACCAGATGGATAAACAGCTGAGTTCTATAAGACCTTCAAAGAAGAACTAATACCAGTACTCCTCAAATTATTTCATGAAATAGAAAAAGAGGGGACACTTCCAAACTTATTCTATGAGGCCAACATCACCCTGATTCCAAAACCAGGCAAAGACACATCACAGAAAGAAAACTTCAGACCCATATCTCTAATGAACATAGATACAAAACTTCTCAATAAAATTCTGGCAAATCACATACAAAAACATATTAAAAAGATAGTGCACCCTAAACAAAGGGGGTTCGTCCCAGGGATGCAAGGTTGGTTCAACATACAGAAATCAATAAATGTAATGCATCACATCAAGATAAGAATCATATGATCATCTCAATACAATACAGCACCCCTTCATGTTCAAAACACTAGAAAAGACAGGGGTAATAGGAACATATCTAAACATTCTGAAAACTATCTATGCTAAGCCCAAGGCCAACATCTTTCTAAATGGAGAAAAATTGAAAGCATTCGCTCTAAAAACTGGAATAAAACAGGGATTCTCTCTTTCACCACTTCTTTTAACATAGCCCTTGAAATCTAGCCAGGGCAATTAGACAGAGGAAAGAAATTTAAGGGAGGGGACTTTGGTTGATGAGGAGGGTCCCACAGAGCAGCAAGGTGGTACTCCTGGAGTGCAAGTAGTTCCTGATAGAGATGACTAGGCTCTTCCCGAAGTGTTGGTTGTCAGGCAGCCTGTACATCACCTTGAAGAAGTATGATGGCTTAATTAAACCTGCACAGAGGAAGG
>NW_025999998.1:7561389-7566448 GCF_001458135.2 Marmota marmota marmota | reverse complement strand
GGCTTTACTCATGGAAAGTTCCAATTCCTCATGAAGCCAAGCTGTTCTCTGATTTTTCAGGAGATATCCCAATATCCTTCCATATTTGTGTTTTTGGAGGGTTGGAAATGGATTCCTAATATTTACAATTGAAAGAATATTTAAAAATAAAAATATTTTCTAACTAAGTACATCCAGACCATACAGAGGAAAAAGTATACCCAGAAAATGTGTCGAAATATAAGAAGAGGAAAATATTGAACCAAGAAATCATTCAATAACTGCAGTTTAGTAAAATTTTGAAAATTATAAAACATTTTTCATGAAATGAAAAACACTATCCACAAATAAGAATATTTATATGGAAACTAACATATCCTAAAATGAATAAATTCTTTTATAAGTCCTCCAGGAAAATTTTTGCATCAATGAACTGCTAGTTCCAAAATTATTCAAAATACCCAATGCTGGGTGGCTGGCCCTAAGTACATTTTTTAAAGTAAAGAGTTAACAATTCTTCAAATGATTTGAGGTAAAAAAAAAAAAAATCTTTAACCTCAAAGAAACAAGAAAAAGAAATGCTCTCCAACATGAGTAGAAATGAACGTGAGAAGAAAGGAAGTATAAGAAACTATCACCATCAATAGAATCTTATGACATAAAGGGAAGTAGATGTACAAAGCAATAGGTCTGAGCCAATAAATCCCTAAGAATCTCCTGCAAGTCAATCGATTCAAGATGTGAATCAGCTCTAGTCACTCCTGCAGCCAACTATCCTACTTTTTTTAATTGCTAATTGAGAAATCTACTTTTTGTTAGAAAGTTAAAATGTAAATGACAAAATCCTAACAGCTTTCTTTTATAGCCTAATTCAAAATATCCATTATTTTCCAAGCAGCAAATGAATATGTCAAAAACAGTCTTGCCATAGATATTTAGTTGTTTTCTGCCAAATTAATGAAAGGAAAATATTGCACTTTGAATTGGTTAATTACCACGAATCCTTCTGCAAAGGGCTCCCGCTTGCAAAATTAAACCAGGTTTAGTTGGCACACTGCCCTAATATTCATGGAGACTAGAATATAGGCTCCACTGTACTCAAGAGACATTTAGTTTTTGGGCATCATTCATAGGCTTACAAATCATCAGTGCTAACCACTATAGACATTCAACTGTCTGAAGTAAACAAGGCAGAAAGCACCTGCATTCAAATAAAGATGTACCACACTCTGCATCTTTGAAATCATAGGAGCTAGACTTACAATGTACAATGAACAAGAATACCCTTACTTACATATCTTCTGGAAAGGAGCTACTTAAACAAAAATCCTTAGTGACAATTCTATTTCAAGGAAATCCTCTAGGAACAAGGCAACTTCAAAGAAGGGGTAACTCAGAGAAGTTCTTTTTCCTCAGTTCTAGGCCAGGGTTAATAAAGTTATTTCAGGTATAGGTCTCCAGGGAGCCCAGGCACAGATCTCATACCTCCTCATATTATAGTATTTGAGATTAAAAGGTGCTGACTTGCCCATTTCAAATCTGGTAAAATAACCATGAATTATTCAAACATAACCCCATTATTCCTTTCTCCCTTCTTCATGTGATTGCCCCTTCCCTACAGAAATTTCAAGACCTGGAATGACCTCCCTTCCTTGAATGATATATTAGATATACTTTTTAAAAATAGGATAGGAAAGGCTTCTCAACTTTTTGAAAGATATATTCTGTCATCCCTGCTATTTGGGAAAGAATGAGTAGAGATGGAGATACCAAAAATTTTTCTTTTTCTTTTCCTCTCTCCCCCGACCTTTAAAAATAAATGAAGAAAAGATTAGAAACCAAGGCAGATAAATACTTTTTACTCAGGAATTCCAGTTGACTTCTCCCAGATGTTCTCCCTATATTCCAAAGCAATCAGCCCAGGTTCCAGTGTGTCACTGCCATGAGAAAATGGGAAGAGCACAAAACCAATACTAAATCCTGGAAAGGTCACTCAACACTAACTACAAAACCCAGATAGTCTATCACCTAAGTATTATAGCAAATACAAAATTAGCAAGCAATTTTTTTATGACTGGCAAAATCCTAGTCAAAAGTAGTTAGAAGACATTAATTAAAAATTCAAGCTTTGAGAATATAACATCGAAGCTAGTCTAAGGAAGTTTAAATGGTCTGGAAAGCTGTGAAGAAGAAAAAAAAAACAGTATTAAAACAAACAAAAGAAGTAGAGAAAGAGAAATGGGAAACAAAGAACAGATGAAACAAAGAGAGAATAAATATCAAAATGACAGGCTTAAAACATGTCAACAATCACATTAATAAATGTAACTGATCTAAGAACTCCAATTAAAAAGCAGAGATTGGGCTCAAGGTAGCTCAATGGAAGAGCACTTGTCTAGCCTGCATGATGCCCTGAGATCAATTTCCAGCACTAGTGGGGAAAAAAAATTCCAACACAGAGATTAACAGACTCCTAAAAAGCAAGGCACAACATGCCACTTTGGAAAAGTGTAAATTAAACATAGACAGGTTAAAAGCAAAATGATATGAAAAGATATACTATACCAATACTGGTCAAAAAACCTGGAGTGGCTACATCAATATCAGAAAAGGTTTATTTCAGAACAAAACTATTACCACAGATTCACAGAATAATGCCATAATGATAAAGTGGTCAATTCATAAAGAGGACAAACTAATGCCAAATCTTTATGCACCTAATAACAGCTTCAAGATACAGGATGTAAAAACCAACAGAAATCACGTATACACTATTCTGACCACAAAATAAGTCTCAAATGTAAAACCGTTCAAATCATATAAAGTATGTTATTTGTTCACAATTAACTTAATTAGGAAACAATAACAGAAAGATCTCTGGAAACCCCCAAATATTTGGGAACTAAATAAGACATTTCTAAATTATCAAAGGGTCAAAGAAGAAATCAAAAGAAAAATTAGAAGATATTTTAAATTGAAGGAAACTTAAAATACACCACATTAACATTTGTAGACTGCCACTGAAATTGTACTTGGGAGGAAAATTTTTACACTAAGTATCTGTATTAGAAAAGAAGAAAGGTCTGAGTGGTTTTAGCTTCTACTCTAAGAAATTAGAGACCCTCATTGTTATAGAAAATACATGTATGAAGATGTGAGAAAGAAAAAAAGAAGAATAGCATTACCCTAGATTAAGTAAAGAGAAGTGGAGGGAGGGGAGGGGAGGGGTTGGGGAGATAGGAAGGATAGTAGAATGAAACAGACATTATTATTATGTGACTGCATGACCAATGTGATTCTGCAACCTGTATACTCAGAAAAATGAGAAATTATATCCCATCTGATTCAAATGTATGACATATCAAGATCACTGTACTGTCATGTGTAACTAAGTAAAACAAAAAAATTAGAAAAGCATCAGATCAAACCTAAATTAAACAGACAAAAGGAAATTGAATTGTAGCAGAATTCAATGAAAAAGAAAAAAAACCAATGAAAACAAACTTCACTCTCTTAAATGGTGAAAAAATTGATAAATCTCTAGACACATTTCTCAACAACTAAAGGATATAAATTAACAACATCAGGACTGAGCTGGCATAACTACAGTATCTACAGATAATATGGCAATATTATAAAAAATATAACAAATTTGACAATTTAGACAATCTAAAAGAAATGATTGATTTCTTAAAGAATTCAAATGACATAAGCTCACTTAAAAATACAAACACAATTTACCCAAACATTTCAGAAAATACTTTCCACTTACAAAGCCAGCATTATTCTGAAACCAGAACCAAATACAGATACAAGAAAAGGAAACTACATATCAAGATTCCTCATGTATGTAGTAAATATTAAGAATCCTAAAATTTGAGTATCGCAGTATCCATAAGGCATGATATGTCAAGCCTACCAAATAAGGTCAACCTTGGAATTTTTAAGTTTTAATTTTACCTTAAGGTTTCAATTTTGTTGCATATGGATTTCCAGTTTGCCCAGCACCATTTGTTTTTGTTACTATTGCTCTGTAGTATAGTTTAAGGTCTGGAATAGTGATGCCACCTGCTTCACTCATCCTGCTAAGGATTGCTTTAGCAATTCTGGGTCTCTTATTTTTCCAGATGAATTTCATAATTGCTTTTTCTCTTTCTATGAGGAATGCCACTGGGATTTTGATCAGAATTGCATTTTTCTTGGTCTTCTCGGTCTATACTCAAAGGAATTAAATCTGTATAGTGCTTTTGGTAGTATTGTCGTTTTGATAATATCAAATCTGACTATCCAAGAGCAAGGTAGATCTTTCCATCTTAGTATTTCTTTGATTTCTTTCCTCAGGGCTCTGTAGTTTTTACTGTTTAGATCTTTCATCTCTTTTGTTAAGTTGATTCCCAAGTATTTTTTTTTTTAGGCTATTTTAAATGGGGTAGTTTTCCTCATTTCCCTCTCACAGGATTTGCCCCTGATATACAGACATACCTTTGATTTACAGGTGTTGATTTTGTATCCTGCTACTTGGCCAAATTCATTTATTAGTTCTAGAAGATTTCTGGTGAAGCTTTTTGGGTCTTCTAGGTATAGAATCATATCATCACCAAATAGTGCTATTTTAAGTTCTTCTTTTCCTATACGTAGCCCTTTAATTACTTTTGTCTGTCTAATTTTCTGGCCGGTGTTTCAAGAACTATGTTAAATGGAAGTGCTGAAAGAGGGAATCCCTATCTTGTACCAGTTTTTAGAGGGAATGCCTTCAATTTTTCTCCATTTAGAATGATGTTGGCCTGGGGCTTAGCATAGATAGCCTTTACCCCTATCTCTCACCATGCACAAAACTCAACTTAAAGTGGATCAAGGACCTAGGAATTAAAACAAAGACTCTGGGTCTAATAAAAGAAAAAGTAGGCCCTAATCTCATCATGTGGGATTAGGCCCCAACTTCCTTAATAAGACTCCTATAGCACAAGAATTAAAACCAAGAATCAATAAATGGGATGGATTCATACAAAAAAGTTTCTTCTCAGCAAAAAAAAAAAAAAAAAAAAAATTTGAATCAATGTGAGGTGAATAGAAGGGCCTA
>NW_025999998.1:7554651-7557096 GCF_001458135.2 Marmota marmota marmota | reverse complement strand
TACCAGCCCTGTTCAAAATGTAAAATTCATGAAAAACAAGGATGGAGGAACTATCAGGGATCAGAGCGGACTAAGAGGACATGAGGACACAATGTGCAATCTGAGAGTGAATTCTAAAACAGAAATCAGGTGTTAGAGGTAAAACTGGTAATATCCAAATAAAGTCTAAAGTATAATTAATAGTAATGTACCAACTATGGGTGCTTAGTTTTGACAAACCTTCCATGTTTATATAAGATGTTAATAATAAAAGAAAGTGGATGAGGTGTATACAGCCACTCTCTGTACTACCTTTTGCTACTTTTCTGAAAATCTAAAATTCTTCCAAACTAAAAAAGTCATTATAAAAAAGTATTATCGACTTAAATGTAAAAAAGTAAAGCCATAAATATAGCTAGAACATAAGACAGTATTTTTTACCTTGAGTTAGGCAAAATTTATTACATATGATGGCAACAACACAATCTTTAAAAAGATATGATTGAGAAATTACATTCCATCAAAATTTTAAACTTTTGCATTTTTAGGGCACTGTGAAGATGAAAAAACAGACAAAGATTTGTAAAGTACATATCTAATAAAAAAACTTATTAAAGCAAATAACTTGATTTAAAATTGGCACAAAACTTGAACACACACCAGAGAAGATATACAGATTGCAAGTAAGCACATAAAAAAATGCTCAACATTATCAGTCATCAGGAAGATGCACATTAACCACAAAGAGAAACCATTACACACCCATTAGAATGGTCAAAATTTAAGACTTACCATATCAAATGTTGGCAAGGATGTAGAAGAACTGGAATTCTCATACAATGCTGGTGGGAATGTAAAATGGTGCAACCAGTTTGAAAAATGTTTCAGGAGTTTCTTACAAATTTAAACACATACCTACCATATAACCCAACCATACTACTCCTATTTGCCCAAATGCATAGGGAGTATTTGTCCAAGGTCATGAACATCAATGGTCATAGCAGCTTTAATCATAAAAATTGGACATCTTTTAAACCCAAGTTTCCATCAACAGGTAAATGACTAAACCAATTGTGATATAGTCATGATGGAATACTACTATACTACTCTTCAATAAAAAGGAATATAAACTGTATGTATTCATTATCTAAAGTTCTAGTAAATGTAAACAATTCTATAGTGACAAAAGAGATAAGTGACTGCAGTTGTGAGGATGGGAATAGATCAGGAGGGGCAGGGAGAGACAGAAAAAAGAGAATACAAAAGGACAGAAAGAAGCTTTGGGAATGATAGTATCTT
Organism: Marmota marmota marmota; assembly: GCF_001458135.2. NCBI lineage: Eukaryota > Metazoa > Chordata > Mammalia > Rodentia > Sciuridae > Marmota > Marmota marmota. The sequence continues at coordinate 7,555,818 of NW_025999998.1, read as the reverse complement.
CACTATCTTGATTATAATGATGATTTCATAGATACATCATCAAAACTCATCAAATTGTACACTTCAACTAGATGCAGTTCATTGTATATCAAATACGCCTCAACAAAACTGTTTAAAAAAAATCAACAATCACAAACTTGGAAAATCTGGAAATATACTGGACTTGGAAATGAGAAGCCTCAGAAAAGGAATAATTTTCACAAATGGCTGATGGTATGGCAAATGAAATAGTGATTAGATTTGGTCTATGCAGCTTCATGAGAGAACTAGTACCAAAGGAATAGAAATTAAAAGTTATGTCAGCTACATTAATGGAATACAATGACAATCATAGTTGTCTATACATGGAATGAATGTAAAGGTCTATGTCAGAAAAGAGTTTAAGCAGAAACTAAACTGATCACCTTTTACATGAGGAATTAGGAGAAATTCCCATCTGGGATAGAAGATGGTACTTCTTGATCCTTATTCAATGGTTAGAAAAACGGAACAACTAGTTTGCACTTGGACAGAAAGTTACTGAATACTATTCTTCAAATTTTCAAGCCATAACACCAAATATTTTGAGTTATTTAAAGTATTTGGGAGTATATGAACCAAGTTAATTAATGTACTATACCTTAAAAAATATAACTGGGTTTTTTTTTTTTTGTATTTTAAGACAGCTTCAAAGATGAGCATAGTTTTATAATATGTTTTTCTCTTTTTGGGTTTATCATGAATTTCTTGGAGAACTGAGCATTTATAATGTTTATTATGCAATGCTAAGCACCTCAAGTTTGACAATAACAGCTACCATTTATTCTACTGAATATTATACGCCTAAAAATTTCAGTAGGACATCTTTGGCAATTCAAGTTTACAATATTTCAACATAGCTATTATCCCCATTTTACAGATGAAAAATCTTACACTGAGGAAATTTAAAATCTTCAGATTGAAGATCTGCAATAATTTTTCCATAACCTGATGATACAGGAATGTCTCCTGGTTTACTGGAAGGTCCAGCTGATGAACACTGTGTATAGTCTTTTCTCCCTTTCCAAATATTTCCACACATTTTTTTAAATACAAATTTTCTCATGTTACTCAATCACCTTCAGTTCCTGCTGATGAAGTCAAAATTTGTCAAAGTGGTGAACAAGAGCCTTCCCACCTAGTTTTCCA
>NW_025999998.1:7543921-7546242 GCF_001458135.2 Marmota marmota marmota | reverse complement strand
TTGAAGTTCCACAGATTATAAGCTGCAAGAAACAGCCTGAAAACATGCAGCCAGTTATAAAAAGCTTTTATAATCTAGGTGCCTAATATATAGGATATAGGATAAATAAAAGCAAATATTCTCTACAGAATACTAAGCAGCAATTAGGAGTAGCAATCAAGATGGAATAGTGTTCAAGGCAAAATAAACAATGCCTACAGCATAATACCAGCAATACAAATTTAAAATATGTACACACCCATTGTGTGCACACAAAATAAATCTACATGTTTTACAAGAACACAAACAAAAAGATTCAGGTTAAAACATTAGAGTACTTACTTATGGAGTGGGAAAAATAGGGGATGGGGTGGGAAACGAGAACAAGGGATTTTTTTCAGCAATTATGCACCTGTTTGATGTCCAAGAAAGTCTATATATTTTCCTATAAGTAGCAGAGGTTTCAAGATCTGAGAATGGCAAAATCTAATGTGGTTTTTAAAAAGAAGAAGGCTACAGCCCTTTAGTTATGTTTTCTTCTGGAGTGAAGAGAATGGGTTTCTTGCCCCTTTTCTACATATGCTGAGTAGATCCCTATAATTCTGTAGGAAAAGGTGAGGTTTCAAACAAAAGTACCAATAAGTAAGATGAATGTAACATTTCAGAAATTGATGGAAGCAAATATGAGGTCTGAAGGGGAGTAAATAGTTTCAAATAAAAACAGCATCTTAAAGCCCAGATCTGATCATCTGCCAAGAATATTACAGAAAATAATCCTACTCTATGGTAGATGCTGGACTAAAATACAGAGGGTTTCACCAAACTGAAGGTCTTTTCCATTTTCTTATAATTGTGCCAAAGGGAACACAATGAGAAATTCAAACAAAGGTCCACTAAGTATGTCTCAGTAGCTCAGAGCATGGATCTCTGTATAAATTTACACCAGTCCTATCACTTGAGAGATGAATCTTGCATCACACCAAGAACTACTGCATCTGGTACAAGCAGACTTTCTATAGAACTGCAACTGAACACTACAGGCAATGAGCCAACATTTTTAAATTTCATCAAGTTCTAGTGCCAGGTGACAACTGTTTGCAGTGACATGATTTATGCAACACATTTCATCTAGTTATCTTAGAATCAAAGGAATTTTACCAGAGTTCTCATTCAGATAAACAGGAATGATTTCTACCTCAATTGCATCTGTGAAAAGTAGAATACACACTTGTTAAGTTTAAGGACAAGATACTATTAATTAAATTCTCCTAATAAAAGTAGTGCTTACTGGACACTTCTTCAGTTGTGAAGACATTATTTTTCATTGGGAGGGACACTGCTAACTAAAATGCAACTGGAGTCAAAATTAATTTCAAAAGTAATAAAGGATAAGTTGCAAATAATATACAACATGGTTAACAATACTTATTTATGTATAATACTTGCATTTCCACAGATACACTCATGAGGTCAGATGTTTTGGGTATTTTTCCCTTTTTGGTCAGCACATCAGTGAGTTAATGAGGACTTTTTCCTTCCCAGACTTCTTGGGAGTCTTCACCTTAGCCCCTAGTTACACACTCATTCTGCTATGTTTGTACTCATTCTATGCAGAGTAACTTATATTTTGAGAAGGCAGAATCTGAAAAAATCTTATAGTAGTTACCCTCAAATAATTTCACGTGTATTATTATCTATAAAAGGTAATCCAATTATTATGAATGCTGAGATTATGGGTAATAGTTCCTTTCTTCTTAATGATCTATGTGCTATTTTATTGTCAAGAAAAAAGATATTAAGTAACATTATAGTGACATGATATAGAAAAAAATTTATTATATAATGAGTTTTCCATGATAAAAGATGGTGACACATATCAAAGGACTCTCATCTGGGATCTTCCTCTTGCCCTCTACCATTATCCTGGCTAACAACCCAACCTAAATATGAACACACAAACTTACCAGCTTTGTCACAGTGTCTGTGACAAACTAGACAAAGGAAGGCATAGGCTGAAAAAACCTAAGTTACTTGTCAAACACTATGAAGATACTAAATCTATTTTAGGCTTTAAGTATTATATTAAACCAAAATACCAGAGTTTCTTACAAAAAGATTCAAATTATATCAGCATCAAGTATGCTAAGAACTACACAGCTTAACATAAAACACATACATTGCTGCACCTCCATATATGCATGAATGAAACTAAATTTAATGTAATATTAACAACATCACATAACAGATGTAACTTTATTAGAAAAAAAAATTTGTTCAATAAAGCAATGATCACCCTGACACTCTCCCCATTTCCCTATACATTATGTACTCATCAAATAAAT
>NW_025999998.1:7475639-7539608 GCF_001458135.2 Marmota marmota marmota | reverse complement strand
AAGAACATACTAGACGATCTACAGGGCATACAGTTTCTCCCCAAGGAGTATATATTTTAAACTAGATACAGACAAAAATAACATAGCAAATGTTTACAAAGCTCTTGGTAAAGTTTTAATTCAAATATTCTTGAAAATACCTAAGTAAGCAACAAATTATTTTCATCTCATCAAAACATAAATTTGATTTCTTTACTGCCAAATTAGCTTACTATTAATTCATTCAATCCAATTTCCCAACCCTCCAAAACAATTTTTAAAAACAGTATAATCAATTTAACAAATACTATTATTAATCAGATCCCGAAGTTCACAGAATGTGCTTTGGATGTTTCAACTCCAACATGCAAAAAGCCATGCAATAATATCAAGTCAAACTGATGACTAAGCAACTGCAATAGATCTACCAGTTTTCTCATATATAAAGATACAATTTAAGAACTATTGCACTTTTAAGAAATAGTTTCTTGCTAGGAAGAAATGTAAGTAGAACAATATTCTGCTAAATCAAGATTTATTTTAATTCACTGCAGTATAACAATTACCACTAAAAAATTTGTTAAGAAGTTGAAGCACTGGGCTAGGGTTGTGGCTCAGTGGTACCGCACGCATCTGTATGTGTGAGGCACTGGGTTCAATCCTCAGCACCACATAAAAATAAATAAATAAAGGTATTATGTCCATCTACAATTTAAAAAGTTTAAAAAAAAAGAAGTTGAAGCATAAACAATGCATGACTTAATAAGAATGAATAAGAAACTGCATAAAGTGTTTAAATGAATAAAAATTAATGCAAGTTTAAACATTTCTGTGAATATGCTTTCATATATTCAAAATGTGTTGTGATTAAATTTACACTCAAAGATATAAAACATTTAATGTGCATATCAATGTTTATAAATACCTACTGTAACCCTATTTGTATATTCAAGTTTCTGTTTTGTTGTTGCTAGTTTAGTTTTAGGTACAAATAACTATTTGGAGAATATTTGAAAGGTAGAACATACCCTTTACCAAATACTAAAATGTTTATTTTAGTCATAAGAAATAAGCTCTTAAGAATGGTACAAGTGAACTTACGTGTGAATTCACAAATAAGTTAGTGTTTACTCTTCCTACTAATAAAAGGGAAAACATCCCCCAATTCATTTTATGAGGCCAGCATTACAATGGTTTAAGTAAGAATAAATGACAAAACACAAGGAAATATAACTGCAGACCAATATCCCTCCAGAAAATAGACACAAAAATATTTGATAAAAAAATCCTAATAAATCAAATCCTGGGGGTGGGGGGAGGAAAAAAATATACATATATACATATATATAAATAAATATAAAAACACACACATACATATCTCATTATATATATACAATGATAAAATGGGTTTATTTTAGAATTCAAGGTGGCTTTATTAAAAGAATATCAATCAGGATAATTTACTAAATTAAAAGACTAAAACACAATGCATAAGAGGCCATTACAACTCAAATAATTAAACTCCAGCAAATCAGGAATAGAAGGGAATGTCCTTGACCTGCTATAGGGCAACTAGAAAAATTTATAAATAGCAGCATACTCAATGATGAAAGAAACACTGAATGCTTTTCTTCTAACATCAGAAAGAGGGCAAGGATACCCTCAACACTCACCATTTCTGCTTAACACTGGAGATCCTAACCAGTGTAATAAGGTGAGAAAAAATAACAAAAGGAAGAAAAATGGAAAGGGAGAAGTAAAACTATCTTTATTTGCAGACATAACTTTCTATGCAGAAAAATCTAAAAAAATTAATGAAAAAAATAACAGAAACTGTTAGAAAGCACATTTAGTAATATTAAAGTCAAAATATAAAATCATATATATTTCAATACCAGACATGTTGTATTAGTAATGACAGTGTTGAAATTTACACTAGTACATAATACCATTTACAGTATTATTAAACATATAACAGGGATAAGAACTATAAAACAGCTATGAGAAAAATTAAAGAGCCAAATACATCAAGAGATATATCCCGTTCATGGATCATTACACTCAATATTGTTTAAGATGAAATAGACCTAGAGGCAATACAATTCTAATCCGATCCCAATAGGTTTTTAAACATTTATATGAAAAGGCAAAGGACTTTAAGTAAAAAAACTTTAAAACACAAGACAAATTTGAAGGACATATAGACTCTCTAATTTTAAGACTGTAAAGATACAGGAATGAAAAAAATAGGGTATTGACGTAAAAACATGGAACAGAGCTAAACATGGTAGCACACACCAGTAATACCAGCAATTCAGCAGACTAAGAAAGTAGGATGTCAAGTTTGATATCAGCCTTAGCAACTTAGCAAGGCTCTAAGCAACTTGGCGAGATATGTCTCAAAATAAAAAATAAAAAGGACTATGGATGTAGTTCAGTGATACAGTGCCCCTGGGTCAATCTCCAGTACCAAAAATAAATAAATAAATAAACAACATGAAAAGGAAACAAAATAAATTACACATATATGCTCAATTGATTTTCAATTAAAAATCCCAAGTAATTAAATAAATGTAGAAATATTATTTTTCAACAAACGGTGCTAGTTCAATTGGATGCCCACATGAAAAGATATGATACCTAACATCATACACAATAATTAAGTTGTATCACAGGTCCAAAGAGGAGATTATAAACTCTTAGGCAATCTAGGTGGAATTTGATTAGGGAAAAATCTAATACTCCACAAAAATCCCAAAGGGAAAAAAAAAGTCAATAAATTTTATTTCATCAAAATTAAAGAATCACATCCTTTGAAAAGACACACTTAAGAAAAATGAAAGCATAGACCCAACAGACATGGGAGAAAAAAGTTTACAAACATATTTCTGAAAAAGGACATGTACTCAGAATATATAAAAATATATTAAAAACTCAATAAGAAGCAAAAAATGTGTTTTTTTAAAGAGGCAAATGATTAGGGTAATTTACAAAAGAAGATACGTAAATAGCAAGTGAGCAAATAAAAGCTGCTCAAAAGATTAGCCATTTTAAAGGAAGTACAAATTAATACTGAAATGAGTTTCCAGTCATTCATTAGGATGATAACTGAAATTTAAAATATTGTTAATACCAAGTGTTGGCAAGAATGTAGAACAATTGAAACTGATACATTGCCTATAAGAAGCCACTGTGCAAAGCAGTCTGCCAGTTACTTAAAAAGATAAAATACCCTTATATTACTTAGAAATCACATTGTATGAATGTATCTAATTTATCTAAGTGAAATAAAAATATATCAGTAAACAAACTGGCATAGCCATATAGTTAACTACCACCCATCAACCAATGAAAAGAATCAAACTACTGATACATCTATAAGTAAAATATAAAAGAAGCCAGGTGCACAAACTACATACTGCATAATTCCTTTTATATAAAACTTTAAAAAGGGAAAAAAACTAGTGTTATAAAACAGATCTGTGGTTGGCAGGGGCAAAGAGAATTGATTATAAAAGGGGCTGGAGTTGTGGCTCAGTGGTAGTGTGCTCGCCTTGCATGCATAAGGCACTGGGTTCCATTCTCAACACCACGTAGGAATAAAATACATTGTGTCCATCTAAAACTAAAAAATAATTTTTAAAAAAAGGGCAAGAATAAATTTTTGGGATTAATGGAATGATTTCTTTCTTTCTTTTTTTGTTTTTAAAGACAGGTGTCACTATGTTGCCCCATTGCAGCCTGAAATTCCTGGGCTCTAGTCTTCTTCCTGCCTCAACCTCCTAAGTAGCTGGAATAATAGGCATGTGCCATCATACTGGATCCTCTGTCTTGATTGTGATGATGGTATACAACTATATACATTTATCCAAACTCATTATATGGTACAGTTAAAATTGGTGATTTATACTATAACTTAAACCCAAATAAAACTAATTTTAAAAATAAAAACAATCAAAGGTATGTTCAAGACATATATTAGTGGGAATTTCTGAAAATGTAAATTTCTGAAAATTGGTGGGATTCATTTATTCAAGGAGCACTGAGTATTTACAATATGCCAGACACAGTACAGAAAGGAATCTGTTTGGAAAAAAGTATTCTAGATTTAGGAATTTGGGTTTTTTTACTGTGTAGCCAAAAAACAATGATAATAATAATAGACTTCTACAGAGGACATGGCTGTGTATGTAAAGTTCTTAGAATCCAGACAAAACCCCACATCGTCCTAGCCCTGGCACAGTACTCCTTCTCTTGTTCCATTATCTATACTATACAGCCCTTTACATTTTCTCCAGCAAACAATAAATTATTTTTTAGTGTAATGTGATAATAGCAATGCTTTAATGAAATACATTGCCAGTCTCCATGAGTTGAATTCAAAGACAATGAACATGGAAGGAACGAAGATTAGTGTTCTACTATAATAACCTAGGAATGGGTGGTAGCAGTAGGAAGGAAAGCCATTGGTTATGAGACCTTATATAAAAAGATTCATCCAGAAGGTAACTAAGAGATTAGTAGAACCATAGATAAAACAATAGATAAAATAGATAAGATAAAACAAGAAATGCATCTGTTTTGTTGGAGAAATCATCAACTATGGTCAAATTATTACCCAAAGACAAAGCTACTAAATAAAAAATTATGTCTCTACCCTTAAAATCATAATAACGCAGTTTATCACAATTCTTGGATATTTTATTTACAGTAATTTAGAACTGTCTATCTACACTTAAAGTCTAGACACCACTCTCCCTTCAGTCCTCAGAGATATCCATATTCATAAAGCCAAAAAAAAGTTTATACCCGCTTTCTAGAAACCTCTAAAATAACTGGCATACCTAAATTTAAAGAATTAAATATGTTTAATTAAATCTATCATTAAGCCAAAACTTTCTTTCAAGGAATCAAGGTTATCTGCCAACCATAAATAAATGCCTAATTTCTGCAGCACACAGTGGCATATGTCTATAATCCCAGCAATTCAGGAGGCTGAGGCAGGAGGGTCACAAGTTTGAAGCCAGTCTCAGCAACTTAGTGAGACTGTCTCAAAATAAAAATTAAAAAAGGTTAGGGCTATAGCTCAGTAGTAGAGCACCCCTGGTTTCAAATTCCAGGACTGGAGGTGGGGGACCTAATTATTGGATCTCACATAAAGACTTGCAACAGAAAGTATTCTAAAATTTAAAAAAAGATAAATCTCTTTTATCTTTTAGATAGAAATTATTTCTCAAGACAGGATTATATTACATTCATAACTTCTTCCAAGGTTCTAAAGAATTCACTCATTGGTAATATTTATTAATAAAAACAATGGACTAGTAGCCCTTTAATAACTATAACTCAAGATATTCAACAGATGAACCAGTTTTCCAAAGGCAACAACAAAGAGAGTTAAGACCAAAGAACAGAGAGCTGAGCCCAAGTAAACTGGAATGGAAAGAGGTCACTGCTGCTCTCCCCAGTGGCCAGTAGAGGCTGCCAGTGTACAAGAACACATAGGGCTGCTGCCCCCAATCCCCAAACATACACAGAACTACCACAAACATAAAAAGCATTTCCACCATACAATTAGAAGCCAAGCATTCTAGGCTTATCACAGAGCATTATTCAGCAGTAATCACCAACTGTCTTTTCAACTGCAGCTTCTGGACATGTGTCACAGGAACAAAAAAGAAGCAGAATATTTTGAATACTTTTGAAAGATTGTCACTTAGCCACTGTGACCAAAAGAAAGCACCAAGCCTATGTGATTGTCTTTCCAGAAATGATACCTCAACATTCACAGACTTGTGAAAACGGGTATTTTCACTAAAGAATAGCTCAATTTATGTCTTAAAATTCTTGTTTGAATAGATATATTATTTGTCTTCTTTATATACAGAGACTTAATTACACCTGAAGGAAATTTTCAGTTACTGAATACAAAGTCATGATTTGATCTATAATTTGGAAGTATCAATCTTAAATTACAAATACTAATATGCTTAAAAGGAATTTCTCTCACATACCTCAGTCAGGTAAGAAGACTCTTGTTCATCTGTGGCCCTCACTCAGAGCCAAGATTTAGCAAATGGCAATCCCTTTCCAAAATCCATTTCATGAATCTGCTCAACAATTTTAAGAATTATGTATCTGACCCTTTTTGAGCTCCAGAACACTGTTTTTTCTATTGGAGAGAAACTTTGCTGTCAATCACTGCTCCCTTTTGCCACGCAAATATGTGCTGCAGCTTTCACTTGTCACTCCTATTATATGTAATGTAGGCAGCTTAGCACTAAATCAATTTAAGAAACTGCAGAAGTTAAATACATACATTATTATTATGATGACAGAAAAGGCAATGAATGTCTTGCAGCTCCATTTGCTTTCTTTGTTAAGGAAGAAAAAGCTAATTATCTGCAGCTGTCAACCATGAAGACCTAGACCTATTTAAGTCAACATTAGCCTTGGACAACTAAAAACATTTCTCATATTTTTGCATGATTGTTTTCTTCCTGCAAAAATATATAACCTCATTACAAAATACTAAACATTCTGAGAACAATGTGAAAAGCAAGTTGAAAAATATAAAGCTACACACTTTTATCTCTTTTCATTCCTTTCACAACCACTTCATTTAATATTTTTTTAAAACTGCCTACCAATTTTTATAATATACATTGTTAAATTAGTATAGCTGAAATTTAGACAGATGCAAAACTCTCTGTGTAAATTCATACAAAAAAACATTCAAGTGAAAGGCCAGACTATTGGTTACAATAAAAATGTTAGATGATCAAGAAAGAAATTGTGTTCATTTGTTTAATAAAAAGAAAGAAAAAGGAAATGCTGTTGAAAAGTGCCACTAAATCATGGGCTTCGTCTTCATATATTATTCTCTTTATCTACCAATGTTCCATTTCTCAGTCTAGTGCCATTACAATCAAACTGAATAACTAATTGGCTTTGAGTTTTCTTTTTTTTAAATTTATATGCATTTCCAAAATAACAAGGATGAAAAGAATATTTTAAGAAATTTTTTAAAAATTAATATATAAACTATGGAATCTCCCAACATTGTGTCTTTAAAAGTACAGAAAGAGCAATATTTTTAATATAAATATTCTTTTGCATTTACATGAATTTTCAGTGATCAAACATTATTTTCCTGTTATTAAGAAGAGCTCTTTTCTCAGGGGAATACACTTAGTACTATTTTACAAATTCACATAAAAAGTGTCCCTTTCACTTTCTAATAAATTTTTAAACACATGTAATCCTTTCTGCAAGGAAATTAACATAATTTCAACCTTACAAAATTCACAATGTGAGAAAAAAAAACTGACATGTGACAAAATTATAGTTCTAAAATTTATAGCTCCATGCTTAAGTCCATAAACCAGGTTTAAAGTGAAATCATTACAAACTAAAGCTGACACAAAACACCAAGATTCTGACTTGTTACAAGCCACTATGCAATCTTGAGGAGTCACTATTATATTTTCCCAGTCTCAAATTCATTAGAAACAAAAGGCAAAAAGTCAAGAATCATTTGTATAAATAACACAAAAAGCCATATATATCAGATCCAAAGAATCACATGTAAAAATGGAGCACCAATCCTGATAGGTAGAGACAGAGACACAGACTTTATGCTAGGTAAAGAAATCATATAGTTCAGTGGCCACAGTGCATTGGTTAGTAAATTTCTCACTGTCACAAGCAAGTAATTGACAAGATCAAGATTCCATCTCAGCTTTTAACAAGAAAGCCCAGGTTCTTTCCACAGCCTGAAACTACCTCCAGAAGTTCTAACATTGCTTTACATTTTCAGAAAACCATGTCTATCAAGATTAAGAGACCATTGCCATGGATAACTTGGATACTGGTGACACTATTACTCTCTGTGCATATTAGCACAGTGTAAATGACAAAAATATGATTAGGAGAAAAATCTTTGTCTTAAAATGAAGGGGAGAAGATAAATGATCCTAAAGGGTTCAGAATTCTAACGCTAACATTCTAGGTTATTTATCTAGGAACAGAAGAAAGTCTCTAGCTATTTCTTTTCTAACTTTCTAAAATCTATTCAAGATAATGCTATAATTTCTACTCCAGTGCTACTTTATAGAAACCTTTTTTTTAAAGAGAGAGAGAGAGAGAGAGAGAGAATTTTAATATTTATTTTTTAGTTTTCGGCGGACACAACATCTTTGCATGTGGGGCTGAGGATCGAACCCAGGTCGCACGCATGCAAGGTGAGTGCGCTACCGCTTGAGCCACATCTTCCGCCCTTTATAGAAACTTAAAAACAGCATTCAACTAATGTAATTATCACAACTCTGTTAATTATTCTTATACAGATGAGTATACTGAAACTAGAAAAGACTGTGGTAACTTGACCTGAATCACCAAAATACTAGGAAATCAGAGCAATTAAAAATGAAGGCCTGTTCTACTGGGAACACTCCACATTATATATTAGATGCTGCCATATAATATCAGCATCCATTGGCATATCACTAAAACTTTGCCACATGTCTCCTTATTTGGTCCCCAGAATAATCGTGCAATGAAACAAAGCCATTATTATTCTGGTGTCATTTTCTTTTCTGTTCTTTCTTTCTTTTTTGGGGTGTGTGTGTGTGTGTGTGTGTGTGTGTGTGTATGTGTCATGTTGGGGATTGAAACCAGGGCTTTGTGCATGTGAGGCAAGCACTCTATCAGCTGAGCTATATCCCCAGCCCTTTGGTGTCATTTTCAAAAGGCAAAACTAGGACTTTGAGAGTTTATATCACTTATTGAGGCATCCTTACAGAATGATGACAAAAGTCAAGACTTAAACACAGATCTCCCACCTCCAACTCCTGTGCTTCTTTTGATAATGTAACCTTCTGTCAATTCAACACCTGTGAAATAGTTCTATGACTACCCTATGTAACCTGGTCTCTAAGTCTCCAAGAAGAACTGAGCTCATAGAAGCAATGTTTATGATTATGTGTGGCAAAATAACTTATTATTTCTAATATAAAATTATTTTCTAGATATCTTTGTGCAATACTATGAAGAAAATTCCCACCCAGATTTTGAATAATCAAGAATAAGTTGGCTAATTATTAGAAAAAATCCTCTTCAAATCACAGCAGAAAAAAAGTCTATTTTCAAGTTTATTAAATTATAAATCAGACATCTCCTTGCTTACATAAAAAGACAGCAGTAGTACTGCCTTTCCAATTCCTCAGAGTTTTTCCACCAAATTCACTGCCATTACCAAAAGCCAGAATGATCTCATTTAGTAAACCAATTTCTTGCTCTTTCACTAGACCCTAATCTAAATTATAGTATAAAGACATAAGGCTCTGTATTCATGACTGGCTTATGATAAAGGGCACTGGCTGATCATTTGTCCTTATGAGGTCCTGTGACACAGAAGGATTTTTCCCCCCTGTACTTTATCAGTCTCAGAGCCAGGCAATTTATTTTGAGTCAGAAAAATAAAATATAATCTTAGGCCATCTGGTTCTGTAAAACTCTATATTTGTTTAAAAAGGTCACTGTTGTCAAGTTACTGAATGTTATCTCTGGAATTGACAGGAAGAGAGAAGCTTTTGAAAGCAGGCCAGGAATATTAAAGCACCGGATATTAAGATGTAAAGTATTATTTAAAAGCTGGTAAGTGGTAAACAGTTCAAATCTCAGCTCCATCACCTACTACTTTTAAATGAACTTGGGCATGTCACCAGCTTTCTTAACTCAATTTTCCCATCTAAAAAATCCATACAATATTCTTGTGGGCTACTATAATAGATATATATCACCAGCCCATAGGTACCATTCGAAATTTATTCAACACTTTCAGTATNAGGCTCTATGCTGATAGAGCACTCACACTTCTAATCCCAAATGTTGATTTGTATGTTCATCCACAACAGTAATATTTCTCCCAAACCTCAGTGGGGGGTTTAACAATAAAACTCAACTCACAGTTTTATTGTTAATGTAATTAGCTAATTTAATTAATTATTAGATAATCAGGAAAGCAAAAGTAAAAATTTCTGATTCTTTAAAAATTATGTCAAATGCTTTGAAAAGACTTAATGAAAGTAATTCCATTATAAAACACTGGTGTTGCAACAGGCATAGGTAAGTAATATACTTAAAAACTGGTAAAAATCATAATGGACTAAAAGTTCTCAAAGGTTAGCATGGATGCCTTTTGAAATCTCAGAATGCTGAGCCCCACCCTCCATAGTTTCTGATTCGGCAGATGTGATGAAACCAAAAAATTTCTATGTTAAGAAATTCCCATTTGATATACTGGTCTGGAATCCACAGTGTAAGCCACTACTTGGAAGTTTTCTAAAATTATAATCTATATTAAATAAATGAAGCATAGACTAGGTATGATTTGTTATGAATATAGATTTATGCTAAGACCTAGAGTTCCAGTCAGCAATCCTATACCTTATGCTATAAAGAAAGGTCCCTTGGTCCTAATCAAAAAGCAGTATTTATGTATGTATTTTGTTTGTTTTCAGTACCAAGGATTAAACCCAGGAACTGTTAACCACTAAACCATGTTCCCAAACCTGGTTTTGTTTTGTTGTTTTTTGTTTTTGTTTTTAAAGCTAGGGTCTCCCTAAGTGGCTTAGGGCCTTGCAAAATTGCAGAAGCTGGCTTTGAATTTGTGATCCTCCTGCCTCAGCCTCCTGAGTTGCTGGGATTACAGGTGTGCACCATGGTGCCATGGTACCCAATTGCTTTTTTTTTTTTTTTAGTTAAAATGTGAAGTGGGATGTAAGCATCATTTCTATGCTGTTTTAACAGACATTTTCAATGACTAGCCAAATTAGAAACAACCTCATCAGGACAGATCCCCTGTCAAATACAGACCATATAAGTACCACTGAGTTTCAATGCCCCTTCCCCTTTACCATTTGCAAGAAGGAAACTGACTGCCTCCTTGGTTATGACTTTCCCCAGAAGCCTGGGTGTAGCTCAGTGGTAGAATATCTACTCATGATTGAGGCCCTGGGTTTAATCCCCAAAACAATACTTACCTCAAACATAAATTCACAATATCAATGAAGCCTTTAAATAAAAATTAAAAAGTTAATCACTATTTCCAATTTGCCAGTGGGCTTTTGAATTCAAAGAGGATAGGAAACATAACTAAAGGTAAGTCAATCAACATGTGGCACTCACAACCTGAATACAGATCTGTCTTTTAACCTCTTCCCTTCCTAATTTTATTGTCATACAAATTACATCTTCATATAAGCACTTCCACATCATTTTATAGTTTTGGTCAATTGTTTTAAAAAATTGGGGGACAAAAGTAATAAACAAAAATACATATTATGTATTTTTATGCATTTTTCATAAAACCTATGTACTCACCTTTACCATGGTTCTTTATTTCTTAGAGTTTACCATCTAGGGTCCTTTCAACCTAAAGGACTCCCTTTAATATTTCTTAAAGAGCAAGTCTTAGTAACAAATTCTTTCAGGTTTCCTTATAGGTAAATGTCTCAATTTCTCCTTCATTCTATATCTGCTTGATATAGAATTCCTGTTTGATGTCTTTTACTTTCAACACTAAAAATGTCTTCTGTTCTCCAGGATTTCTGATAAGAAGTCAGCTATTAATTTTATTTAGGAGCCTTGAGACAGGTCATTTTTCTCCTGCTGCTTTCAAGATTTTTCTCTGTCACTCAGTTTCATAAATTCAAATATGATATATCTAAATGTAGGTTACTTTGACTTGGGTTTATGCTGAGCTTCTTGAATGTTTAAATTATTTTTCGGCAAATATGGAACATTTTCTGCCATTTTTACTTTAAATATTTTTGCTTATCTTTTCCTTTTGGAGTGCTCATCATACCTATGTTGTCACATCTGATGTAGTCCCATAGATCTCCTGAGGTTTTGTTAATTTTTCTTTATGTTCTTCTTACTGGATAATCTTTATTCAACTATCTTTAAATTGACTGATTCTTCCATCTGTCAACTCATAGTTGCTGTTGAGCACCTCCAGTAAATTCTTCAGTTCATTTATACTTTTAAACTCCAGAATCTCCATGTGGTTCTTTTTATGGTTTCTATCTTTATTGACATTCTTTACTGATACCAAATACTTCCCTTTGATATTTGTAGATGTGCTTCATTTAGCCCCTTGAATATATTTATAATGGCTGGCTTTATAAGTCTGTCTATTAAATTAAAAATCTGAACTTCCAAAGGACAATTTTCTGTTAGCTGGTATTATTTTGGTTTGGGGGTTTTGCAGTGTTTGTGGCATTTCCTTTTTTTTTTTTGTATATCTCAAATTTTTTTGAAAACTGAAATGTTTTAGATAACAATTTTAACAACTCTGATATCCAATTCCTTTACAACGTCCCCCCAAATTTTACTCACTGGTTTGTTGTTATTTTCTAAACTGTTTGTTTATAGATTCTATATTTCCTGTGTCTGGCTCCTGAGTTTCCTGCTGCATTTTTTTTTTTTTAAAAAGTCTTGGTCTTTATTTTGAAGCCAACTTTCCTATTAGTCAAACCTGAGTCAGTGTAATGTAGTGGTCAACCAATGATTGTTCAAAAGATTTCCTTAAATGCCTAGCCTATATATATTTCAACTTTTGTCAAAGGAATCTTGGTGAGAACTCACACCTTCCAACTTCAAGAACCTTACAAAACAGCCCTAGCTTTCACATCCTACTTACACAGAGCCTTAAAATATGCCACAGCTGACATTCTCCTTTCCTTGTCCTTCCTGGCAATGAACACAGCCTTGCATATTGTGTAGGCTTTTAGATATCCAAGAATATGTAGTAAATTTATAATGTTCCCTATGGTTGGCTAATTTTCCAGGATTTCCTTTTCAATTCCTGGCCAGGCTCTCCTTTGCCCCAGCTGAAATTATAGCCTTAGGCAGTGGAGATCTTGCCAACAATTTGCTATTGTTTCAGTAAAGCCCTGGGGGGTAAGCTTTTTCTTTCCCCAACTGAGCTGAGCTCAGAGTCAAACCAAATAGTCAACTACTCTCAGAGAATAGAAGTTTTCCCAGGGAGCTGCAAGTTCCAACAAAATACTATGCTCCAGGGATGGTGCCTTTAATGGATCTCCAAAAATGGTCAGATCTTTCTATTATCTTCAGTGCTGCCAGATTTTGCATATACCACTAAGCTGAGGAAAGAAGGAGGATGAGAATAGCCTCAAGTAAAAATGTTACAGACCCTGCTGCCTTCCCATACATAGTTTAGTATTTTTCTCCAAGACAGAAAGGATTTTAGATTCATTCCCTGGCCTGTTAACTGCCAAAATTCTAAAACGGCTGATTTTCATTATTTTACCCTAATTTTTGTTTAATTTTACTGAGGCCCACATGCCACTGTTCTGGCACGTGGGCCTCAGTAAAATTATTATAGAACTTGATTGGCCCACATGCCAATCAAGTTCTATAATATTTTAAATCTCCTTTGTAGTTTTTGTGACAAAAACCTTTTAACAGCACAAAGCAATTTGTAAAATTATGCTTATAGAATTTTAGATAACTGATTCTTATCCCTAGTAGAAATTTACAGGGGAAAAAAATCTATATTGCAACATTTAAATAGGAAAAAAATGATCATTCAGAGAAGAAAAAAAACTGCATGAGCAATGCCTTAATACATTTTTTTCTGTTAACAAATGTGTGAATGACCAAAAATAAAGGCAATTCCTGGTCTTAGACCCACTTTCACCCCAAACATCCTCCTAAATATTTATTGTACAATAGAAAAACATTCTATGAGGAAGAAAACTAGTCCATCTTGTGTTACTTGACTGTCTTAGGCCAAATCCAAATCAATTCTGTTAAGTAATAACCAGCAAAAAGCCACAGATATCTGAAAGTAGGAGGTCAACAGAAGATGAATCAGAGACTTACATACATGAAACAACCATATCTCCTGAGATCTCTTAAGAGATAAAGATGGGTTTACCTCAGATTCAACCAAGTATAGGCCAAACCTGTGTTGTTAAGGAAGAGTAAAAAGAAAAATTATTACTGTATTTCTCTTTTGTGTTAGCTGATATTAGTATGCAAGGGAAAGTTCAAAATTGTCACAGGAAACCAAGAAAAGCAACCACTGCTTAATAAAGCTTTTATTTTAAAAAACATTGTAATGCTTCTTTTGTTTTTCTGTTGTCTAACAAACCACCCAAGACTAACTGGCACAAAACAATAACCGTGTTATTTGCCACATCTGGGCAGGCTCAGCTAGACAGTTCTTATGCTCATCTTGCTGGAGGTACAATGCTCTCAACTGGCAGGTGGAAAATAGGCTCAGCTAGAAAACCTTGATGGCCGAGCTTCTCTTTCTGTGTATCTCAGGGCCTCATCCTCTCCATGTAGCCCTCTTTTCCACAAGGTCTTTCAAGGAAGGTAATCAGATTTCTTACATGAGGATTCAACCTCCCAAAAACACAACTGCAAAAGCTGCCAGGCCTTCTGTAGGTTTACATCAAGACCTTCAACAGCTTTAACTTTGTTGTGTTTTGTTTGCTAAAAGCAAGCTACTGGCTCAGAACAAAATAAAAGAGACTTCACAGGGTATAAATAACATCAATGTAAAAGACAAAAGCCAAGGTTTGGGTGAGTGGAACAGAGGCAACCAAAAGAAACTATAAAATGGATGAAGCTACATGATGACCAGAAAATTATAGCCAAAAAATCTATTTTCTGTTTGTTCACACAGTGAGAGTCAATTTACTTTCAGTGAGAATCTTAATTATAGGTGGAACCTGATTAATCACTTACAAGCCAAATGACCTTGGACAACTCAATCTCTCCCAGCTTCAGCTTCCCAATTGTCAAACAGGGAAAATCAAATGTGCCCTGTCTATCTTATAGAAATGCTGTGTAAACAAGCCAAGAAAGAGCTTGGAAAACTGTTATACAAATGTAAGCATGTCTTATCTACCTGACAGAATGCTAAGTATGTATAGTCAACTAGTTAGGCTCCATTATGATGATCATCACTAATTACCCCATATGCCAAATTACTACCATGGCACTGATATTACATAAAATAAAATTAAAATTATATTTTGATAAGAAAAATAGTAACACTAATACTAGCTACAACTTAATGTTTCTAGTTGCATATCAAATGCTGCCAAATACTTGGGATGAATGATAACACAATAATACAAAGTAGATATTATTCCTCTTGTATAAATAAACTGAAACTTGGTTACTTTAAGTAACTTAGCCACACTATTAGGCAGAAAAATCATTATTAGTTTTTAACAAATAGGCACTTGATAAATATTTGTGATAGAAATTACAGAACAAATAAAGCTAGGACTATCTGGCTTTAATGTAAGAAGTATTTCAACTACATCTTAACTATACTGTATTGCTGTCTCACAATTCTCATTTTTATACGCAGCCACTAAAACTGTAATCTCAGCAAATATATCTAATTAACATGAGCAATTCATCACCATCTTCATCTACAAAATGGCTTTCCATCTGAAAACTACCTTTTGTTTTTTTAAACATCTAATCTTTAACTCATCTAATGAGTTATCAATCGATTATGAGTTATAATGGTCATGAGAACACAAATTTAGAATAAAAGCAAAAAGGAGATAAATCCACACATTTAAAAATCCCTAATAAAAGATCACAGCAAATTTTTATTTTATTTATATATATACATATATTTTTCTTTCTTGTGCTGGAGGCTCTACCCAGGTCCTTGCACATTCTAAGCATACAATCTACCACTGAGTCACAAATATTTTAAGTGGTGAAAATCCATGAAATGAATGACAAAATTTTATATCTTTATTTTATAGAGATCTTAAAATTTAAGAGAAGAAACTGCCCAATAAAAAAAGGACTAAAAATATATATGGAAAAATAAAGAAATATTGTCTTAGATCATTTTGTGTTGCCATAACACCATAAACTAAGCAATTTATAAAGAAATTTATTTCTTATACTTTGGAGACCAGGAAGACCAAGATTGAGAAGTGCACATCTGTTCATTTTCCTTTATCATCCCATGATAGAAGGCATAAAAATAAACCAGACTCACTTTTATAACAATCTCACTTATAAAAAACACAAACTCACTTCTGGGTAAGATTAATTTTAGACCTAATGTTAGTCATCTCTTATTAGGTCCCACCTCCCAACCCTGTTGAACTGAGATCAAATTTTCAACTTGTGAACTTTAGGGGACATACACAAACCATAGTAAATGTGAATGGCTAATAAATACATGTGGTAATTTTTTTTGAGTATTGGAGGATTTGGTCATTTCATTATCAAAAACATGAAAATTCAAGTAACATTTTTTCCAACTGATGGCAAAAAAATTTTTAATAAAAAAGATGGATGCTATCCACTGTCATAAAGCAAAGAAACAAAACATTGAAACACTATTGTTGGGAGTATAAAATGCGTTACTTTTCAAGAAAGTAATCTAGTAATTGATAAAACCATTCCAAATGTACCCAGCCTTTTATTTAGTAATTCCATTCCTGAGAATTCATAAAAAGGAAAGAATTGGACAGTTGCATAAAAATGTACATAGAATTAATACTTACTACCAAAATATAGGATACCATCCTAAGCGTCTAGCTAGAGAATTGCTTAAATAAACTATGATATATGCTTAAAAAAAAGGCATAGGATTTTATTGTCATGAAAAAATATTCCAGATAATGTTAAAGTAAGAAAAGAAATCATACGACTTAATTTTCATAAGAATGTGCACATATTTTGTCAGAAGGAAAGAAGAGAGAACATGGACACATGAGCAAAAGCAGATGAGTGTGTTAGAGTGAGCACATATGCATTTGGAATTAGGGAAATCTCAAGATGTGACAATAATCCTGTACACAGATATGTATTAATCACTGAGCAGGAGAAGGGTTTTTGTTTTTCTTATTTTCTCCCTTTCCCTTTCTATATTTGTTGAATGCTTTAAGCACAATTTTATAATCATAATAAAACTAATGTCAACTGTCAGAAGCAAGAGGATCTATGTACTTTGATATGGATCCTGAGTGAAAATTTCTTATTCCTCTTTCAAATGATAAATTAAAAATCATAAAAACTCTATAGGTTTTCTATTCTCATGGATTAGAATTTGTAATTTATTTTAAAATATCACTTGAAAGTGAAGCAGGGATGGGGATGGGGCTGGGGCTCAGCAGTAGCACACTTGCCTGGCATGTGTGAGGCACTAGGTTCAATAAAGGTCTATCAACAACCAAAAAGTAAAATTTTTTAAAATGAAAGTGAAGCAGAAATGCTTAAGTGCGCTTCATGATACACATGGCATTAAGTATCCTACATTATATATCTTTAAGGAAGGAACAACTAGCACACATAAGATCCTAGTGACTTTGATTTTACAGCTGGCAAAATCCAACACCACTTGGTATATTAACTTGGGAGCTTATTAACTTATGTTGTTATTTACACAGTATAAAGGAGATTCTCAATTAGCCATGAGTAGATTATCCCCAACCAGTCTTGTTTTTGAGTTTAACCATTGCAGCCAGAATGTAAGCAGTTTAGTTATTTGCTTTGTAAATCTCTCTGCTGTTTACTTTGCATAAAGCCAGGATTCTAGAAAAAGAAACAAAATCAATTTTCAACTTGGATAGTGGATGAACAAGCATTGAGTCTGAATTAGCATCCACTTCCACCAAGGAACTTTGAAAAATGTTTAAGGCCAGTTTGGTTATCACAATAATGGGAGAAGGTGAGTGGTTCTAATGTCATTTTTATCCCACAGATGTTAAACACGCTGCAACATGGGATACCCTACCAAGAACTATAATAACAACTGTATTTTTTTTGAGACAGGGACCATGTTTTCCTGTTCAGTGTTGGATTTCTGGTCTACTACATCAGAGGCATTAAGTAATTATAGCTTGAATAAAATGAAAATAAGCAATTTATGGCACTGACTGTTAGAAAGGAGTAGGAATAACAACAGAGAAATTAGACTGCTTACTACTCTTGCTTGAGTCAGACCTTTACTTCAGGGAATTCTATGGTCAGACACATCCTTACAGAAAGTAGACAGAAAGCATACTACTCCACATCCAAAGAGAAATTACCCTCTGTTATAGATATACCCGGCCTTCTTGGCAACTGTATCAATTCAGGAAACACACATAAGTATTCAGTCTTTCCTTGGCAAATGGAGTACAAAACAACCTATGGTTTTAAAGAGTGTAGGCTCTACAGTAAGACTGATGGGTTTGAATTTTACTTTATCATGCAATACTCAAGTAAGTAATATGCTATTTATAAGTCTGGCCATTTACCTAACATGTTCTGTCAACAGTCTTCTCATTTAGAAAATGAAGTAATGCAACAGGTTCATAACCCCCTAGTCTAAACTTCTAGCCTGATGCCACATGACTCCAAATGTGTTTTGAGAAAATAGTACCATATATATGTAACATCCCAGGTGAATCTAAGGCAGCAACCTATAAATATACACATTAACATTTCTTTAGCAAAGTGAATGAATGTTCCAATTATGGTACAAGTAAAGACCCTTAAATAGTTCCATTTCATTCACTTCAAGTTTTATAGCCAAATTAGTTTTTAAACTTAAGGAAACTGGTGGTGACTGTCAAGAGCATTTTGAATTTCATAAATTAATACTATAAAGGATCATTAATCCAAAGTAGTAATTTTTCTGGAGAGTTAATGGGAAGATTAACTGAGTTGTTATAAGATACTTACTCCAGTGCCTGGCACTTACTCAGCACGTGATAAATACTGTTCTTATGAAATGTTAGCTAGTTACTATATGAGACACAAGACTATGCAAAATAGTTAAGTTTAAACTTCTTTTATCTTGAAATTGTTTCACTTTTAAACCTTATTAAATTTCATGCCAGTGTTGGTGAGCTCTTGATGGTATTTTTTCCATATTTGTAAACAAATAAGAGCTATAGGCAGGAGGAGGTAGGAGTAGGAATTAGGAGTGGTCAAAAGAAAACCTAAGACAATTATATTACTCAAATAAAACAAAATAAGAGTTGACTGAGCAGAAACTAATTATCAGAAAATAATGCATGTTCCACACTGAACTCTAAACATTTACTTCATTTTGATAAAAAGGAGTTTCTTCAGGGGTTAATATCTGAAGACAATTTAATATTTTCTGTGTCATATATGATGTCCCTTCTTATAATTCTATATGGTTTTCTTCACAAAAATGAATCAAGCTTTAAACTTTTTGATCAAAATAGGACCAAATTGGTTTCTCCTTAATATAACAGCACAATCTAGCTTTTATTGACCAGAGCGAGCTACACCAAAATTTGGGTAGTTAAGTGGTAAATACAAAAAAAATATTGAACACTATTCTCCACTTGAAAACCACTGCAGTTAATTAAATGCATTCCTATATCTCCCTACCCACATCCTATTGGTTCTCCTAATACAACCTTCTGGAGAAACTTACATGACAAATGAAGCAAAATATGACTTCTTAAACCTATTCTATGCCAGGTACCATGTTAAGTATTATATCCCTTTATTAACTTTCACAAGTTTATAAGGCAACAGTTATTATCTTCAAATTATATATAGATATACAATTCAAGAGTGGGAGAACCAGGATTCAAAATTAGGTTTGACTGACACATAAACCCATGAGCTGCTTTACCAAACCACCTTACCTAAAGATATTGCTTCTTTCTCACATTCTTGACTAAGGTTTTGGCTTATCATGCATTTTTTTATCAAGTATTTTGAGCCTAGTACAACTTTAGGAGTATACATATTATCTTTTGGCTAGATAACTAACCATTCTGGTTTTGAAGATTTTTGCAGGGTATAACTTATCAAATATTTGTCTACAGCCTACTCTGGCATTGAATAATAGTTTAAGGAGGGTCTGTATGGCCAATCAAAATCACCCTTTTCTATAATTTAAACTCATTCCATTTAGATCTGGCTCTCAAGGCAATAATTTAAGTCTCTCTTTAATATATGTCAGGCTACTTTATTGATTTTACATGAAAGTTTATACAAAAAAAAAAAAAAGAGAAACAGATAAATTTGGAAATAGATTTTTAATCTCCCCTTTCCTCCTTTTTCCCTAAAGTAGCATCCATGATTTGCATCTTTGCTCACTCCTGTCAATACATATTTTTGCTGCCTTTTTCAGTGACTCCCCAATTGTTCCACATCCAAAATAAACTGTGGAGAAAATAACTAAATGTTTAGAGTGTTTTGTTTAGCACTCTAAGAGCTCAATAACCAAATTTAAGAAAAATAGCCATTGTCAGCTTTGGATATTAAACTTCAGAGTCATGCTCATTTTTTAAAGAATAAAGTTAACGAAACATTCGATTTGTAGAATGCTATGAATTGAGTCTAAACAATTTTCTCTAGAATGTATATGTTTAAAATTTAATCTTATTAAATTTCATGATGGTTTACGTGAATCACTGATAGAATTTTTTCTCTATTTGCAGACAGAAAATTTCATAGACTGTTATAATATAATAAAGATTAATTAAATGCAAATTTGGATAAAATGAAAATATATTTTGGAATTCATTACAGCAAAGACCTTAGAATTCTATGATACAAGGAAGGAACCATTTCTACACAATATTACCACTAACACTTAGAAATGCTATCATAACCTAGAAATTTAAAGTTTTTTTTAATAGAAAAAGACATTAGCTTATGGAAGTTATTTTCAAACAGTAATGTACTAGGTCCAAGGTTGTGGCTCAGTGGTAGAGTGCTTGCCTAGCATGCGTGAGGCACTGGGTTTGATCCCTGGCACCACATAAAAATAAACAATTAAAATAAAGGTATTGTGAACATCTACAACTAAAAAAATTTTATAAAAAAAAAAACCAATGTACTTATCTATCAGAGTTGGTGTTACTAAATCAAAGCAATATTTTAAGTTGCATAAAGAATGATGATGTTTATCAATGTCACGCTATGCCCAACACGTTTCACATGAAGAGTTCACATTTCGGTTTGATAATTTTTATATTGATATTTTAAAAAACTATAGTACTCTTTTGAAACCAACTGTCTAGTAAATTGTGTATCCTGTGTAGTGTGTTAAGTCAGGAAATATTAGTTGAAAAGAAACAAAAGTAAACAAAATGCCAAAAGTCTTATTTTTTGTTTCTAGATCCACAATGCAAGTAGGAAAAGAGGCATATAATCTTAATCATCATTAATAGCAAAATGGACAAACAAAAAGAAAAGTACAGTTTGCTATCCTTCAAGTCCTCATACAAAGTAAAGCTATATACAGAGGAGGCTTTGAAACCCTATATCCCAGTCAAATATTACTCAGAGTCCCAATTAAAAAAGGAAAATGAACCTGCTCTCCAGGCCATCAACTCTATTTCCCAGTCATCTCCCCGAAAGCAGCTACTGAATAATCTCTTTGATTTGAAAGTCAATTGAAAATTAATAATATAATAAATAAGGATACTAGACTGAGAGTCACAAGATCAGGGTTCACAGGTTGGATCTTCCATGTATTACTTGCTTTACCCAAAGGCATTTCTTAACCTGTCTTCATATCCCCATTCATGACAAGAAGACAATCCTTCCTACCCTATATAACTGACCAGTTGGGAAAAATTAAAAAAGATACTGCATACAAATAGAACTTTGTAAGGCATGACCTACTATGTAAATTATGAGGTATAATAAATTATTCTAATATATTCTATGCAATATTTAAAAACAAACGTTTCCTTCCTTCCACTCCCCTTCCCAAAAAACTTCCATATATCACATATAACAAAGAAAATTAATACAATCTGTAAAAGAAGATTGCAATATCAGATTAAAAGGAAAAAAGTTGGAAGGAGACACACATATAAAATTGTTCCCTATTGCTTCTTTCAGGATAAGTTAAGGTAACCTAATCTTCTACTTTCCCATGAGAAGGATTCTACCCACACATCTATTAGTTTATTTTCTCTAAACTATTCTTAACATACTTATTTGTAAACACTTTCAACAAAAGTATACCCATAGAAACTTTTTGCTTCACCCATATGAGCTTTTAAATTATTCAGTCTGAAAATTATGTCCTAGTCAGATGCCCTCAATCATAACTGAGTATTAATGAAAATGAATGTCAGACAACTCAAATGATTTGAGAAATATGGTAAGATTTCCTAGAAAAAAGTATTTGAAAGAACTGGTATTTCAAATTACTATGATAAAATTATTATAACTCTTAAATTTTAACTCCTACATATAAATGCCTAGTTATTTGTTAGAAATCCTCATCTTTCTTGCAACTTTATGTCCATAATAAAATTTGGGGAAATTCATAAGGGAATTTTTGTGCACCCTGGAGAACTTTTACAGAACCACAGTTTTGAAACAGAGGATATCATTTCAAACTTATTTTTTCTTAAGTCCTGTCACTTAACTAGCAGATTGTGTGTTTATCTTCCAAAGTGAAGATTTTCCTCAATGATAAGGGATACATAAGAAGTCCATATGACAAACTGAAATAAGTGACTATATACTTCCTGTGAAGGCTGATAGATTCTACTTCATCATGACATCTTTGGCTGGAACTACATAAAAATAGTTTCCAGAATAAAGACGTAAACTTCAAAGTGTAGTTTCTGAAGATAAATTATTTGGGCTGGGGACATAGCTCAGTGTAAGAGTGCTTATCTCACATGCATGAGGCCCTGGGTTTGATCTCCAGCAGAGCAATTTTTAAAAGTTAATTTAATTTAAAATATTAACTATTAACACATTTTAAAATTAGTAGATCACAAACTCTTACAAAAAAGTAAACCACATGATTATCTTAAAATAATAGTAATTTTAATCATATAGACTTTATTTTAAAAGAAAATAAGAAACGGCAAAATAACAAGGTTTTATCATCTTGAACATACTGGCAATTGCATTTCAACTACTTGCAAAAGAAAGTAATCTGAGTAAACATCATCTCAAAGACCAATGATGATGAATAGCTTATATGTACCCATAGACACTATGCCTATCCCTCTGATGCGCCTCCCATCACATACCCCACATTCACCCCTGCTCTTTTCACCTTTCTGAATGCCAATGGAAGGCCTCTCTTTAAAGTATTGTTTGCAGTGGAAGCAGAAATTCACACAACCAAACTGCTGCATCTTCCTATAACCAACCCATTATTGAGTAGAATTATGACATCAGCAATATGTTAGCCAATTACTCTACCAAGTAGTTAATACCCATTGGTCTGCATGCTATCATGTCATTGGCTAAATTTCATAAAGCTAACTGCTGTTGTTTTTCTACTTTTAAGTGGAACTTACTCTGATTTATGCTTGATGTTTCGTAATAATGCACGGAGCATAAATATTTATTTGACTATCATTTTAGAATGCCAAATCTAAACATTATGCAGGGTGACATATGGGTAACAAAGGGATAGAAAAAGGCTAATTTAAGAGTCTCATATTTTTACTCTCATTAAACCTCTCAAAGCCTGCAAAGTACTTGAAAATGTCACATTACACTTTCACACTATTTCTCTGTAAATTCTTTGATAGCTATATTACTATGAAATGAAGCAGGCCTTTAATCCTACCTCAAACATGTAGTAGAGGGGGCATGTGGGAGGTGGGATGGAGAAGTTCTCTTATAGTTTTCTATAGTACTACAGAAAGCTGGGTTATCTGAAGCATTTAAAAATAAGAACTATAACATACAACAGTGTAATAAACAATCTAAGTCTGTTTTCTCAAAAACATATATAGTAGTGAAAGGAAAATCTATCTCAAAATCATAAATATATACTATTAAAAATATTCAGTCATGAGATTTCATGTGAGATTAAAATATTCAAGGCTTTGTGCATATTTAGTTCATAATTTATACAAAACATGCAATCAAATTACCTCATATTCTTTCCATAAGCCAAACTCAATGTTAGCTACCATAAAATCCCAGAATGACCAAGAAGCCTAAAATATTAAAAGCAAGAACTACTAGGTTAACATTAAAAATAAAAAATAAATTCTTAGCCATCTACAAGTTCTGTGATTATTTTAACCTACAGAGTTTATGGATATATACTGACCTGAGAATTTTTTAAAAATATATTTCTTTGCATAACTCTATTTTTAAGATGTTGATTTAGCAAAAATATGGTTTTGATCTTATTGGAGAGGAAAGAGAATATTTAGTCTTTAAAGAACTGGAATTCAAAGAATAAACATAATATTTTAATAATCAGGAAAAATATAAGTAAAGAAAAATAGGAGGGAAGAATTCTTTGAAAGAAACTGTGTCTTTTAATTGTGAAGATAAAAGAGCAAACAATTCTGGAAATAAGTATGTTAAACTTCCTGTACTTAAAGACATAAAAGTGAGAGTGAATTAACAGCTGACACACATTTGCTCATTCCTTAAATTTAAATAAACAGTGTTTATTTCTTTAAAAATAAACCCAAAAAAATGCATGTACAGGTCACAAAGCTTAGACAATAAGATGCACATGATTATTCAGTTTTATAGAAATTTTTAAAAAGAGAAATCTTTGGTTCAAAGTAACAGAAAAATATGAAAGTTTACATTTAAACTAATGATCTTTATTGGCAAATAAAGTAAATTTAAGGTGGCAATGATATAGAAACATATTTATGTACAATTATTTACATCTGTTCATACATTTTTTTGCTCTAAGTTTTACCTATGATACAAATCATTTCAGTACAGAATAAAGCTGATAACTAACATAAACAGCAAACATAGCTGCTTAGTATTAGTTTTATTTTCTTTTATCCTTAAAGCTAGAGGTGACATTAAGTGTCAGTTGCCATAAATTTTTATATTGGTCCACTAAACATAGAAATGTAACAAAAGCAAACAGGCACAGCTGAGTATATATGAACAGGCAACAGTCTAAATGTACATATTTGGGGTTACCTAAACAAGACAAGACAAGGATCACCATAACAATCACAGGTGTTTGCTGTGTGTTTAGGTGATTACAAGTCAGATGCAGCAAAAATGAGACAATCTATACTAATTAACAAACCCAAGTTCTCAAAAAGTACTTGGTAATTTTTATCCTATGATCAAATTTTTCCTGTGACTTCACTATCACTATGAATACAGAACATTTTGGGGTATGAAGTATTACTGTACACATTTGTTATTATAGACTATGGGACTGAACAGTATTTCATAACAATTTTGAGCAACACTACTATGAGTTATACATACTTACAATTAAATGTTTCTAAATAATTCTATCTCCTCCTTTAATTCTAATCCTTTCCTCCAACTACTCTCCCCTATATCTACCTTGTGAATACCAATTCTGAAATTTTGAAAATGCAGGCTTACAAACAGTTGTGTCTTTTACTCCTCTCTAAAGAAGTTCAAAAACAAACAAAAAGAAAACGAACTCTAAATTTAAACACATCTTTCGCTATTCTTCACCTCATTGTGATGCTACCAGTTGCTCAAGATATCTTAATTTCTTAAATTAATCCAAGTTCCTCAGCTACTATACCAATTCAGAGTAGCAAATTTGTCTTTGCCACTCATTTTAAACTTAAAATACAATTCATTTCCTAAAATTTCACTCGTATAATATTCAATTATTCATTTTCAAAAGATCAGTTGTACTGGGTATCACATATACAAAAGGTTAAATATGACATGCTCCTCACACACAATATATCATGCCAATCATGGCAAGACACTCTTTCCCTAATATCCAAAGTTGTACATTGACTGCAATAATTTATTTTCCTTGTTTCTCTCTATATTCTATAATAACTTTTTTATTTCTGGAAGAAACTATTCAAAATATCCTTCTTTTGTACTTAAACATTTATTGATGTCACTACAATAAACTTGGCAGTGTGCTATGAGGTGTCTAGATGATGGAGTATCAAATGCAATGGTGAGTAAAATATGGCTATTTCCCTCTCTACCTCCTGCCAAATGCTGCCCTAATCTCTACATTCTCCTGGAATTCGATGATTTTTCATCTTTTTAGTCCTCATTTTATCATATGCCACAATAAAAATTCCTGCTGATTTGTCACCATGTCAAATGGTCACTTCCAGTATCAAGCAAGAGAGGCCAAAGCCCTGGGCTGGCCCTCTGACCAAGTACCTTATCAAGAAAAGAAGTCTGCCTAACAAAGGGCCATACTGACTCATCTAAACTCTACCTCAGCATAGTCCCAGGAGAATAGTCCTACAGATTACATAGCCATGAGCTATCCTCCCCAGGTCAAAGGTAGATATAGATATACACCCACCTCTTAACCCCATGGGGCTGTCAAGAGAGAGGTTGCAAGGGGTGAGACAAGGCTGCTTGAGGGATGGACATGTGGGCATGCTATGGAAAGGCACCTAGGAAATGGGGAAAAGGAAGCAGAGGTTAAGACAGAAGCAAGGGAACAGAGTGCCAGTTCTCCCTTAGCCACTATGTTTTAGAAAGAACTGAAAAATTTGGGAATGCTAAGTGGCCATCCATCTCATTGCAAAGCTGTGTTATTGTCAAGTTAGGAGACTGAAGTGTTATTTCATTCAGCATTTTCTTAGGTAATTTGCAACATGCAATTATATATTAATAAAATGAGTGATCTTCAATTTGGTTTTTTCCACTTTTTAAAAAAATTGTGTTTTTTTATTGGTTCTTTTTAGTTACACATGACAGTAGAATCTATTTTGATATATTTATACAAGCATGGAATATATCTTATTCTAATTAGGACCTCAGGCTTCTAGATATACACAATGATGAGATTCACTCTGGTGTATTCATAAATGTACATAGGAAAGTTATGTCAGATTCATCTTAGTGACCCTTCTACTCCTACTTCTCCCCACCCCCCGGCCCCTTCCCTTCACCATTTGTATTCTTACTCTTATTGGTGTTAGGGGTAGGCTTGGTTCCCTTATCCTATTTTTCAACTGATGGTTCACCAGCCCTAGTCTTCATTATAACCCAATAAATTTAGATTATAATAACAACATCAGAAGTAGTAACAGTAGTAAAAATCACATAGATAATGCCTTCACTGAAACTCCTAACATGAAAACAGGCATCTATCTAGTCTATGCTGTGGCTCTTTCACACCCTTCATAAACCAATTCCTCTGCCTAGTTGTTACCCATATCTTATCCATAAATTCAAAGAGTAACTGGATTCCAAACAAGGTCTTTCTGAATTAATAGCCCAAATATTTCACCCTATACTTACTTTCAGATGATTAAGAAGGCATACCTGAATTTCAGACCCACTCCTTGTCAATCTGCCCTACACAGATCTGCCAGATTAGCATTCCTGAAGGGCCACTTTCCTCTTCAATTGATGCACTTTAAACATACACACTATGCTCTAACCAGTTAAGTTCCAAATCCTAAACTTTTTTCCTTTCTACTCCATCTGCTTCACTATTTCCCAACAAATTCTTCAAACTCTATACCAAAATCACATATGCCTCTACCCTACCATATGCATAACCTCTTCCTTACAATCAACACATCTACAACAACAAAACATTTAAGATTCATCCCATGGTACACCTCTTTCCTAAAAATTTCCATAACTACTCAAACTTAGAATTTTTTTTTTAATTTCTCTCTGCCCCCGTAATATTGATAGTCATGAACCAATTAACAAGTAATTAAGTGATATACTCAGCATGGTGAGAATCACAAAAGATACTGCTTATATTTTTATTTCAAATCAGTTTACAGGGTTAATCTTGTCATAAAGAATTATAGCAAAGGTGCTGGGGATGTGGCTCAAGCGGTAGCACGCTTGCCTGGCATGCGTGCGGCCCGAGTTCAATCCTCAGCACCACATACAAAGATGTTGTGTCCGCCGAAAAAACTAAAAAATAAATATTAAAAATTCTCTCTCTCTCTCTCTCTCTCAAAAAAAAAAAAAGGAATTATAGCAAAGACTAGTAAAACAACTCTAGAGCCACAGTACTCAACAGAAAATCATGCCTTGATCAAATATTTCCATAAACTTTGGGGTAAAGTTTGCATAGTACAATAATAAGGAGGAGTTATTTTATAAAGAATTTTGGTTATAGAACCTATTTATACATTAAATTTCTGAGAATTCTACAGAACTTCTGTTCACGTTATATCTGGTCAAATACTGTTAAATTTTCAACAACCAGCTTTCACCCCTTTTCCCTCTCCACCATCCAAAAGCAAATTTGCAGTTTCTGCTCACTTCCATGGTGTGAGCAAGTAGAGCACCAAGCTGATAATGTGACATCCAGAATTAAGGATGAGATAAGCAACAATGGCTCTCCAGGTAGTAAGAATAGGCTTTGGAACATCATTACTTGTATCTATATATATTCATCATATTAGAAAAGAAAATGGAAAAATGTAATAACTGCTAATTTTAAAACAACAGTATTGCATTTTGCATGAAAGACTTTGGTGTACAAAGCCCTTAACAGTGAGAGTTCTGACTAATTTGGTAGTTCAATTAGTTTTTTTCACCTAGCAATATTTCAAAATGAAGAATTTTAACTTCAGACTTCACTGAAAAGTCTGTACTATCTCATATTTGTGTACACTTTATGTGTTTATAAATACATATGTATGCATATAATATTTCCCCCAATTGAATCACTCAAAGTGCTAAGAATATCAAAGAAAGAAAGCTAATTACAAAGTAAGAGCTTCTTCACTTTTAGGAAAGAAAATTCTATGCAGTGAAAAACTTTATGAAGCTAAGACATGAATCTTCACTGAGCTGGACAAAATACTCAATTAAGCATAAAAAACACATTATGTTCTACATTTTTGTAGACAATTGCATCATATATACAAGATAAGTCAGAGTTACATATTCACTGATATCAAAAATGGCTGCTATCAAAATGCAATTATGTTTAATTTTGAAATTTGAAACTTAAAAACAATATTTTAGCAATGTTGAATTCTTTAAAATTTTATTACATAATTAATAGTATAAGCAGGTAAATTGTACAAGAAAAAAATCATTAAAATTTATGAAACCATAATAAATAGTGATTTTATCTAAGACAGTATCTGTGTAACAGTAAGTACTGTTTTCCCTGACACTGAAGGTATTGCTTCAGCATGACACTCTTTCACTTTTAAACTATCATTGTTAAGCAAGTTCTGTACCTTTTTCTTTCCTTAAGCTTAGGCTAGAATTACTTTTCTCAAAGAAATGAAATAGGACAGCCATTGCATAAACCAGTCTAATCTCCCTAGCTACATTAAACTATTATTTCAAACTACTTGTATTCTCTTCCACATATTATCTTCTTATTGAATTGAATCCCTATCATGATCACTTTGGCAACAATGGAATATATTAATTTAAAGTATATTATTATAAATCTATGATAAGAACACTGAATATTTTTTAAGCGGAAGGCCCCAAAGTATCAAAGGTAATCAGATTTTTATGTGACTCTACTGTTGCTTTACTTCTAAACAGAAACCATGATTATTTTCAGTTCTCTGATATTATCAACAGAAAGTGCTAACACAAACCTGGGCAGTTCAGTCACTTCTTGCTCTAATTTTTTAAATAAAAAAGATTTTAGAAAAGAGGCTAAGTCTCAATATGCTTAATAAAATAACTAAACTTATTCTATTCTTCAAATTCTACCCTGGTCAGGGTGGTATTTCACCTGTTAGTGTATATTTTCCTGACCTTATACTCTGAAAAGGTTCTGGCCCACAATCTGAATCTGTGAATAAGAGAAGGGTCACTTTACACATTTATGCTAAAGAATTCCTAACCCTGATCAATACTAAAATGATTTAATAAAGAGCATAACATCTCTTTGAAAACAATTTTGATTACTTTTTATTAAGTACAGTTCCATGTTACTATTTTCAGTTGCTACCCTCTCCTCTAAAACCCTTCTCACATCCTATACAAGGAATGAGCCTGAAAGATAAAAATGACAATGTTAGCTACCAGTTTTTTAATTCTGGATTGCCACACTAAGCTATCTTCATCTATCTTATTTTACATTTTACTTTCTTTCATTTTAAGACCCTATTGAGGTAATATTTAAAATCTGAGATAAAAGTAGTTAAGGAACTTATTTAGCATAATTAGCTAGTAATGACAAAACAGGATTTGAATTCAGTTCTTATTCAACAGACTAGAACTCACTTTTGTTCCCAGCAATTCTGTAAGCCACTTTATATCTTTCAACATGCAACAGATATGTTAAGCTAAAAATATGGATGACAATTTCTGCAAATAGAATTGGCATGTTATGTCTTCTACAGCATAGTTTGGGTCTCTGTGAAATTTTTACAGTTCCATTAAAGTACTACAATAACTTTCTCTTAATATTCTTAGTCCTACAAAAATCCGTATTTAAGATCAGTTGAGGGAGATAATTTTCCACAAATTTGCTTCATACTGAACCTGTTTGTATCTCTAAGAGTAATCTATTGACTTAATACTCAATAAACTGACCTATAGTACCATCTTGCCATATTTCATGATGTAGAAGATAGGGATAAAGTTATGAATCATTAGAATGTGTATCAAGTCAAGCTCCTTAACTGCTAAACTATAATACAGAATTAGTAGGCAGGTCAGTTCCATAGAGTGCTATATACTAACTATGTAACATACTATGTAACAAAGTAAGCAGAAATATCATTGAAGGTAACAAAAGCCAGATTAACAAATTTTTTTTCCAGAAAAGTAGACAATTCACTTTCATAAGAGTGATACTAAATTTCAAGCATTAAACTCTTGTGGTTCTACTGGATTACTGAGAGAAAAGAATATTAAAATATTTCAGAAATTAATAAGCCAGAGGTAAAACTTCGAAATGTTTTGAGTTATGCCTACTAAAGATGGTATTTACATTGAATTAAAGCACTCATCACTTAGCAGAGGGGGAAAAAAGGCTTCTTTGATGAAGTCATGGTGATCTCTGGATCTATGATGCCTCATAATAGATCCTCATGATGATAGATAATAGTAGTGTAATATTAGGTGGATGTATTAAAATATCTCAATGAGAAAATGCCAATGTGGGGTAAGCTATTATTATATGAGTGTAAAGGCACATTTCACTTAATCACTGATAAACATTCCTACCTAAAGCAAATTTATTGTTTTAAAAAGAGATTATACTACCATTTACTTGTTCCATGCCATGAACTTGCTTAAGAGGTTGATTTTACCTTTAGCTGAAGCTGTGTATTTTTTAATCTGTTTAGGGCAGCTGTCAAGTAATCAGAGTAAGCAGTACCATTTTAATAAGGAAGTCTTTTAATGAAATATAATAGGTCACAAATACCTAATTTCTGCTCTTAACTGTAATTGCCAGCCTTTACTGTAACTGCCACTTTAACAATCTTTTCCAAATGCTGACACAAAAGATGAACAAATCAAGAGTATTAGCATGTGTGTATATTTACAGCTTATTGCTGTCAAAGGCTGTAGTTCTACTCCCTATTCCAGTGGTTCCACGGGATCTGTTTCTTTTGGTGGAAACATCCTGTTTCAGGATATGAATGTATCTGAATTACTCTCCTTTTCTGGGTTACATTAACACACACATACTAAAGGCTCCAAAGGGGAAATGCTAACAAAATTATAGCACAATTTTATACCTTTCGAAATGTAATAATACTTTTACTGCCATTGTGAAAGACTGTACATCTTACCACTTTAGTCTCTTCATTGATAAATTCTCTACTCCCTTAGTCATTAGTATGTAATTTTAAAATATATATACAGTTCACATAGACAGTTTTCTTAGATAAATTTTAAAAGGTTTTATAATCATTCATTTTATGTAAACATCAACTAAAATCACATGTATAAAACTACAGGGAGTTGCAGAAAAATAAAAATAGAGGATCTTAGAGAAGCATAATATAATGCTTTTTATTTTTAAAAAGTACATTATGATTATTTTAATCATAGTGCAATTTTCAGCTTATGATAAACTGTTGAAAATAATAACCCTTTTAACTTTTTGTTGTTTTATTTTTAATTTTGAACATATTATTTACCAATGGCTCTTTAAATTTGGTCCTATTATTTCTATTTTAATATCAGAAGTTCTATGCACAAACCATAGTTTTAAAAGAAGTTTGCCAATTTTTAAAAGCTAAATATCCCCAAATCAAACTAGCTTACTGTGAAAAGAAAACCATGACAACTGTTTGTACCTCTTGCTTTATTATTACATCCGGCCTGGTCACTCTTAGAAATTCAATCTATTATGGTTGCTAGGAGTCTGTTGCTGTGCAACCTAAAAGGGTATGCTGTGCTTTCAAGCTACGGAGTGCTAATAAACCTGTAGGTTTCCTTCTATGGGGCTGACCAGTATGTTTAACGGGCTTAATACTTTCCAAGAGTGATCGGCCCACAATTCTAGACACATCCTATTAAAACCAAGTCACACTGAGAGATTTCTAACAAAGGAACAAAATGCTAAACATAAACAAATATTCAAAATGTACCCTCAGAATCCCTACCTAATTTGGTAAAACAAACAAAGAATAGATTATGATCTACATTTCAATTATACCACCTACCATCCCCAAGTTTTTTATTTCTAAACAGTCCCCTAAAAGGTTATAATTGACATAAATAACTGATATAAATGAATGAGGCAAGTTTCAGGGGTGGGGGAACTTGTAGGACAAAATACTTCTAACTTAAAAAAAAACTACTGTATTTCTATAAACAATAGAAAATAAACTTAGGAATCTAGAAGTTACAAAATTAGTATAAATGAGACTATTGAAAAAGTGAAGAAATTCATTTTATTTTAAAAAATGACAATTTAAGCTTTTTAAAAATCCCATTTAATCAGTAGTGATTTCATATTAGATCTAAGCCTAGTCTATCCTATGCACAGTTGATAATTTTAAACATTTAAAAAGTTACATCAATTTGTTAATAGTAGACAGCATTACCAAAATATAAATGAGAAGAATAGTGTCTATCAATAAAATACTTCTAACCAAATTGTATAAAACAGAATTTGGACAGTAGCAGAGGTTAAAGGAGGACAGCTAACTCCTCTCTAAAAATTAGAAACTGCATTGACTTACTTGCTTGTAATTGACTGGCCTTTTTCACAAAGTATTTTAAGAAAAAGATGAAGCTGTCATACCATAAAATGACTCTGATCACATAGAAAAACAAAAATAAGTTATTTAGTAATAGATATCCTACAAAAATATATCCAGAACTTTCCAAGGATATGGTTATATTAATATGCTTGCAAATTTGAAAGTTAAAAATAAATTTAAAAATAAGAAAAAAAGACATTTTCCCCATATTTCTAGCAACCCTGAGCACCTCTACCTATTTACTCGGAGCTGGGAACACTTTTTAATCTGCCAAGTGCACTAGCTTATTCTTTTTTAAAGAGCCATGTTAATCTGTCCTTCAATGGTTGCTTTTATTTCTTCTCTTTATACACCATAGAAGTAAAGGAAATTATTTCTCTAAAACTTCCCAGAAGCAACAAACAGAGGAATGTGGAACAACTATCCAAAATGAAAGACAAAGAATTTTATAATAAAGGAGAGCTGAAGCAGGTTGAGAGGTGCAAAGACAACATCTGACCAAAGAACTCAGGCTGTAACATGAAGAGAATGGGTTGGCTAATAAAGTTTAGAACTAAAACAGTCCATAAGTAAAGAGATGCAGACAGAGTAACGGGAAGGAAAAAAATGATAGCGATAAGAACACATTAGAAAGAAAACTGAAAGAGGAATTGCAGAAACACGAGGATTTATTTTACAGGTGTGAAGGAAAAGGAGAACTCTATGAAAATTTGTATTCAATCATTATATATTTGCCAAGCCAATTTTACTTCCAAAGAAAGCATCCAACAACTCAGAAAATTCGTTTTTAAAAGACTCAGTGATATACAGAGCTGGGGATACAGCATACTCAAGGCCCTAAATTCAATACCCAGTTTAAAAAAAAAAAAAAAAGATTCAGTGAAATCAGTACACAAATTAGGATGTAAAAAAGCAATTGAACATTTAGAGTACACTTAACTTTACGAAGTAATCTGAATACTTTGTAATAATTAATTATAATTTTGATTTCCCCCTCCCCAAACAAGACCAAAACATTAAAACATCACACACACAGAGGTAAAAAGAATTATTAAAGTCAAATTTGACTTATAAGTATATTATTCCCAGAACACTGTCAGACAAATGTGTTAACTTCCAAAGTAGTTATTTAATGCTTGGTCAATTACTAGTCAAAGACATTACAAATAATTCTGGTCTGACCTAAAACAATCAAAGTTCTAAACACTTAGGATCCTTGCTGGTGTGGAAATAAAAGGAACAGATATAGATATCCAATACCAGAAGTGTTGTTGGAAAGTGACCTCTGATATCCATCAGGTCCTTGCTTCCTCAAAGCTACAAAGCATGCCATAATTAAGGGAAACTATACAATATTCAGTGACAGAGAATAATACATTCAACTTAGCAATTATGCCTCTTTTCAAATTCTAGTTTTCTTGGATTTATAACATCCCATTTGATTCATCACCATGTATAGTACCCTTAATTTAAAAAAAAAAAAAAAAAAGCAAAAACCCTCAATGAAGCCTGCTAAAAAAGTGAATTCTGATTTTTTTAAATTTCATGAACTTAAGAATTATAAGTTCTTTGGTATATCACATAATTAGGGTTGCTAACCAATGACACAGGTTAGAACTCCTTATGACTATACTTAATTCTATCTTTTTATCATATTAAAAAGATTGTCATTAATACTTTTTTTCCTTTCTTCTGACACAATATTTCCTTATTTTGTTATTTCATATTATTTTTCATAATTTGTCCACTAAAGGTCTTTAAAAATTTATAAGAGGACAGTCAGGCATACTGAGACATGCCTGTGGTTCTAGCGATGAAGAAGGCTGAGGCAGAAGGATTGCAAATTGGAGGGCAGCCTCAGCAACTTACTGAGGCCTGCAGCAATTTAGTGAAACCCTGCCTCAAAATAAAAAGTAAAAAAGGGCTGGGGATGTGACTCAGTGGTAAGTGTCCCCAAGTTAAATCCATAGTACAAATAAAAAAGAAATTTATAAGAAGAATGATATGAAGTATAATTGTCAAATAAAAATACTGAGAATTTTTTAAATAAAAACACTTTCACTTTTCAACTACTATTATTCATTTTTATACATTCAAAACTTTTTTAAATGGTATTGGAGCAATAGATTTTTTTAAAATAAATAACTGAAGAAACTAAAATGGCATCCTGAAGTGCATCATACAAATCCAAAAGATCATTTCATTGTGCATCACATTTCAAGTGACAAAAAAGACAACCTCAGATATCTCACAGTTTTCTTGGAAGAAAAACATATAGGAAATGTTTAGAAAGCATTAAAAAAAAAACACATTAATAAAAAAGTAAATGTAACTTTATAAACATTAGCAAATGGTCTTTGTGGAATCTATATTAAATTTGAAAAATTCTATTTAATTCCAACTAAAAATCTAGGACCAGAAATACCAAAGTTCACAATTCAAAATTTTAAATGATAGTTGGTTAAAAAAACCAATAAACAGGAGATGGGGCTGTGGCTCAATGGTAGAGTGCTTGCCTAGCATGTGTGAGGCACTGGGTTTGATTCACACATCTGAATAAAGTAAAGGTCCACTGACAACTAAAAGAAAAAACATTTTTAAAAAACAATAAACACTTATTATTTTCATGATTTCTTTTCATCCACCCTCTATCCACCAGGGAGGTGACACAACATGTGACACAACAGGGCAATAGACTTGACAATCTAACCCTGACTCACTGTGCTAAAGCTCCTTTCCAAAGGTAAAAAGTGAGGGGAAAAATAATCAGATAGGTGGGAAGTAAAGGAATCTGAAAAAAGATAACCGTGAGCTATTAATTATGAAAGCAGAGTGACTGATAAATAGGAATTCACATTTCATAATTTTATTGTACTGCTCTATTACTGTATTATGTTTAAATTTTTCCTTAACAAAAAAGTTGGGGGTAGCTGGGCCTGAGGACATAGCTCAGTGCTGTGTTTGCCTAGCTATTCATGGAGCCCTGAGTTCAATACCCAGCACTGCAAAAAGAATTTATTTGTGAATATGAATATGTATTTGTGTGTGCATGTGTGTGTGTATATACATACGTATATACACACATTTATATATGGGGGAAAAACATAAGAGTAAACTCAAATCTTATACCTTATGTATTTTTTCATAAACATGGTAGTGGTACAAGTGGTAATACTAAATTTGGCTTCTTTAATTAATTACTTATTTCTTTAGTGTCAGTAATAATCCGGTACTCATGTTCAATAGTCTGGCCCAGAGGTTGCTAAAATATGTGCACAGCTGACTCACCTGGGCATATTTGCAATTATAATCACTGAACTAGCCTTTAACAATGGAAACCATGATTAAATATATACATACGTATATACATCATATATATATTTACACACACACACACACACACACGTAAATATATGAAATTACATACAAACAGAGAAAGGGTTTTTTTTGTTTTAGGATTCCAGAGAATTTTCTACTTCTTTAAGCATGTTAAAACAAATATTAATATTAATTATATTTGTACTATTTTTCAAGTTTTCCATAGAGTACAATAACTTCAAATGTGAAACTATGCAGTTCACAATAGATGACAGGCAAATAATACTGAATATTTGATGCTGAACTGAAATAGAAAATATGATTTTGACATTAGCACAATGACAATCCCAAAATATCACCATAACAATCTATTTTGTCAAAATAACAACTCAAGACAATTTGTCTCCATTAGTTTTTATTTATTTAAATAACCCCTCATTTGTCTTTTTGCATATGTAAAATTTTATAAATTAAATTCATTTTCATTAAATTTATTTGTAAAATTACAAAATTTATTTATAATCATTAAATTGTGAGTAAAGATACTAGATAATGGTACCTATTATCTATATAAACAATTCTACTTTCACATTTTATAAGACATGAAAGAGAATCATTATCATAGAAACTATCATATGCAAAGTTGCTGTTCCAGTTAAGATTAGCCAATCTGGGGATTAACTAATCAAACTGCATTCCAGCAAATTCTAATTTCTATATATCCATTTTCATTTTTACATTTAATACTTCATGTGTAAATTCTGTTCAAATTTTTAAGGTATATTTATAATTTTATAACTGGCACAACTGGTTTATTATACATTTGGGTTGTTTCTACCTCTTGGTTATTTATAAATACTGTTGCTAAGAATGTGTTATATAAGTATCTGAGCTTCTGATTCAATGATTTGGGGTATATAAATCCATGGATGAGGTTGTTGAGTCATATGGTAATTCTGTTTTACTTATTGAAAAACTCTTTTCTACAGTAGCTGCATCCTTTATTATTCTCACTAGCAATGTAGAAGGGACTCAGTTTCTCCACATTTTCACCAACACTTGTTTTGTTCCTACTTCATGACTAATATAGTAGGAAGGCATCAATCAAAAGCATTAATATAATAAATATTTGAAGAAATTACCAAAAACTTACCTTCTTCATTTCTTTGTTCAAATGTTACCTTCTCTGTAAGGTCTTCTTAATCACCCTACTTAATACTGCAATTTCTCTACCCCATCATCTATCTTCTCTATCCTTCTTATTTCTCTCTTTAGCATTTATAACCATCTATATATACTATATGTCTATTCATTTTGTTTCTCATCCCCAAAATATTCGAATGTTAGCTTCTCAGGTGAGAGGCCCGATCAGTTTTGTTCACTGACAAATCTTCTATGGTAGCTCACTTCTTAGCCCATATTGTAATGTACCAGTATTTGCCTAAATTAATATAAAAAGTGAAATAAGCAGATAACTTAAATTTCTGTTACAGAAATTGAAAGGCACCCCTTGGGTCTAGAAAAAGTTAAAATGACATTGTAACTGATAATAAACTCGGTATCTTATGAGATGGTACGTGATAAAAATACACTGATTAAAGAGGGTTGGATGGGTATAGATTTATAACATATTTCATTTGGTTGCCTGTTTACTATTCTACATGTTCCCATGTTCTATTATTAGTGATATAGTAGCTACTGAATGTATATTTCTCTTAAAACTTGATTAATCCTTCACTTTTATTTTGATATAGTTTGGCACTTTTTTATTTATTTGTAACATCTTTTATATGTGAAGAATGTTTTTCCTTTGGCCTTATGACAAGTGTTTTTTAGTCTAGATTTTTCTTTTCATAGAATTTGGCATTTTGTATGTGGTCAAATTGATTTCTTTCTCTATAACTTCTGCTGTTTGCAGCATGCTGTGCCTATCCTAGGTTGCTATAAATATTAATTCCTTCTAAAATTTTTACAATAAAATATTAAAAGGGCTATATGGATTTATGAATGAGTTTTATATAAAAATGAAGGNCATCATTACACTAGGTACATGTATAATTTCACAACTAAGGCAACTCTACACTATGTACAAGCAGAGAAATGAAAAGTTGTGCTCCATTTGTGTAAATGAAATAAAATGCATTCTGCTGACATGTAGAACTAATTAGAAAAAAAATTTAAAGTTATTATTAAAAAAATGAAAAAAGAAAAAAAGCAAAATTCCAATAACACCCCTGCGTTTTTCCTATTGTAAGCAGCATTAGGAAATTCTGCCACAACTAAAATTGAAGGTACTTGATTTAATAAACTATTCCCCAAAACTTATGAAACAAAGAAATTAGTTTTCTTAAACACTAAATAAAACCCAAGCAAATATAAAATTTCAGATAGATAGGTGAAATGCATATATAGAGAGTGAGGTTACAAAATATCACTTGAAAAGGTCAGAAGAGACCTAAAGTCAGCCAAAAGCTACTGCTCACTAGAAGACCCTGTATTTGATGAAATATCCAAAATTCATTAATTCACACCACTTCATATGTTTTGAACAAAAGAAAGCAAATAAACCCAATGGAAGTAATAAAATTGCCTTGCTATAATGATCACTTTTTTTTTTAAAAATGGCAAATTTATAGTTAAATGGGTTTTGCTTAATCGACAAATATCCATTGTGGATTTCCTTCTATCAGAAAAGGACCTTGAGTCTCTGACTGAATTTAAAACTCTATTATATAATCTTCTGCCTTTAAGAAGCTTATAAACAGTTTGAAAAGATTAAATATTTGCAAATAAAAATCTAATCAAATTCCCAAGCCCATAGCAGGTATGCTAAGAAGTTAAGAAACTCATTTTAAGTGACCCATCAAGTTAAGGATCACTTTAACTCTCCACTGCTTTCACAGAGAAGATTGCAGGGCCTCAGGCATGTTAAGCCAGAGCTCTTCCACCCAGCCCTAAATCTAACTTTAAAAGAAAGGAGTTTAAGTAGGGTAGAAAACATGTTCTCAGTAGAATAAAAGGATGAGAACCTCAGGCAAGGTGGTATGCCACTATAATCCTAGCTATCAGAGACTGAAGCAGGAGGATCTCAAATTCAAGGTCAGCCTGGACAATTTAGGAGACCCTCTCTGAAAGCAAAAAATAAAAAGGAATAGGGATGTAGCTCAGTAGTAGAATGCTTGTCTAGCATGCAGGACCCCCGATTCAATTACCACCACAACAACAAAAAGGTAAGAACCAAATTTTAGACAAAATAAATGACAAGGCATAATTCAGGAAACCATACGAGCTATGAAGAGCAATGATCATTTATTGAGCACACATGTGTCAGGCAGTGTTTTTTTGCCTACAGTATATAATGTGATCTTCAAAACAATTAAGTTTTATTTTATTAATCTTACTTCATGGAGTTTAAGTAATCTGCTCAAGGTTAAACTACTAGGAAGTAGCAGAGCTGAAATTCAAATTCAGGTGTTGTTCATTTCAGAGTTTAGCCTCTTAACTAATACACAATACCATAAACCATGCTTGTCAGGAAAGGGAAGTTACGGAGTAGAATGATAAAAGTTTGAAAATGGACATGAGACCATAACCTTCCAAACAGCAAAGTCAAGTCGTTTTATGGCACATCATGGCACTGAATATTTCTTAAACAATTCTGACAAATAGGCCATGAAGAATTCTGAGAGTCTGATCCAGTGAAACAAGACTCTTGACCTATTTGTAAAAATCCAAAGAAACTCTTTTATGAAGGATTCTATTAAGCCATATTTTTTGAAAGTTTAAGCAAAAATTATTCAAATTTGTAAATTCATATAGTAAGAACACATTCCCTATTTGAGATTTTTCCTCTTTATGTCCAAAATAAATAACAATTTAGTATTTATTCTAACAATTTAATCTCTAAATCCAAACCTCAATTTAAGACTTTAAAGTATTTTAACACTTTCTGGTCATGTGAATTATGCTTTCAATACATGCATTTTCTGATCTATTTTATGGGCCAGCACACTTATCAGCAAATCAGAAATACAGTTAAATCAAAAAGTAAGTTACTTAGATCCCTTCCCCCTTAAAAAAAAAAAAAAAAAAAAAGTTTTTCTTCACAAACCAAAAGCAAAAGCAATGTAATAGAGTATATACTGTCTACTAATGTATATCAAATAACATTACATTTTTCTAAAACTATAAATAAGAAAGTTTTAGGCAAAAATGCAAGAACTAACTAATATTTCATCATATCTTTGTTTATCATATCTCCTTTTTTTATTGAAGTGAGGATAAATCCAATGGGAACAGTTTTACAAGAAGGCTTGTCTGTGGGGATTTGCCTTGTTAAGAGCAAATGACAAATGGTTTCCCCCATAGGAAACCTACTCTTGTTTTATATAAATGTATCCTTTCAGATTTGGTACCACAAATGAGACTGCAAAAAAAACATCAGATTCTGTTTGAAAGTTCCATTGTCATTGTTTTGGTGTCTCTTAGATGGTTTGTTTCAAATAATTAACAATGTCAACACTCAAATTGTTCATCTTTATCACAGAAAGGATATCAAAACTAAGTTAAAGTCTAGGCTCACTGATTTACTTTAAATTCTAAAATAGAGAAAAGTAAAACTATATCTTGGTTCTTACTTATTCTTATCACAGTCTCATACTATTATCAGTGAACAAGATATCTTTCCAAAAATTCAGATTAAGAAAATAAAGAGTCATATAACAGCATGGCTGCTGGTATTGCTTCTAATTGCTGTGGAATGAAGGGCAGCCCATTCACATGTTCATTCTGCTGGAGCACTCAAGAGTGCAGCAACACCTTTAAAGCCCAACAGGGCAAGCCTCAGCTTGTCCTACC
This sequence comes from Marmota marmota marmota, assembly GCF_001458135.2. NCBI lineage: Eukaryota > Metazoa > Chordata > Mammalia > Rodentia > Sciuridae > Marmota > Marmota marmota. Next base: position 7,498,332 of record NW_025999998.1, on the reverse strand, counting down.
TCTATGAGCTGCCAGTACTTTGCTTTTATTCCACGAGTAAATGACCTACAGGAACAAATGTTTCCATATTTAAAATTAATAAATGGATTGTTATAACAATCTTCAGAATGTTTAGAATCACCTTTGTCAAAGAAGTGAAAAAAGGGGCTGGGAAAGTAACTCAGCGGTAGAGCCGATGCTTACCATGGGTAAGGCCCTGGGTTCAACCTCCACCACAAAAGGAAGAAAGGAGTAAGGAGGGAAAGGAAGGAAGGAGGAAAGGGGGGCAGAAAGAGTAAAGAGGTACATGTTTTGAACAGCCAACAATAAAAAATTAAAAAAAAAAAAAAAAGAGGTACATGTCAACCTGATAATTACTTATACTAATACATTAGTTATGTATACATCATTAATATCCAGTAAGGGAAAATACAAATAACAAGAATTTTTAAAAAATCTTTAATTTTCTAGAAAAATTATGAAGAAAGTTATAGATAAAATAACAAATATTCTGAGTACTAAATGCTAAGCAGAGTTTACACTAACTAAAAGACAAGGATATTTGTCAGAGTGAGGAATGAGGAGTCTGGGGTTCAACAGCCTCAGCTCTGATAATATATATGTAACATTTATCAGAGTCACTTAACCTCAAGTCACTTAACCTCAGTTTTCTTATGTAAATAAGTAGAAGGTAGGCAGGAGTAACTAAACAATCTCCAGAGTCCATCCGACTTAAAAACTCTGATGCTAAAATAAAATCCTAATTATGTCTCTATTGAAATCCTATATATTTGTGCCATTTAAAAGCATGTGTAACTCTACTAAGGAACCATTTCACTTGTCTAATCTCTACTATAGCCCTCTGGCTGTTTCTTTTGGTCTGCTATGCTGGGCCAGACATAGTAGAGGGACAAAGGAAAATGGCAATAGAATAGTTTAGCAGAGACAGGAAGAAAGGCTGAAATTGAGTCCTTGAGGAATGAAGACAGTCAATAAAGGGGGTTTGAGGTTCCAGCTTCAAAAGCTTGGCTACTATGCAAACAGAGTCAAATTCTAAAACATAGGTCAATGCTTGGATAAAGCTCTTTTACATATAGAGATGGTCTTCTTCCTAATAAGACTATTAAACTTTGTTTGCTGTTAAGAAATTGCTATTATAGAATAAATAGATCAATTTTCTCACATTGGAAATGTGAGAATTGTTATCACATAACATAAATTATTATATTTATCTTAATGACATCACAAATTTAAATACACTGCAGTTATATTTTAAAAGAAAATGATCTTTAAATGCTAGAATAAAAATTGCCTGTGGTTTGTTCTTCTTTGTTTATTCTTGGCATTTTTGGTACTGGGGATTAAACCCACGGGAGCTTAGCCACAGAGCCACATTCTCATTCCTTTTCATTTTTTGAGACACGGACTCGCTAAGTTAATGAGGCCACTTCTGAACTTGTATACTCCTTCCTCAGTCTCCCATGTCACTGGAACTACAGGCGATTCCACTGAGCCTGGTACCTTTGCTTTTATTAATACTACATGAAACATAAAATAATAAAATGCCAAATAAAATTATACTTTGAATTTAAGTATGAGATATCTAAAACCACAGAAAATACTACATGGAATATAAAACAATAAAAAGCCAAATAAGCATGGGCTGGCTTGTGGCTCAGTAGTGAAGCGCTCGCCTAGCACATGTGAGGCATTGGGTTCAATCCTCAGCACCACATAAAAATAAATAAATAATTAAAGTTATGTCCATCTACAACTAGAAAACTATATTTTTAAAAAAGCCAAATAAACAAGTTGCAGTGGCACATGCCTATAATCCTAGCAACTGAGGAAGCTGAGCCAGGAGAATCACAAATTCAAGGCCAGCCTCAGCAAGCTAGCAAGACCCTGTCTCAAAATAAAAAACAAGAAGAACTGGAGATGTAGCTCAGTGGTAAAGCACCCCTAGGTTCCATCCCTGCTACAAAAATAAAAGGAAAGAAAGAAAAAAATAATAACAATTTGATTTTGATTTTAAGTATAAGGAATCTGAAAGCATAGAAAGTTGTTATAATGTTGAAATTGATATTGCATTACATTCATAACAAAATGTACTACAAATATTACTGAAATTAGCATATATATTTAATGATTTTTTTTGCAGGGTTACATTTATGTTTGGTTCAATACTGACTTATTAAACATTGTACTGGTGTTTTCTTCTTATACTACATCTTCCATCTACTTCTGAAAAGCATGAAAATCTAATATCCAGGATCACTTAGCATAGGTATTTCCTAATGGCAAAAAGAATTAAATATAGCCCTTTGAGAAAAGAAATGGTAGTTAGTTATGGGATAAAATCATTTAATTAGAGCATAGTTTTAGTTATTGCACATCACTTTATTATTCAGTCTGGATAGTTATCCTGGAATAGAAATATTTAAAAGACTGCTACAAAATCTTGTACATTTCTAATGCACACTGGATCACACAGAAATTTAGTAATTAAAGTTATACACAAATTAAAAATAGAGACCTTATTTAATGTATTTATTTTTTCATGCTGTCATTCAGTTTCTAACAATATAATATTTTAAATCAAGAGATTTAGATCTACATTGTGTTGTATATTCAAATGCCATTAATTATTATTTTATTATACACATTAGTTCATATCATAATAGTTTTCAACATAAACAATGTTTAAGGTGTTTTTTGTTTTTGTTGTTGTTTGCTATAGACTTAGCAAAATTAGAAATGTGCTTCCTTCTATCTGGCCTCAGTACGATAAAAAAAATTAGGGAATCTCCTCATTACTGAAGATAATAAATAAGAAAATATTAAACAGCTTTCAATGCTATCACAAATTATTAGTACACTAGCCTTTGTGTGTCTCTTCCTTTATATTCTACTATAAACAACTTAAAATATGTCCCACTAACTGAGCAGCTAACTTTGAAGGAACCATACCAGAAGACAGTAGGCTCTTTTCCTTTATCAACTTACAAAATGATTTTAACTATTTATCCAAACCTACCCAAAAAAGTTAAAACAATGACAAACAAAAGATTAATTCCATTTCACATCTGAGAAGTATATCTCAAGACAGTTTTCTTTCTGCATCCTGCAAACAAGAGCTTCTGTCTGTGCTTGCTACTTTTTTATCACATTTCAAAACCAGGAGGCTGAAATTACTAAACAAAAGACTTAACCAGCAAGTGAAAACAACCTTCCTAATTTAATGCTGAAACAATATGAAGATAATCACTTTTAAATATTTTGCCCTCAACATAGCATTAATTTAAGTCTACATTGAATCTGTTCTTAACATAAGATTTAAAAATTTTCAAAGCAACACAGAATTCAAGAAGGGTTCAAGTTTATGTCAATAAACAAATATTTCAAATTTTATACCTTTAAGAACAGTAAAAAATAATAATTTTTATATCTATGTGATGAGTACATGGCAGTTCATGATACTATTCTACTTTAATATGAGTTTTAAATATTTCAAAATGCAGAAAGTTTTAAGAACATGTACTTTATGGTATACAGTGTTTCAATATATATTGGTTTCCCAAACATAAACTGTTTTAGATATCAGATAAGCAGATATCCCAAATGAAAATATTTTCTTATTTTTTCATAGTAATTACAAGAACACCTGATACAACATATCAACTTAAAGCTTTTCTATATATATATCATCTAGAAAGTCAAACTTCATACTGTAAAAGACAAAGGTTCCAGAACCTTCCAGGTATGTAATGGCGCATGCCTGTAATCCCAGCAGTTTGGGAGGCTAAGGCAGGAGGACTGTGAGTTCAAAGCCAGACTCAGCAACTTAGTAAGGTCCTAAACAACTCCTTGAGACCCTCTCTCTAAATATTTTAAAAGGGCTGGGGATGTGGTTCAGTGTCGGATTTAATTCATGGTACCAAAAAAAAAAAAAAAAAAGGCACAGAACCTTATTGTAAATATTCACAACTAATTAAAAAGAAGAAAAAGTGTGGTACCATGCCCTTCAATAGATGAATGGATGGATAAAAAAAAAAAAAAATGTGGCATATATACCATGTAAACACAATGGAATATTACTCAGCAATAAGAGAGAATAAAATCATGGCATTTGCAGGTAAATGGATGGAGTTAGAGAAGATAATGTTAAGTGAAGTCAGCCAATCCCAAAACAACCAAATGCTGAATGTTTTCTCTGATATAAGGAGGGTGATTCATAGTGGGGTAGGGAGGGGGAGCACTGGAGGAATAGATGAACTCTAGATAGGGCAGAGGGGTGGAAAGGGAATGAATGGTAGGGACATGGGGTTAGAAATGATAGTGGAATGTGATGAACATTATTATCCAAAATACATGTATGAAGACATGAATTGGTGTGAATATACTTTGTATAGAACCAGAGATATGAAAACCTGTGCTCTATGTGTAATAAGAATTGTAATGCATTATGCTGTCATATAAATTTTTAAAAATTAATTAAAAAAGAAGAAAATGCTAAAAAAAAAAAAAAAAAAAAAAAAAAANATAGTGATATATCCAGGTATTTCTTAGACCTTTGCTATAATATTTTTGAAACAAATACTACAAATATTGTCAGTAATAGTAATAGCTACATTATTATTAGATATGTTGAATATAGCAAACCAGGATTCACACATGGGCCCTGATATGATCCTTCTTTTTCTTTACATTGTACTAGCAACTGTTCACATTCTAGTGTTTTCAATTACACAATCCCGCTCCCATTTACCTTCATTTTTACCTCAGTCTTTCAGATTAAGCTGGTGTTCTAGGTAATGTGCCATCTATTGGCATTATTTCTAAGGTTTGTAACCCAAAAGGTAAGCTGGAATTTCCAAAGATCACATAAAATACATATTTGGGAAATTCCACACAGCAATGGAAATAAACAAAAACATAATTTTATAGGCTTATGTCATGCAACAAAAATAATTACTTCTAAGTTTATCCAGGGCAGCAGGCTGGAGGTGAGTAGAATATCAGGGTCAGGGTCGATAATATGACCTTCTCTCACAAATTACTCTGATCTTTATCTCCAGTCCATGGTCACTTGCATTCCTCTCAAACTCAAATGTGCTCAGGCAATCCTAACCCAGTTAAAATATTAAAATACATTCTTTCCAAGTTCAAAGATTTTTAAAAATCCCTCCTCACTTCAAAGCCTTATGGTTCTTATACCTTTGCTGAAATATAAATCCACATATATTATATAGCTTTACCCATTCAATATTATTTAATGGTTTTAAATTTCAAAACTCAGCAGACTTCTAAAAAACAAAGGAACAGATCAAATGTTGACCCAGCAGCACAATATTTTATCCTACTATAATTTAAATTAATTACATTTTTTGTCTTTAACTATAATTTAATTCAATTCAACATTCATGGTCTTTATGAACTAAAAATACCTCTAAAACTCATCAGGTAATGTGAGGCACTACTAAAAACTATTTCTAACATCACACAAAAGTAATTCAAAGAACTTAAACCATTCCCCTGATTTTCTTTGTCTCCAGAAAATAGCACTGAGGTAAATGTTAAATGTCCCTAATACTATTCCAAGATATATAATTCAAAAACGAGTAAGCAAAAAAAAAGGTACTGGTAAGTTCTACAGCACTAAGCCATATATCATTAAAATGACTTTCTAAAAGTGTACACACACATAAACATTCATATATACAAAACAGTTTTAAGCTAAATTCCATGTTATAAGTATACCATAAAAATGTAAAGCATTTTTAAACACCCTTTTTAGAAACATTCAGTATAATCAAGTTGTAAAACAAAGAATCTAAGTTTATCTGGTCTCTGTGTATAAATTTTTCATGTTGGGTTCTCACTGAGGCACAGTCAAATACATGTTACACATTTAAAGCTTTAGAAGTGATTTCCAGATTATTAGTTACTTATGTTTTTTTATTAATGACCCTTAAGCTGACACTTCATCAAAACTCCTCTCTTAGATTGTTATCAGATATAATCAGATGCCAATCAGTAAAAGCCTGTTGTTACATATATACTCTTGGGTAATTTAAAATGTCAACACCAGTAGCAGAAGAAAAACCTAGGTTTTATTTCAAAAATTATACCACAAAATCACCTATCTACAGCAAAATTTTAAGAGAAAGATTTAGGGAATCACTTAATGCATGAACTAGTTTTTCTCATTATTTCTTTATTTTATTCCTACCTATCTGAATCTGTGCATGACTAAATCACAATACAGCCTCCTTAAAAGAGAAAGATATTGTTTTATATCCAATAGTATCCCAATGAACAGACCTTTACAGATATATTCAACGTGTAGAAGAAAAGGAACCACTAAGTAGAAATACACTCAAACTTTTGAATAATTTAATAATGTAATAAGCGTTTTATTAAAGTAATAAAATGCCTACCCTCACAAAAAATATATGTTCTCAGTACAGTAGCCTAGCAGAAAAGAGAAGAAATTTGGAAAAGATGGTGGATTTTCTGAGTTACTTCACAATGCCTATCTGGAGTCCGAACCCCACCAAAACTTCACAATCCAGGAAAATGAACTGGGAAGAATATATAAGGCACTGGTATCAATAAGAAAAACAGGATATGATTTTTAAATATTATCTGTTTCTTCCCACTCTACTATAGCAACATCTCCCATTATTCCATAACTAAAGTATGGAAGAAAGAAACTTAACTCACAAGTCAAGTAATATGCAACTCTAAAATGGTTTTGCAAATTAAGGTACACTAAATGACTGAAAATTAAGAGAACCAGATGCATTCTAAGTATGATAGTTATATTGAAATAAACACATGCTATTAAGCATACAAATCTGAATGTAGTTCAGAAACTTGAATGTTTTTACATTAACCAACTAAAAATAGCACTCAAAAATAATTTTTAAAAATTATAATGGGGCTGGGGTTGTAGCTCAGGGGTAGAGCACTTGTCTAGCACTAGTGAGGCACTGGGTTCAATTCTTAGCACCACATATAAATAAATAAATAAATAGATAGATAAAATAAAGGTCCATTAACAACTAAAAAAAATTAACTTAATAATAATAGTAATTAGAGTCTCTTAATCTTTCATTCACTTCCCTATTAGGCTGGCAAAAGAAATGAGGTATAGTAGAATATGTGACTTTTCCTGAGTTAAGCAAAAATGTTTCTGTTCTTAGTTAGTCCTGCTCTAAAAATCCTGACATCTACTTACCACATTAAAATTTTATGAAAATGCAGATGAGACATAACAGTTTTTCTGATACCAAATCTGAATTAAAAGAATGATTATCATGCTCACTTCCACAGCACATACACTAAAATTGGAATGATACAGAGATTATCATGGCCCCAACACAAGAATAACATGCAAATTTGTGAAGCATTCTATTTATTAAAAAAAATTATCTAAGTACAAGCCATATTCAAAATAAAAGTAATAATTATTACCAGTGGAGAAATATAAGAGAAGACTAGTGTGGATGATGGCAATGCTTCCAGACCAGGGCTTCAAAGTAGTCCAAAGAGTGTCTGAACTTGCCCAGACCTTGACAGGATTTGAGCTCAAACACCAGTTGAATAGTATTGGGTGGGGGATGAAAAAGTCAAGGATTTTATAAATAGAGAAATGTAAAAAATGAAATCAAAAGAAACCTAAATTACTTTCTAGTGCTTCTGGTCTGTCTGTCTCTCTCTCTCATCTATCCACATACTTGTGAAATTATGTCCGGTTTTAAATAACTCATTGGTGAGCAACAGGCAGGAGCCCCAACTGTCAGACACTTGTCTGGCACACATACATAGTGAAGCTGGCTCCAGCAGGAACTCAAGCTGTGAGGCTCAGATAATTCCTATGTGGGTGAGCAAATCAGGGCACTTGGCCATCCTCTCTACTAGAACCAATAAAATGGTAGAACCTTCTGACACTTTGCCATAGGTATGGTCATTATCCTAGTGTCAGGTTTAGAGTTTTATTTCTTTGTTGTTGTTATTAGAAGCAGCAAGGGCAAGCAACATGCTAGCCTTTCAGAACATAGGTAAAGCAATCACCAATTCCTGGCTCTATGTTACTGGCATGCTTCCTTTTCCCAGTGCCAATTTTGACATGGAATCAGAGACTGTTAGTGTTGGAAAGAGCTTTGGAGATTACGAAGTCCTACTGTTTCATTTTACAGATGGAAAGGCTGAGACCTACATAATTTAAGTGACTAGGCTAAGGTTTTACACTTAGGGGCAAACTGAGTACTTTTGTTGTCTCCTCTTTATACTTATTTTGCTGGTACTTTTGAAGTCCTTAATTTCTCAACCTAGTCACTGTCTCTCATTTCCTTTTTTACCACATCTTAATTTATCTGTCTCCTCTCACCAACTAATATACTTAATTTTTTCAGACCAATTGCCTTACTCTCTTATCACTGATTCAGTTCCTATTATCCCATACCTATTTTTGCCTAAACAGGAAACATCAAGAACCTCTGGGACTCCTTGTCCAAGCAATATAAAATAAAGACAAATTGTATTGACTGGGTATTTCTAAATGAGAAAGAATCCAGGAGTTAAAAGAGTCAGCAACAGACAGGTGTATGTGACTGTGCAAACTAGAGACTTAACTAGAGATTAACCCTAAAATATTTAGCTAGAGGCAAGAACAAACTCATGATGACGGAGAATTCTGAATCAAAACTACACTTAGGTACATCATTAGTGAAATAAGGTTATATATTTGTTAAAGAGGGTAGTCAGATGAATATTATAAGAAAATAATAGATGATTGAAAATAATCTTCCGATGTAAAGCCCTATTTCCTAGACTTTTTTGAAAAGTTTCTTTAAAATGTGTCAAACTCACAAGCAGAGAGTTGAGAGTAAGTCTCATTTATGTGATGGGGCTAATTATAAAAATAACGTAAAGGGGGGTCATATAATTAATTAAACACAAGATGGGGGAAGATGGGAGCAGGTAAAATGAAAGTCAAACAAAAAGTTTGTACAATATACAATACTTTGGGGGAAAAAGATGACTATCAGACAAATTTTTCAAATGGAATGTGTTAATCATAATTTTTCTACTTTGACAAAGATTAAAACCATTTAAATCACTCTAAAATAAGAAAAACATTTCATTCTTAATCAAATTGCTCAAAAGAATAAAAATGTATCAAATTACCAAACAGCAACTTTATATATAGCTTCCAACTTCAAAATGCTAAACATTTCTAACATCCAAAGAAAGAAGCCAGAGAAGACATTTCCCCTCTGTAATTTCATATATTATTCTGGATAATGTTCAAAGATTACTTTACAATCTAAGATAGGAGTTAGCAAATTAATTCCAAAATTCCTTATTGTTATAGGAAGACCAGAGCTGACTTCACACATTTCATACCCTCAGTAAATAACAATAATAAGCAATATATTATAGACCTGCAGAATAATTCCTTGAACAATTCATCTTTATAAAATTGACTAGAATATCCTATTATATAGTAATGACTAGATTTAATATGAAGTTTATAAATAAGGCTCAAAATGATCTCAAACAAATTCACGTGAAACGTGAAGAGGAAAATCTAAATAGGATAATGAAATGGACAATGGGAAGTGTAAGACACAATGAAATGTTACATCATTAGTTCTTAATCTGAAATCCCTAGACCAGGGGAATTATGTGAATGTAGTAGAAGGAGCCCCACTATAATATGGCTGCAGAGTAAAATTAAAACATAATTTTGGACTAACATTCTTTTAATTCAATGTGGTAACAAGACTGATTATCAAATGGCAATCCAAAGCTGTGACTGAGAGATATCTTTATGGTCTTGTTTTATTTTTAAAAGGAGAGAAAAAAGAATAATTACTTAATAACTTGGACTTGGACTAGTGGACAAAGTCTTTCAGAACTTCAGCCACATTAGAAAATAAATGGTCACCAAGGATCATGTTTCAATGATAACTAAGTAGCAAAAAGGTTACAATAGGTATCTAAACATTTCCTAATAAAAATAACCAACAGGTATTCCACAACAAAGACTAACTAACCTACATTACATAAATTATGTTTTAAATTTCACAAAAACCCTAAGATTTACCCTATTTTTCAAATGAGAAAACTGAGGCTAAGTGAAGGCAAATAACTTGTCCCAGGTCATACAGCTAATAAGATTATCTGAAATCTGACTCCAAGCCTGTGTTCTCAGCCTTTAATATACTCAAACCATGCATTTTTGTATTGATACTCTAAAAACAATGCAGTTTTTTAACTGATCATTTTAATGATGTACATGCTGTACTTTGATATAAACCCAAAACTTCAAATATAAAGATTTCTAAACAATACAATTTGCCATATACTTTTAAAAATCACGGTGTCATTGACTAACTAGTAAACTGTGGGACTATATTTTTTTTACAGAAAAAATGCCTAACCTTCTTTAGTTAAGACCAGTATTTAAAAACATTGTTACTCTCTAGTGACTTTTTATATTCTTTGACACATTCCACCACATAAATTGTTATACTTTATAAAGTTACTTTTTAAAATTATCACCATTAGCTGATTATAGTTTAATGTGGAATACATCCATGAAACTTTACCTTTCAAAGTTTACTTGGAGAAGACACCACTGTGTCAGTATTTACCTTTGAGAGTATATTGTTGTGAAAAGAATTGATGTGCAAGAAACAGCCCAAAACACCAGATTCAACAGCTCTAAAAAAATCTCTTCAGATACAGAAAATTGTTCCCACTTTAGAAGTATAAGGCACAGAATAAGTCAGAGAATCTAAAACTTTGCTGATAATAAGCAGAATTCAAAAACCAAGCCAGATCTATATGTGTAATAAGAATTGTAATGCATCCCGCTGTCATGTATTTAAAAAATAAAATCAATAATTACAAAAAAAAAAAAAAACAAGCCAGCCTACTCCAACAGCATAAAGCAGGAACTGATTTATCTAGATAACTTTTTATATTATTATTGTTGATTATTAAGCATGATAACTACCATATTTGCCTTCACTTAGCCACCATAAACATTTATACTTTTCAGGTGTATTTCTGAACATTATGCCATGAAAGCCTATCACTAATTATGCTATATAAAAGTGTTATAAGAACATGTAATATACTGATATGTGCCAGCAATATCAAATTCTAGAAAACCAAAACACCAGGTTATGTTTTTCTCAAGTTAAAATAAATTTTTGAGATTCAAAAATCTGCATATATTTTAATTTATAAGGACTTCTGATGACATTGACTACATCAAAGATTTCAACTTTAGTATGCTATATGTTGCAATAATACACACACTTCAATATAAAAGTGCCAATGAGACAGTACATTAAATTTTAAACTCCACAGAAATAAGACTATATATTTGAATGCACAGGTAATTAAAATTTTTTCTTTAAATAAAAGTGCTAATCATTTCACATTTTTAGTTATAATAATCTAATATTGATAACAGCACAGCACCCTCTGGTGCATCTGTTATAAGATGTGCAAAATTCCTACAAAAAAAAAGCGATGGAATCCCAGAGTAAAAATAAACCTAGAAATCAATAGGTTAATACTCTTTTATTTACTCCAGCACATATTTTTAAACTCTAATGCTTAAAAACAATTTTCATTTTAAAAAAACTCTACAAATTTTATAGCAGCAACTAAAATAGGTCAGGAAATTTTTTGTTTTAAAATATGAAACTAACAAAAAAAATTTGTTTCTAAAACATATCGCTCAAATTAAAATAACATCATGCAAAAAAATTATTCTAAGTATGAAATGGTTAAAATTGACTTATGTTAACCAAATTTCACTTTAGTCAAATCCTTTTGCTTCAGATAAATTTGACCTTTGAATGTGTAAGGAGCTTCCACATTCTTTTTCTGGATTCAAAGAGAACTTGTCATTATTTGTAAAAATTGATAAACAGTTTATAAAAGCATCTACAAGTTCTACAGCTTGAAAATACAGGGATACTTAGACATGAGCTATGACCAATCTTCAGTAGTTCAAAGAGGACAGTACAAAAATTTTACTTAAAAAAAAAAACAAAAAACTCCTCCTAGGAAAATAATTAACTCTAAAATATCTAACCAAAGACAAAAGCAAGGAATGCCACCTGCTTTAGACAGCCCTTTTGTGAACCCCTGTGGAAGTCCCAACACAATGCAGTAAAAAAATGAAAGTGACACCTGTTTAAAGCAGCCATCTGTCTCTAACACACTAGATTTAGTCAAATCTACTTATCTTAGATTTCCAAAATATGGGAACACTATGCACCTGTGAACAACAAGGAATTTATAAGCCATTTTGTGGTAGCTACTAGAATATCCAAAGAGTTAAAGACAAATGATATACTTAAGCAAACTATTTTAATAAAGTAACTGAGAACAAAGGATATTTAGTCAGATGTTCAACATAAAAGAATAAACAATCAGCATATTCATCATTTAAAAAGTCTACTTATTTAGTATTTTCATTTCTTATATTCTCAGTGTAGATATTAACAACAAAGTAACAATCCTATTAGACTGCTCAGATCAGAGGAAAAAAAAATTAACTCTTACTACACACCTGACACCCATCCTTTAAAAATATACACAAACATACACATAATTTAAAATCTGAAAAGCAAAATTATGTACCACCTACAGTTTGAAAATACAGTGATACTTATTATCCCAGAGTTGGAAGTTTAGAGGAATGCATACATAATACCAACTTTCTCCAGAATAATGAAAAACATCACCTTATCATTCAAATAGTGCATGGCAACTATCTTAGGATTCATTCAGTTTTTTGTTATTTTTTAATGGTTAAAAAAAATTACCAATAAATTTGTTAAAGGTTAAAAAAATTGTTTAAGGTTAAAGAATTTCAAGCTTTTAAACTATAAACCTTTTAATTGAGTACCTAAGTAGAGTACAAGACTATTTGAATACTGAAGAATAACACAGTATTTCAGAAATCAGGCACAACTACCTCTATATAATGAAAACGTTGTAAAACGATGCAAACTTCTAGGAATACATTATTAGTTTACGACATACATGTAAATTTACTATGCCTATGTCCTATATGGTTTAATATAATTCATAGGAAAAACAATACAAAAAGACTGAAAAGCATTATAATATAAAATAAACGATATTTAGCTACTCAAACAAAGTTACTAGTGAATATAGTTTGAAAGCATGATTACTTTCACAGATTTCTGATAGTCTAAAAACTGAAAGCAATACCAACACATAACATACACTCTTCTAGGAAAAATATTACAGAAAGAATGAACTAAATGCTGAGTATTTACCTCTGTATTTAATTTTAAATGTCATTTGTTTTGTTACTATTTATGATTATTATTTAACCAATCCATATGAATAATTTTCATTTACTTGAGCCCTAAGTATCTCTAACAGCAACTTTTATACCACATGCATGCTTTAAAATTGGTTAAGAAGTCAAATTCAATTTAAACTCTGCTTTCAAATCAGTTTGCGAACCTAAATTTAAATTTTAGAAAATCTAAAACACACAAGTAAAATGCCTCAAAATGTTTTTAGACACTGCAAATAAAAATACTAAATATAACATTGTAGAATATATATAATCTACTTGACTGAAACTTATGTAAATGGCATAAGATCTAAAACTATCCCAAGACAGCAAAACTCCTATTAACTTCAGAGACAGTTTATAGGACCCAGGAGCTTCACCATCCAAAAGTGTTCAGGCATTTGACACTCATCTGAACAGAAAAAAAAAATACAAGTTAGTCAGAGAAATTTTCATGGAATTTAGGTTGGGGAGGGGATGATTAGAAAGAGATGTGAGTGCTGAAGAAAACTTCCTTTCGAATAAAATATCATCTGCATTTAAAATAGGAATCACAAGAAAACGAAAAAGGAAGTTTTATTAAACCCCTAACTCCTATTTTAAAATATTAGCCTAAATATCATTATAATTACCCAACTTGCTCATTGACAATCTCAAGAATAATTAATGCTGTCATATTATTCACAGGCTGCTGTCAGTTAATCAATATATGTTTGCTGTTACAAAGAATACTGTTTAAATAAGTGTTTTAAAATCTAAATTGGAAATTACAACATGTGCAACTATAATAGTACATTATATCTGTTTTAGTATACATTCATTAACAATACTTTTGACTGATAATTAAAAGTTAGACTGAAAAATGAACAAAATTGAGATCTGTAAAACCAGGTTAGCTTTAATCAAGAACCCTACTACTTGAGGACTGATAAGTATTCAAATCTGCAGAGAAAAACATTTTCTTGGGGAAAAAAAAAAAAAGAAGTTCCCTCTTCCTAGCAGGTTTAAGTTCACTGTCCAAAGAAAATAAAAAAGTAAATAAAAAATATATGTTAAGTACACACATGCCTAGATCTTAACAACCACAAAGAAAGTGAAATATACACACGTTTCAAGTTGAGAAGCTTCATGCATTCTTTATGAACAACTTGACTTCAATTTCAACTCTCAAAGGGAAATGATGAAAAAAAAAAAAAACCTCTTAAAGTACCATAACTGTCACAAATAACATTGTGAAGTGAGTTCTCGAAAGCTTCCTTGTGTCCTTTCCCTGTTCATCACACACGAAGTCTCATAACCACAATGAAAATTGTTAACACTCCACTGTGGGGAGGGGAGGTTCATCAAAGTGAAATGGAACCTCACTACTACTCCCTCCCATCTCCACAAGAAGGATAAAGCACTGTCAATAACTACTAACCCAAGTACAACAGATACCCTGCATCCGGTTTAAATCACAAGCGCGCACACACACACACACAGACACACACACACACACCAAAAAGAGAGAGACAGAGACTGACTTTAGAAAAGAAAAAAAAATATATATATATATATATATATCTTTCCCTGTGCAACAGAGAGCCCAGCGAAGAGGCCCCGGGTTTCAATGTATGTGCAAGGGGTTGGGGCTGGGGGGGGGGGTAGGGGGGAAAGTGCTGAATGGATATTAAGACTGTTTGCAGCACAAAGAAAATACAATTTTAAAAGAAAAAAGAAAACCATGAAGCTGATGATGGTCAAAGAAGAGCAGCTCATTTAGCACCAAGCAAAGAGGGGCAAAAATGAAGGGAATAGGCGGTGGGAAAAGTTCACGGATGTATGAGGATAAAAATAACAAGGCCCCACAAGTGAACAACAACAACAACAAAACACCACCTCTTGGGTCCCCCCACCCGGCCGCACATTGTTATCTATTTCGGTTTTCAAAGAAAAAGGAAACAAGCCGCTTTGAAAAAGAACGGGGGCAAAAAAAAAAAAAAATCCCTTATCTCTTCACCTGACCCTCCTCCTCTCACCAGACCTAAGGGAAAGATCCAGCATCCGCATCTGAAAACTGTGGCTCCCTCTCCCGCTCGGCTCTCAGCCCCCCGCGCTCCCGCTCCATCCCTGAAGTGCGGCCGCCGAGGGCCGGGGAGGGCCAGCGGGCGGCGAGGCGCCCACACCCCCGACCCAGCCGCGGCGCGCAGGGTCCATTGTAAACAAGCCGGGGACAGAGCCCCTCGGCTGCCGCGCCGCAGCAGCAGCCCGGTGTCAGGAGTCAGACCCCGCACAGCCACGCTCCGCTCGCACACACGAACACACACNCCTAGGAAAATAATTAACTCTAAAATATCTAACCAAAGACAAAAGCAAGGAATGCCACCTGCTTTAGACAGCCCTTTTGTGAACCCCTGTGGAAGTCCCAACACAATGCAGTAAAAAAATGAAAGTGACACCTGTTTAAAGCAGCCATCTGTCTCTAACACACTAGATTTAGTCAAATCTACTTATCTTAGATTTCCAAAATATGGGAACACTATGCACCTGTGAACAACAAGGAATTTATAAGCCATTTTGTGGTAGCTACTAGAATATCCAAAGAGTTAAAGACAAATGATATACTTAAGCAAACTATTTTAATAAAGTAACTGAGAACAAAGGATATTTAGTCAGATGTTCAACATAAAAGAATAAACAATCAGCATATTCATCATTTAAAAAGTCTACTTATTTAGTATTTTCATTTCTTATATTCTCAGTGTAGATATTAACAACAAAGTAACAATCCTATTAGACTGCTCAGATCAGAGGAAAAAAAAATTAACTCTTACTA
Organism: Marmota marmota marmota; assembly: GCF_001458135.2. Classification (NCBI taxonomy): domain Eukaryota; kingdom Metazoa; phylum Chordata; class Mammalia; order Rodentia; family Sciuridae; genus Marmota; species Marmota marmota. The sequence goes on along the minus strand of NW_025999998.1, from coordinate 7,482,169 downwards.
CACACCTGACACCCATCCTTTAAAAATATACACAAACATACACATAATTTAAAATCTGAAAAGCAAAATTATGTACCACCTACAGTTTGAAAATACAGTGATACTTATTATCCCAGAGTTGGAAGTTTAGAGGAATGCATACATAATACCAACTTTCTCCAGAATAATGAAAAACATCACCTTATCATTCAAATAGTGCATGGCAACTATCTTAGGATTCATTCAGTTTTTTGTTATTTTTTAATGGTTAAAAAAAATTACCAATAAATTTGTTAAAGGTTAAAAAAATTGTTTAAGGTTAAAGAATTTCAAGCTTTTAAACTATAAACCTTTTAATTGAGTACCTAAGTAGAGTACAAGACTATTTGAATACTGAAGAATAACACAGTATTTCAGAAATCAGGCACAACTACCTCTATATAATGAAAACGTTGTAAAACGATGCAAACTTCTAGGAATACATTATTAGTTTACGACATACATGTAAATTTACTATGCCTATGTCCTATATGGTTTAATATAATTCATAGGAAAAACAATACAAAAAGACTGAAAAGCATTATAATATAAAATAAACGATATTTAGCTACTCAAACAAAGTTACTAGTGAATATAGTTTGAAAGCATGATTACTTTCACAGATTTCTGATAGTCTAAAAACTGAAAGCAATACCAACACATAACATACACTCTTCTAGGAAAAATATTACAGAAAGAATGAACTAAATGCTGAGTATTTACCTCTGTATTTAATTTTAAATGTCATTTGTTTTGTTACTATTTATGATTATTATTTAACCAATCCATATGAATAATTTTCATTTACTTGAGCCCTAAGTATCTCTAACAGCAACTTTTATACCACATGCATGCTTTAAAATTGGTTAAGAAGTCAAATTCAATTTAAACTCTGCTTTCAAATCAGTTTGCGAACCTAAATTTAAATTTTAGAAAATCTAAAACACACAAGTAAAATGCCTCAAAATGTTTTTAGACACTGCAAATAAAAATACTAAATATAACATTGTAGAATATATATAATCTACTTGACTGAAACTTATGTAAATGGCATAAGATCTAAAACTATCCCAAGACAGCAAAACTCCTATTAACTTCAGAGACAGTTTATAGGACCCAGGAGCTTCACCATCCAAAAGTGTTCATCCCTTTTCAGAGTTGACCAAACTTGGAATTGAGCTCAATCTGTATTATATTTCTTGCCTCGCCCTTAGCCTCTTTACTTGACAGCCTAAGGTAGTAGAGGTTCATGCCATTCCAGGCTGCATTCAAACAGATGAATGGCTTCCTTCTATGTTGAACGTTGTCAGTCCACAACCTGCTATATGGAACATCCATTGATAATGCATGGTTCAAACATATTCGTCCGATTCTTTACACACTGGAGTCCAGCAGGCACGTGTCCCCGGGCCCTGGCAATACCCAAAAGCTCCAATGTTTGCAGCTAAGCAGCTTATCGAAGACAATAAATTAGAAGTAGAGCCTTAGGAAGTCAGTTCTCTTGGGGCTTAATTTTTGCACCTGCAAATAAGGGATTTGGGCCGGCATGAGTTCACCAGTGCTAAAATAATACCGAGCTCTTTTTTTTTTTTTTTTGGTGTCCTAGACCTTGTGTTAAGATTTTGCATACATTATCTCATTTAATCCGGGCAACACTCTATTAAGTAGAAAAGATTCTCATTGTAGGAAAAATAAGCAGAGTTCTAGAAATAGTTGTACCTCTCTGGGTCATAAAATACAAGGATTTAGAAACCAACTATTGGGACAATAGATTTAAGAAAGTAATATTGTCACCTTCCGTAATTTCATAAAAGTTGTATTTTTATGAGTTACCATGTAATAATAACTCATTGGTCAGCATTGAGCTAAAAGTAAAAGATTTCATGACCCACTGTTACGTCATTGACGTGACCAGTAGCAGTTCAGCTCTTCAAATTTAGAATACTCATTTTATTATATTTACAGATAAAGTCCTCTAGTCCTACAGTGGTGTTAGGGCTGCTTGCTCACACTACATGGCTCTGAATAGCTTTGCTTTTTTAGTTCTATTGTCTGTTTTCCTGTCTCCTCACTGTCAGCTGTTGCTTCTTCCTGGCTGTCAGTGAACATAGTTCTATTATCCTTCCCACCCTTTTAATTTACTGCTTTTAATCTTCAGGCAAGAAAATCACATAATGAAGCTTGTGCAAAACTGTCTCAAGAGTATAAATAGGTACTTTAAGGGACTGCCTTTTTAGCAAAATTGTGACCCTTGTGCTAGGACATTGTAATGTCAGTTTTAAGCTGCTTAAAGACTCCCAGTGCCCCCGCCCCCAACTTGGTGGTTTAGGCTTTTTCTGAGTTAGGAATAGATAACTTCCTTTAAGAGAATTCTTTTAGTTCGAATTTAGGATATGCAGAATAATACCCATTTTAAGATCATTAGTGGTGACTTCTAACCATAGTGAGGTTAATGTGAAATTTTCAATTTTACCACCACATTGAATAAATTACCAAACTACCAATTCAAGCTATGGAATTGAAAGCCACACATTATGTATGTGTTACCGCTGTTGACCGGTGATGAGTCCCTACTTCCCCAATGTTGAAGAATAACACCAGAAAAGCACGCCAAGGCAAGGTCAGAGTGGAAAATTAGAAGTTTATTAAAGGACAGCAGAAAAGACTTCTCCCAGAGGAAGAAGGGGACCCAAGAGGTGGAATCTGTGGAAGGGCAGATGTGTTCCCTCTTTTATAGTTTTTGGTGATGGAATGTATGTGGGAAGGTCTGAAGGTTTGGGACACAGGTGGGCCAAAGAAGTAATCTGGGCACTTCCTAGTCAAGTTTGCTGTTCATTAACATTTCTTTGGGATGGGCTATCTTCAAATCTGTTGGGGGACTGTTTCCTGGGCTTCATTAACATTCCAAGAGTTGCTCAACCTTTCCAGAAATTCATTCTCAACATGGCCTCCATTTTAGATTTCACTCGATGTTAAACCCTATTTACCAAAAAAAATAATACTGACTACCTAACTTTAAATCTGGCTTCATATGCATTCATTGTTTCATATTATAATTAGTTATAAAAGGACCAAGAAATCCTTTTGCCAGTAGTCAGTTCCAGTAAGAGATTCTTTAGGGTTATTTTTGAAAGCTGCATAGTTATTGTACATGCACTTCAAAAATACATTATTTGTTAAGTATCCCTCAGTATTAAACCATTGTTAACAGTTATTGCCTACTACGATGTAAAACATTAGGCTTAAGTAAAAATATACCTAACCAAAAGCATTTTACACTCCTTGACAAATTCAGTAAATTGTCAGTGCAATAATTATTTGCTGAGTAACTAAAATGGAGCAGTTTGTAAAGTGTTCAAAGTTAATAAAAATCAGTTAATAGAAAACTGAACTTGAAATTAGTCTTTTGAATTTAGACTGAGATTGGAATGACTGGCAGAGACATAGATGAACACATTTTTAGCTGAAAATCCACTTGAAAGATTCGAAGCCCTGATTCTTTGTGTATGAATCATATACTTTATGAATTACTATAACATATTCTTAAAGATAAATTTCCTTTTCATTATTATCTAGTAGGATGTTTCCTCCTATTGTTAATCTACTATATATTCAGGAATCAGTAAGTTATTTGAGTATTAATGCTTGAAACGGGAAATGTATATATGAACAAAAAATACTGATATGCCTTAGCTGTGCTTCCAAAATATGTTTGAGGATTCAGAAAATTAATGTATTCTATGGCAATTTGTCATTGAATTTGTAGTCAATCCTTTAATAAAGCAGAGCTAACACCTGTTTTAAAATTTTTCATTTGATTATAATATTCTGTTTTCCTCAGTTGAGAAAACAGAGCCTTAGTTCTCATGAAATTAATGGTTTCATTTCTAATCAGTGTTTATACAGACCACAAGGGAAATAGACTACTAGATTACTGATAGCCTTCATTGGATTTGAAACTCTGTGGATATTTGATAATTATCAATAACAGTGAGAGGGTAATAGAGACCAAAGTAATTCAAAACTACATAGAGACTGGATTCAATCCCCAACAACAAAATATATATGATCTGTCACTTAATCTTTTGAGGGCCCCCTACCACACTCATCCTCACCTAAAGTCTATTTTGGTCTTGAAAACAGTGCAATTGTTTTTTGGTAGATTTGTCTTTGTTATTGTCTTTTCTTCAAGTTACACAAACCAGGTGATAGCAGTTCTGAAGTACATGTATCCTTACATATACGTTGGAATTAAGTTTTCATCCTACTACAAAAATATCATAATAGAATCATACATTGACTATCTTTTATTGACTAAAGTCTTTAAAATTATCTTTTGATATACACATACAGCTTTCCCCCTTTGATTAATTCAAAACATCAAATAAAGCATGGCAGCACTAAAACTAAAAGACCAGAAACAACCCAAATGTAAGATGATGGGAAAAACAATATTATAGTACATTCATACAATTGAATACTATTGAACAATTAAAAAGAAAGGACTACTAATATAGACAAAAGATTCTCAGCAGAATAAACCAGGCACAGAGGCATAATGCAGGAATCCATTTCTATAAAGTCCAACACTGGAAAAACTAAATTATATTTAGTGTTTCCCTATGATGGCAGGGGAATGGAGGTGAAAACTTATAGAGTGATGGAAATTTATGTATTCTCCAAGTTGGAAGCCAGTATCCACATGTTGCTATTAAAAGCTTAGTGTAAATTAAAATGTACAGCTGGCAACAATGGCATATGCCTGTAATCCCCGCAATTTGGGAGACTGAGAGGAGGATTGTGAGTTCAAAGCCAGGCTCAGCGATTTAGTGAGGCTCTGAGCAATGAAGCAAAACCCTGCCTCAGAGTAAAACATAAATGGGGCTGGGGATGTGGCTCAGTGGTTAAGTACCCCTGGATGCAATTTCTGGTACCAAAAAAAATGAATTAATTAAAATGTACAACTGGAAGCATACTAACTAGGTTTTAAATGCTCAATAATAACGTGACTGTGGCTAGTAAATAGAACAATGCAAATACAGAATATCATTTCCAAAGTTCTATTAGAAAGTACTGTTCAGGATCTTGTTTTTTTGTAGTATTTATATAGGTATCTATATTTGTCAAAATTATAGTTAATGCACATTACATGTATGTTTATAATATCAATAATAGCTGTCGCTAAACCACAGAAACAGAATTAGTATTACTATGTTACCAACTTGATTAGGACCATTTTTTTCTTAAATGTTTTTGTTCACTGAGGAAAAGGATAAGTAGTAAAATCATCCTTGGCAATTTTTTAAAATATGTTAAGTGTGCCATATACTAGATAGTGTTGATTTTCTGCCCAAAGGTATTAATTCTGGTACTTAATAATACTAAATACATATGGAAACAAGGAATTGCTTTTGAAGGTTTAAAGTGAAATCTAGATGGTTAGTGACAAATTTTTTTCTATTTCTCTGTTAGAATCTCAATTTAGTAGTGTTTAGAATACCAGAATGAGAAAGTTAGGATCTCTAGGTAATACATAAAACACAAAGGGTTTTGGTGGTTAAAAAAAAAGAAAAAAGAAAATTTATAAATCAAGAATCTCAGTGATTTCAATTCCAAAATCCTAATTTACATGGATTTTAAGAGATGAATAACAAATGAATTAATTTAAAATACTAAACATGTTTTTGCAATACTTTTGTAAAAGTAGGAAAAATTTTTTTGTGGATTACTTACTATAAAGTTAATAAACCAGGTACAGTGTTGCATACCTTTAATCCCAGTGGCTTTTGAGGCTGAGACAGGAGGATCATCTCCTCAAAGCCAGTCTCAGCAATTTAGTGAGACCCTAAGCAACCCAGTAAGACCCTATCTCTAAATAAAACATAAGAAAGGTCTGGGGACATGCCCCACTGGTTAACTGCCCCTGGGTTCAATTCCTTGTGCAAAAAAAAAAAAGCATTTCTTAAGAAGTTTGTAGACTGACCGCAACTCATTCAGCCATAGATCAGGTAATTCCAGGCTACAATTCGCCTGTGGCTTGCAAACAGATTGCTAGGGTTCTGCGCCTGGGTGCTTCTAAGAACCTGAGCCTATCGGAGCGAACGCCGAGCGCGGGGCGCCCGAGTTCCGGCTCCCAGAACCGCCCCGCGGAGGCTGCTTCATGAACCCTGTTCCTATCAGAGCATACAACAAGCACTAAGCAGCCGAACTCCGGCTCCCGGAACTGAGCCCGCGGGGACTGCTTCTTGGAGCTTACAGGAGTTCGGAGAGGCCGAGCTTACACCGAGTTCGGAGAGGCCGAGTTCCGGCTCCCGGAACTTCCCTGGGCCGGGGCTGGGAGCCCGCGGAAACTGCTTCTCGGTAGGGGTCCTGCCGAGGGCCGGACAGGACTCACCCGTTGCTTTGGTTGCCCGGCAAAGGGAACGAAAGGCTGACATTCGCATACGATATCAACATGGCAGAGATCTGATGTCAGCAGAAAGCGGCGGAGGAGAGAACTCCATCAATACCAG